>NW_027507748.1:20611020-21103520 GCF_037356315.1 Lithobates pipiens
CCCATGCCGAATCTGAGGTCTGGTAAGTGGCATCAATTTTCTGTTTTGGGAAGGAGGAAGTGAGAATTCCAGTCTGGGGGAGTTTCTTTTGGTGGGGGGTTAAGGAAAGGGGGGTGTGTTTTCTTTTGGAGAAGGGGGGGAGTTTCTTGTAGAAAAGTTTACAGGGGGAGGTTAATGGCAGGGATTTGCATCTGGGAGGGAGTTTGATTCGATGAAGGGAGATTTTCTTCATAATTAGGAATCTTTTCTGGGGGAGAGGGTATTGATTGAGAGAGATATTTTTGCTTTGGGTGGGTCAGTTTAGAGACATTTTAATTTTTGGGGGTATATTTGGGGGAGGGAGATATTCTACAGTGGGAATATTTGCTTGGTGAGGGGGGTTTTTTAGGAGGGAAAGTTTTTTTTTTTCCTTTAAAATAGATTTTTTTTTTATTATACTTACCGAGGTAGATGGCACATAGATACAATGTTGTATCTGTCCCCAGCTGCTTCTAAGACCAACAACAGAGCGATTAAAGACCGCTGATCACTTTGCCCCCCCCCCCCCCACCCAAGCTCACTGGAATGCTAGGCTGTGGAGGGGTCAGGAGTGGCTGGCTCAGGGTCTCAGCGGCTCACTGAGAAGCTGAGCGAGTTGCTGGTCCATTCATCTGGGTGAATCCTGACTTTAAAGTTAATAGCAGTCTATAGCTGGCTGTCGGCTAAAAATGGGTCACAAAAGTGCAGAAAAAAACTGCACTCCTCCCCAGGAGAAGTACAACCAAGCGGTATGCCATCCCTTCAGAGCGCATGTGCACCACAAGATTAGGAGATATTCGCAGTATCTACAGATAAGCGTTATTATTGGCTTACTTTTAGGTATAAGTTCAAAAGCCGGGTTTACTACATTAAGACATATTGGCCAGGTGCAAAGGGCACCATCCTGTGGTAGGCAGCGTACAATATATATATATATATATATATATATATATTTTCATCTCTTAAAGCGGGAGTCCGCCATTTATTTATTTTTACAAATACTGCAGCTGCTGACTTTTAAAATAATGACACTTACCCGCCCAGCGCGCCCGCGATGTCGGCACCCGAAGCCGATCTCTCGATCGTCTCTCGGGTGCTGCCACCGCCATCTTGGGTATGGGAATCAGGAAGTGGAGCCTTTCGGCTTCATTTCCCGTTTCCCTACTGCGCATGCGCGAGTTGCGCTGTGCAATAAGGATGGTCCCGCTGTCTCTGGGATCTGTGTGTTTCCCAGCAGGCAGCGGGGGACCTTCAGAAAGGGGTGTAGATTCTGCGGAAAGGGGTGTGGCTTCTGCAGAATCTACGCCGGAAGTGGGTGCAGATACCTGTACTGTACCTGTACCTGCACCCCCCCCCCCCCTGAAAGGTACCAATTGTGGGGGGGAGGGTTCCAATGAGCGGAAGGTCCACTTTAGGGTGGACCTCCACTTTAACCGCTTGCTGACCAGCCACTGTCATTATACTGCGGCAGATTGGCACAATCCCATTAGCCGTCGTAGCTGTACATTGGCTCGTGGGGTCGCGATGACTGCTGGCCACGAGCGATCGCAGACACGAGGGACAAAACACGGAAGTGTGTGTGTAAACACACAAATCCGTGTTTTGTTCTGAGAGGAGTGACAGATCATATGTTCCTATTAGCTAGAAACCACGAACTGTCACTTCCTCTAGTCAGTCCCCTCCACCTTCAGTTAGAATCACCTTCCAGGCAACACAATTAACCCCTTGATCGCCCCTAGAGTTCACTGCCAGTGGCATTTTTACAGTAATCAATGCATTTTTATAGCACTGACCGCTGTATAAATGCCAATGGTCCCAAAAATGTGTCATAATTGTCCGATGTGTCCGCCATAATGTTGCAGTCCTGATAAAAATCGCAGAAAGCTCAATTTGTGGGAAAAAATAACGTCAATTTTGTTTGGGTACAGCGTCGCAGGACCGCACAATTGTCAGTTAAAGAGACGCAGCAGTGCCAAATCACAAAAAATGGCCTGGTCATTCAGCAGCCAAATCTTCCAGAGCTGAAGTGGTTACAACGTTTCATAACATTTCTTAGGACACAGTTTTTAAAGGTTTAAATAAATCACTGAATTTACTGCCTACCACTATATGTTGCCCCTTGCACCTGCTCAGTTGCGTAGCGTGGGTTGTCTGCACCCTGGGCAAGGTAAGTAATTGGTGCCCCCTAACCTGAAGACTTTGAGCACTGCCCGAGTCCCTTCAAATACGATAGTACTGACCAGGCCAGGATTGGCCATAGGGCAAACCAGGCACTTGCCCGGTGGCCTTGCGGGGCTCAAGGCTTGAGCTTGTGCCACTCATCCAGCCTCTCCTCGGCTGCCCTGGCTGCCAGTTAAGCTCAGCCATCGGTGCCAGGGGAAGAGCTAGATGAGATGCCTTCGGCCTCTGCGCGGCTGCACGGCAGCCCGTATAGGTCAGCCGTCGGTGCTGGGAGGAGGAGCCAGAGCAGACACCTTGGAGCTGGTCTTCTGTCGAGAGGTGTCAGAAAAGAAAACGTGAGTTCAGGCCGCCCACTGTAAACTGCATAGGAGGAGGGGTGGGGGCGGCTGCATATAGAAGAATAATTCTCTCCATCCTCCTCCTGCAGTAGTGGAATGCCTGCGAGAGGTAGAGGAGAAGCATTCAGAGACTGCAGAGGAGGATGGAGAGAATTATTCTTCTAAATGTAGCCGCCTCCACCCCTCCTCCTATCCTGCTTCTCTCTGCTGCTCCCCCCTGGGCTCTACACCGCACCCATGCTCTCTTCCATCCCCCCATGCTCTCTGCCACCCCCCCATGCTCTCCACCTCCCCCATGCTCTCTGCCATCCCCCGATATTTTCCACCTCCCCCCCATGCTCTCTGCCATACCCCCCATACTCTCCACCTCCCATACTCTCCACCTCCCCCATGCTCTCTGTCATCCACCCATACTCACCACCTCCCCCACATACTCTTCACCCCTCCATGCTCTCTGCCATTTCCCCATACTCTCCACCGCCCATACTCTCCACCTCCCCCATGCTCTCTGCCATCCCCCCATACTCTCCACCTCCCCCACATACTCTTCACCCCCTCCATGCTCTCTGCCATTTCCCCATACTCTCCACCTCCCCCCATGCTCTCTGCTATTGCCCCATACTCTCCATCCCCCTATATCCTCCACCTCCACCCATGCTCTCCGCCATCCCCCATACACTCCACCTCCCCCATACTCTTCACCTCCCCTCCATGCTCTCTGCCATCCCCCATACACTCCACCTCCCCCATACTCTTCACCTCCCCTCCATGCTCTCTGCCATCCCACCATACTCTCCACCTCCCCCATGCTCTCTGTCATCCCCCTATATTCTCCACCTCCCCCCATGCTCTCTGCTATCCCCACATACTCTCCACCTCCCCCCACATACTCTTCACCTCCCCCATGCTCTCTGCCATCCCCCCATACTCTCCACCTCCCCCCATGCTCTCTGCCATCCCCCTATATTCTCCACCTCCCCCATGCTCTCTCCATCCTCCCCATACTCGCCATCCTCCCCCATGCTTTCTGCCATCCTCCCCATACTCTCCACCTCCCCCCCATGCTCTCTGCCATCCCCCCATACTCTCCACCTCCCCCCATGCTCTCTACCATCCCCCCATGCTCTCTACCATCCCCCCATGCTCTCTGCCATCCTCCCATGCTCTCTGCCATCCCCCCATGCTCTCTGCCATCCCCCCATGCTCTCTGCCATCCTCCCATGCTCTCTGCCATCCCCCCATGCTCTCTGCCATCCCCCCATACTCTCCACCTCCCCCATACTCTTCACCTCCCCCCCATGCTCTCTGCCATCCCCCATACTCTCCACCTCCCCCCATGCTCTCTGCCATCCCCCCATACTCTCCACCTCTCCTCCTGCTCTCTGCCATTCCCCCATACTCTGCACCTCCCCCCATGCTCTCTGCCATTCCCCCATACTCTGCACCTCCCCCCATGCTCTCTGCCATTCCCCCATACTCTCCACCTCCCCCCATGCTCTCAGCCATCCCCCCATACTCTCCACCTCCCCCCCATGCTCTCTAATCTCCAACCCCCCATGCCCTTTCCTGGTCCCAACTCCCCCCCCCCACACCTCTGGTGGGTTCCCCCTTCCCCCCTCTCAGCGGATCTATCAGAGAGGAGAGTGGGGAAGGGGCCGCTCAATTCAAAATGCCGGGGCCTATTTTTTGTCCCAGTCCGGGCCTGGTACTGATCTACCTGATTCCTATACTGACCACTACACTAACCTACTTGATTTCAACATTGATCAAACTGATTCCTTTACTGACCATTACACACTACACTGACCCCTATACTATACGGTCCACTACACTAAGAACTATACTGACCACTAAACTATACAGTCTACTACACTATACTGACCACTACACTATACTGACCATTACACTGACCACTATACTGTCTACTACACTACACTGACCACTACACTATACTGTCCACAACACTGACCACTATACTATACTGTCCACTACACTATACTGATCACTATACTGTCCACTACACTGACCACTATATTATACTGTCTACTACACTACACTTTCCACTACACTGAGAACTAAACTGACCACTATACTGTCCACTACACTGACCACTATACTATACTGTCCACAACACTGACCACTATGCTGTCCACTACACTACACTGACCACTATACTACACTGTCCACTACACTGACCACTATACTGTCCACTACACTATACTGACCACTATACTACACTGTCCACAACACTGACCACTATGCTGTCCACTACACTACACTGACCACTATACTATACTGTCCACAACACTGACCACTATGCTGTCCACTACACTACACTGACCACTATACTACACTGTCCACTACACTGACCACTATACTGTCCACTACACTATACTGTCCACTACACTGACCACTACATTATACTGTCCACTACACTGTCTATTATACTACACTGTCCACTACACTGGCCACTATACCGTCCACTACACTATACTGTCCTCTACACTGACCACTATACTGTCTACTACACTACACTGACCACTACACTATACTGTCCACAACACTGACCACTATACTATACTGTCCACTACACTATACTGATCAATATACTGTCCACTACACTGACCACTATATTATACTGTCTACTACACTACACTTTCCACTATACTATACTTTCCACTACACTGAGAACTAAACTGACCACTATATTGTCCACTACACTGACCACTATACTATACTGTCCACAACACTGACCACTATGCTGTCCACTACACTACACTGACCACTATACTACACTGTCCACTACACTGACCACTATACTGTCCACTACACTGACCACTACATTATAATGTCCACTACACTGTCTACTATACTACACTGTCCACTACACTGACCACTATACCGTCCACTACACTATACTGTCCTCTACACTGACCACTATACTGTCCACTACACTGCAGACTAACCTAACCCGCAGACTTTTAGCACTCCCGAGTTCCTTCAAATACAATAGTACTGACCTACCTGATTCCTAGACTGACCACTACACTAACCTACTTGATTTCAACACTGATCAAACTGATTCCTTTACTGACCATTACACACTACACTGACCCCTATACTATACGGTCCACTAAACTGAGAACTATACTGACCACTAAACTATACTGACCACTATACTGTCTACTACACTACACTGACCACTACACTATACTGTCCACAACACTGACCACTATACTATACTGTCCACTACACTATACTGATCACTATACTGTCCACTACACTGACCACTATACTATACTTTCCACTATACTGTCCACTACACTGACCACTATACTGTCCACTATACTACACTGTCCACTACACTGACCACTATACTGTCCACTACACTATATTGTCCACTACACTGACCACTACATTATAATGTCCACTACACTGTCTACTATACTACACTGTCCACTACACTGACCACTATACCATCCACTACGCTATACTGTCCTCTACACTGACCACTATACTGTCCACTACACTGCAGACTAACCCAACCCGCAGACTTTTAACACTCCCGAGTTCCTTCAAATACAATAGTACTGACCTACCTGATTCCTAGACTGACCACTACACTAACCTACTTGATTTTAACACTGACCAACCTGATTCCTTTAGTGACCATTACACACTACACTGACCACTATACTGACCACTATACTGTCTACTACACTGCACTCACCACTATACTGTCTACTACACTATACTGCCCACTACACTATACTGCCCACTACACTATACTGTCCACTACACTATACTATACTGTCCACTACACTGACCACTATACTATACTGTCCACTACATTGATCACTATACTGTCCACTACACTGACCACTATACTATACTGTCCACTACATTGATCACTATACTGTCCACTACACTGACCACTATACTATACTGTCCACCACATTGATCACTATACTATACTGTCCACTACACTGACCACTATACTGTCCACTACACTATACTTTCCACTACACTATACTGACCACTACACTATACTGTCCGCTACACTGACCACTATACTGTCCACTATTCTATACTGTCCACTACACTGTCCACTACACTATACTGTCCACTACACTGAGAACTACACTGTGCACCATACTACACTGACCTGTCTACAGTCACTCCCCCTCCCCCCTCCCTGGGGTCAGTAACAAGACTCTCACGTCTCACAAGGGAGTCTCGCTCACCTTCTTGTCCTGGCCTGCATCGGTGAGGAGGATGAAAAGACAGCAGCGGCTGAGATTTTTGCTTCTCTCCCCGTGCTCTAACTGCCATGTTCAATATCCATCCAGCGCACTGTGATTGGGCGTATGGTGGGTCATGTGCTGAGGCGGGACTTCAGCAGCGATTGCTGGCAGGCCAGCTTCACATGACTCCCATATGTCCAATCACAGGGCGTCGGACACTTAACATGGTGGCCGGAGCGCGGGGGACACAGGAACTTGAAATTAGGAGGAGGCAGCCAGTAGTCACACATACTGGCTCCCCCCTAAATGTTGCGCCCAGGGCCACGGCACCCCCTGCACCCCCCATGCTACTCCATTGCACCTGCTCAACTTTCAACGTAAGTTTAGCTCAAATCCAGTCTTGGGTCTCATTCATACATCCTACATGACCATGGTGCAGCAAGAACACTGCAAATACCTGCACCTGGGATCTCATATGTTCCAGTCTCTTTTTAGCCTATCACTCAGGTGATCAGGCTAAGTAGCTGACAAAAAAATAAAACATCTGGGATCCTGGCTGTAGGTATTCATGGTATATTTGCCATTCCATGGCCATTTAGAATATGAATGAGATCTAAAGCCTGATTCACATGGTAAGTTTTTTTTTTTTAGTTCAACCCAGCAGTCTGAACGAAAAAAAAAACTAGGGAGCTTAGGAGGATCTCGCTGTACTAATGAGTACACTACTGCACCACAACTGTGTGCATTGCAAAGCCTCATCGCACCGCTCTGCTGTCACATGATTTTACCCTACCTCCCCCAACATAAAAGTGTAAATGATGCCTTTAAGTTTGTAAGACCTGAACCCCCCCAGGAAACAAGTTATCTACGGCCCTGGTCCCAGGAGGCATTGCAAGGCTGAGGCCGCATACACACGCGCGGACTGTTCGCCCAACTTTGTCCGTCCAACAGTTTCGGCAAACAGTCCGCTCAAACTTAGCATGGACGGACATGGCCACACACGACGGACGAACAGTTTGCTGAAACCGTGCGCGATGACGTGAACGGCACGTACGACGGGACGAAAAATACGACGTCCTATACACTGCATTATAGCTTTCGGCGTGAAAATCCTTTCTGAGCATGCGCGCAACTTTGTTTGACGAACAAGCCTACACACGAGCGGACTGTTCGCTGAAACCTTGTTTCAGCGGACAGTTTTACGGAATTTCCGAAAAACCTTGTCCGTCCAACTGTCCGCTGAAACTGTCCGCTGAAAGCCCACACACGAGCGGACTGTCCGCCCAAACACTGTTCAGCGGACAAAGTTGGGTGAACAGTCCGCCCGTGTGTACGCGGCCTGACAGTTACAAGCATGACTCCCTCAGGCAGAGGCATTATGGGACTTGTATTTCTGCAACGGCTGGAGGGCCGCCAGTTTGAGACCTGTGTAGTGTTAGTGTAGTGCAGCATTTTTAACACCGCATTACATAACATTTAGTGCTGTGGTGGATCTGTGGTCTTTATTTATGGATTTTTTTGTTGTTTTATGTTGAGGTTGAAATAGTACCGATCCCTTCTTGGTTTCACTGCTTAATAGTATTTTATTATAGGAAAGTTTCATTGTTTATTACAGGGAAGCAGGCGCCTTTATGTTTATGTTAGTAACATTTTAAATGAACATTGTTCATGCAGGAGTTAGAGAGCTACAAAGTAACATTTTTTATAAATATTGCTCAGACAGGAGAAATACAAAAGAATATTGTAAAACAAAAACGGGGAAAGAACCCGAGAAGGGGGGGGGCAGAGAGGAGGGGCTGGAAGGTAACCAACCCTGGGACTTTAAACGGTACCAAATAGAGTCAATCAGAGAATACCCATATAAAAAAAAAATATTTTTATTCACAAAAAATAAAAACAAGAAATAGACATCAATAAATATATCAGTACACCATAGTTCATACAGGATTGGTACAAATCATAAGTACATGGAATGTTACCAGTCCTACAAATATGACAATGCTGCTATTTTCTCTACATGTTTCGCTCCATCGAGCTTCCTCAGGAGATAGGTGATGCAGCTTACAATAAATACACATTTACGCGGACTCCAGAAACTTTATTTGTGAAATCACAAGTCTGTGGGTCAGGCCAATAGAAGCTTAAATAAAACAAGTCAAGTGAAATGGAATGATAGTGGCCGCTAAATAACGCATACCCCGGAGAACCTGAGTAGTAATCGGGTAAAGCGTATAGAATCAATCCGTGATGGCCAGAAGGCTTCACAGCGTGTAAACAATTGTTGTATTGTCAGTCCTGTCCAGCTAACATGCCCCTCAAATCCAACCTCCTGTATTAAACCCAGATGAGGGGATTGCCTTTGTTGGAAAAAGTATCACAAAATTATAAAACTTCCACTGAAGATAAACTTTCTACTAGCCTGGTGAGAGTGGGGAGAGAATCTCTCCAATCAATTGCCGGCAAGTGATTGGAGAGGTTCTCTCCCCACTCTCACCAGGCTGGTAGAAAGTTTATCTTCAGTGGAAGTTTTATAATTTTGCCATTTTTACTGGCACCGTTCGGCTCCTACGGACATTTACGGGTGCAGGAGGAGTACCCTGTTTTTACGGGCTGCCTGTAAATCTAAAGGCGGTTGGCAACACTGGTCCAGAGGTTCCAGGCTCTGGGAGGCATTGTGCCTGCTGTTCCTGGCATCTTGCTGCTCTCCTTTCCCTGGCTTCCGTCTCCTGGGCTGCTCGCTCACACTATGTAGACCGGGTGGTGTCATCCTGCCCACCCCTTGAGGCCTTCACTGTCCCGATCCTCATACCAGCTGTCACCGGCCCTGCTAAACTGTGAGAAGGGCCCGCGCTAGGATAAAGACAGGGTGGGGAACTGCAGATCTGATACCTGATTCCAGGGGGGCACTTGCGCCCCCCCCCCCCCGTTGCCACTACCTGCGGACGCTCATGACTCCACCCAATGTGTATCTCACAGATCACAAAACATATCCGTCACCCAGCCATGGTGGTGAGCCAGTTCTTATCACACGGAATAAGCGATTGTTAGTCTTTTATCTAGTAAGTATTCTTTTAGCAGGATTTTAAATACATGTTTTAAGCAGAAAGCACTATGTCGGCTGTGTTTTGTGAGTACATGTGAAATATGAGTCCCCTGGAGTGGAGAAATATCTAAGGAGTCAGGCTGTATAAATCCCAGAGATCAACTCCCCATCTGTGAGATACACATTGGGTGGAGTGGAGATCGTGAAAGTGAGGTGAACAGCTGATTCCTGACTGAAAGGAGAGATATTTTGGGAGTGAGAAATAGAGTTCATTTGAGTCTACCTAACTCATCTTTGAGGTGAGCAGATAAAGTAGCTGGTGGTGGTTTGCACAAGCAATAAGAGTTTATTTGCATAGCACGGTGGCAGGAGGTTAACACTGAAGTACAACTATCAAGATTTTTGTTTATTCTTGGATTTTTCGTATGGTTTCTTTCTTATGGATTTTTCTTATTGAATTTTCACGTATAATTTGCACATAGGGGATTATTGATTATCACAGCAGTAGCGCTGCACTGGATGTGTATGTGTGTGCTTTTGGTTACACACACACACATAACATTACATTTAGAGTGTAGTAAATTCACTTTAGGGTGTACAGCAGCTGCGTGTGTTATATATATTTGTTCACTGAGATTATTAATTAGTTTAGCGCTGATTGCTTCACATAAGTACAACTAGCCTGTCAGGTTTTACCCAAAAGTACAACCAGCCTGTCAGGTTTTACCCCACTGAAATCAATAGGCGAGTTTGACAGGCAGTGCTGCCTGTCGGACTCTGCAGCCTCCAAGCTGTCCATTGAGCTCAGTGCCTCTGACAAGAAGTGAGGAGAGTCACTGTGAGCTCATTCTCCCAGTTGCCAGCTTGTATTTAAACTGGCCACTCCGTATGTAGCTTCGGACAGGCTGTGCAAGGAGCCCCGTATCTCCTGAACCATAGATGATAGGAGCCCCACATTTTGACCAGTGGTGGAGTATGTCTTCAGATACCTACCCCCCAAATTCGTGACCCTCTAAGTCGATCCTTTTTGGGGGTTTTTGTGGTAAATTGGCCTATCTTAAGGTAAGGGGCCTGGAGCTGAGGTCCAATAGCCCCTATGTTAATCCAGCCCTGCCCCTCTCCTCTACCTCAATATCCCCCTCCCCACTTCTCAACCCTTAACAAATAACCCCCCCTCCCTCCCACTCCCATCTCTCCACCCTAAATACATAACCACACCCTCTGCCTCTCCATCTCAATAATAACCCCCCTTGCCTGCGTCTCTACCCTAAACAATAACCCTAACCCCCTTCCGTGCCTTTCCACCTCAACAAAAAAAATCCTCATTGTCTCTCTACATCAGCAATAACCCCTCGCCTCTCCACCCTAAACATGTAACCCTCCTCCCAACTCTCCACCCTAAACAAATAATGCCCCCTCCTAACCTCTCCACCCTAAACATTCATCCCCTCCCTGCACCTCCACCCAAATAATCCCCTCCCTTCCTCTGCACCCTAAACAAATTTCCCTCCCCGCCTCACCATCCTTAATAAATAAACCCCCTTCCTGTCCCTCCACCCTCCCTCCAGCTTGTTCTGGGGGCACCTAATGGCTCCCGCTGCTGGCAAAAGCCAATCAGGAGTGCGAGTCCCCAGAGAGCCAAGGTTCTCATGGACAATGCAGGATCAAGAGGAGGCTCAGGTAAGTATTAGGGGGGCTGGTGCATACAGTTTTTTATCTTCATGCATAGGATGCATGAAGGTAAAAAACCTTGCACATTTACAACCACTTTAAACAATAATATTGCAGTCCTCTCCTGCAATCCCTGTGCCATAGCTACAGACCTATGCCCAAAGATCTGAGAGACTGATAAGCTTCTTTATGCATAACTCCCCATGCCACATTAACCCCATAATGGCCAGTTACCTATCATAAAATTACATCATTAAACACAATACAATAAACAATATTAAAAAAAGTTATAAAACATGATTCAAAAAGAGGAATAGATATACATATAAACATATAAAATTAACTAATGAATAGTCTAATGAGGCTCCATAAAACTACCAATCTACTACTGACTAACAAATGCAAGGTACCATTTCACAGTTTAAATAATAAACATAAAACCAATAAAAAGAAAATACGAACATCCTAAAGCTGTAAACATTAGGGGCAAGAACCTGGGTTACATAAGTCCACTATGATGACTAATAGTCCCTCCAATGTTTGGGAACTTTCTCCACTCCCCAGAACTTTAATACATGTAGAGCTCTGGCATTATGGAATCCAAAATGATTTGAAACTCCCATGTTTCTTGTATTTCATTTTAATGTTGCATATGTGTTCCGTCAAACACACACATAAAGCTTCCTGATGTGCGTCCTATATATTGGAGGCCACAAGGGCACTCCAACATATAGGCAAGCCCTTCACATGAAATAAAATCCCGAATAACATGTGTTTTACCTGTGGCTCCTGCAATAAAAATCTGTCCGTCTCCTAAAGTTGACTCTTGATGTCTGACACACACATCTCCCACAAGTGTAAAAACCCTTTTAATCAAAAAATGTGTACATGTTTTAATCTTGGGGGTCAAAAAAAAAACTCTTAACTGGCTTATTCCTTCCTGTGGCTAAACTTTGGGGCATCTGGGAGAATAGGGCTTAACAAATTTTAAAATCTGTAGTAGATGTTTTGTGTCTCAGATGTGTGCCTTTGTCTGCTGGGCCAGTGATTAAATGAAGAAATCCATATATTTCCCTATTCTAGAACTGTTGGTATCTATGCTATTTACAATAAACCTACCAGGCCTTTTTTTCCTTATTTTTAAGTATTTTAAAGTTTTTGTTAACCTTAAAAAAAATGATCCTGTCCCTTTTAAAGCTTTTTATACAGCACAGTATTTGCTGTGTAACATTATCCTCTCTGTTTAATTAAAGTGCTCCAGTGTCTGTTTTATCAAAAAAATGCAGCTATATATACAGTCGGCGCTCACGTGACCCGCCGCCTCTCTCCTTCTCCTCTCTGACATCAGTGGGGATCCTCGCCCGCTGCAGCTGTCAAGCCAAGACAGGTGGTGGGTCACGTGAGCGCCGGTCGGAGCTCTGTAAACAGGTATGTGGCTGCATTTTTTTAATAAAACAGACACTGGAGCACTTTACATAATTAAACAGAGAGGATTATATGACTTGAGCATAGTGGGCTAACAACCACTTTAAGCAGGTAGTATATCACAGGAATCCCACAAGCAGAGGGAACAAGATACTCTATCTCTTTTTTTTAATTTCCTTCCTAACCAGTTCCTTTAAATCCCTTTTATATCTAATGGTGGGGTTCCGTTAAAATATTTCATACTGTTTTTTCATCAGTAACCAGTGCCAGCTGGTTTATAAGGGGCGCAGGGGCGTATCCCCCCTCCCCCTAAAGATTTGACCAATAGAAAAACTAATCATGGAACAATTTATTTTTAAATAAATGATAATATAACTAACATTTTTTTTTTAACATCTTAGCCCTTGTACACACGGTCGGAGATTCCGACAACCAAATCTGTCGGATTTTGTCCGACGGATTTTGTCCGAAACTGTTGCATACACACGGTCGGACAAAGTTGTCGGAAAATCCGACGTGATGACGTTATTTCGTTATGACGGGACTACGTTCACGTTAGTAGCCAATAGCTTTGGTGTAGGAATTTGATCTGAGCATGCATGGCACCTTGTCCGATCGGAATTCTCTACACATGATCGGAGTATGTCCGATCGGAGCATTTTGTCAGAAAATTTTACCTACAAGTTGGAAAACGGTCCGTCAGATACTCCGACGGAAACAGTCCAATGCATACCACACACAGTCGGAATATCCGACAAAACAGTCTGATAGGACACATTCCGTCGGAATCTCCGACCGTGTGTACAAGGGCCAAGTTAAAAGATGTTAGTCATGTTATAATTTATTTAAAAATAAATCGTTTTATGCGTGTGCAGTGCACTGTGTGGGGCGCCGGACTAATAGAAGTTTATTAGGTCCATTCTTTTTTATCAAACATGTGATGCCTGATGCTCTAATTGGCTTGTTTTACATTGTCCTCTGCGCCCCAAACCCTCCCACATTTGAATTTAGTGAATCAAAATTTGCCATTGCTTCCAGTTTCTCTACTTCCTCAAATGTTATCAGCAGCCACCACTGTAACCAACCTGTTCATTTCTGTTATGCGATCCTCTTCAGAACTACTCTACCCACACACTTACCTGCGGGTCTCATTACAAGATTCTTTCTATGTTCCAAAGCTTTCATTCCCTTCCATATATCACTTGCTCTAGTTCTTTAATCTTTCTTCAAGTCACCCACAACCAGATTCTTATCCACCTCCACATACTTATTTCAGCCAATGGGAGATTGAACACTGGCATTTCTTAATCTGCTATTGATTTTACTTAAACCCTTATCTTTTTCTGTCACAGGGTTCAATATAAAGAATACTTCTTTAGATTGAGTGTGCAAATATATTCGTGAACATTGACCTATGTCTCACATTTATTTAGATTCTTGGTGGGGGCATATGTCCCAAGATGAGAGTATGAGGATGTCAGGGAGAGGGCGGCTACCCAGGGAGATGCAGGTAAAAAGGAAAAAAATATACAGAGAGAAAGCGGTGAGGAATAAGAGCTGGGAAGAAACATTAAAAAGAGGCCTCATTAAGGGGGAATTTTTTATCTGAGCAGTGAAAATTTTGAAAGCGAAATTGAAGGTTTTCAGAAAAGAGTCTATAGTATGCCCACTCCAAAAATCTGAATATATTTATCTAACCTTGTGGCAGAAAGAAGATAAGGGTTTGAGTAAAATAAATAGATTATTAGGAAATAAGTGTTCAATCTCCCAGTGGCCGAAATAAGTATGTGGAGGTATTTAAGACTCTGGTTTTGGGTGACTTGTAAAAATGTAAATTTAAGAAAGAAAGAACTAGAATCCAGTGATATACGGAAGGGAAAAGCCGCGGAGGTTACTTACAGGAGATTACAGTGAATAAATAGTCCTGCGCAAATCAACCAAAAGAGACCTTTAAAAGTGCTAAGTGCTAGTGAAAAATAGAAAATATAATGCATCTAAAAAATATATATAGAGAGCAAAAATATAAAAGTCCATATAGTGTAGTAAACAGGCACAAATGATGAAAAAATGGTGGATGAAAGCATTAATAAAATCCCAGGATTATAGGCTCTCAGAACTCTCACCTCACAATACAAGAAACAGGTACATCGGAAAGAAACTGGCCAACTCCACTCCTTGTCTCCAGCCACCAGGGCGGTCCTCCACTGCAGTAAGCTAAAAAGCGATGTTCTCCACACCGGGCCACAAGGGGGCCATATAATGCATGTAAACGATACTGTAGTAGCCAGGAAGACGTTCACAGAGGTATGCGGCTCAAATAAATAATAAAAAACATGGAGAGAGAGGGAAGGCTCTGATAGTGTAGTATTGGGTTAAAAATTAACTTTTTAATAGAAAAAATAAGTATCAGACTCTCACATTAAGCAAAATAAACAACAGCACAAGAAGTAAAATGGAGATACGGCGTCTTCCGCCAGTCCTACTTCACTTCCGGTACGACGTACGGCCGCTCCCTACGCGTTGCGTCAACACGTGACTTCTTCAGGGTTTTTTTTAACCCAATACTACACTATCAGAGCCTTCCCTCTCTCTCCATGTTTTTTATTATCGTCACACGAATGCGCAATTGTCAGTTAAAGTGATGCAGTGCCATTTCGCAAAAAACGACCTGGTCATTAAGGGGGTAAATCCTTCCAGGGCATAAGTGGTTAAAGTGGAACTTCACTCTCTCAATAAACACTGACTATTTTGCTGTTTTTTTCAAATTGATTTCTCAGCAAAATAAAACACGGAGACATGGATGGATTGGGGTGGGGGGGTTGTTTTGAATAATAAAAATAAATGAAATAGCGTTTTTTAGATTGTGGTGCTCAGATACAGTGTAGTGCCACGTTAAGTAAAAACTGTATACTAATAATAATAATAATACAAACTGGGTGTGACTGTGGTAGGACATTAGAGTGTAAGCTCCTTTGCTGTAAAGACTGATGTGAAGGGATCAGTGTTCATCATACAGAACTATGTAATATGTCAGAGATATGTACAATAAATGTATAATAATAATAGGATGTGATGTGTGTATCACCAACAATTGTTCTTCTGTAATCTGCTAAGTTTTTGTTTAAGGTAAAGAAGTGAATACAAATAGCTAAACCAGATTTGTCTAGATCAGTGAGGGGGAACCTTGGCACCCCAGATGTTTTGGATCTACATTTCCCATGATACTTATCTCAGACTATCCATTGTGGTCCCGGTCTGCTGCTTCCTCTCTATCCTCCAGTAGCCTGCCATGAGACCCTGGGGGTCACGACCTGGAGCCAGTTGCAGCGAAGTCCATCCTCACCACCAGAGGCTCTGGTGAACACCTGCTGGCTCTTAGACTCCGCGCCCTGGGCAATCTCATGCTCTAGCTCCCAGTGGGATCCATGTTGGTGCTCCAGAGGTCCTGCTTTCCTGAACCACCCAGAGCTCCATCCGCAGCAGTCAGCTGTAGGGTCCACTACCTTAGCGGTGCACTCCTGACCCCAACGCTGTGCATCTGTCCCCTGGACTCAGGTGACCTGACAACACAAAGCAATTGTTCTTAAAGGGGTTGTAAACCTAGTTACACCACTTGTGCCTAAAATAAGACTTACCTGTAGGTACTGTAAATATCTCCAAAACCTGCACAGTTTAGGAGATATTTACCATATACGCTTACCCCAAAGTCATAGGTTTTTTATTTGATTAGATTTTTTTTATACATGGGTTTACAACCACTTTAAATGGAAATCTTCCTCAGCCCCTTCACTGAATTTTTGGAAGCACCTGGTGAATTCAGCCTTACCATTGTACAAAGCAACCTATGTAGCTCCTGACAGTGCTAAAAAGTTTCATAAATGTTGGAATATATGGATAGATTCCCCATCTATGAACACTGACTGCTTCACCCTACTAGTTCTATTCAACTTCCTGTGAAGTTGGTGTAACGGTGGTGACATGCCTATTTGCTTTCTGTGAATGCCTTAAAGTGGTTGTAAACACTTACAGACGACTTTTTTCTACAGGTAAGCCTATAATAAGGCTTACCTGTAGCTACCCCAGATATCTCCTAAACCAGCACGGTTTAGGAGATATCCCCTGTATTTGCATGTGCCAACGTCATCAGGACATGCACACTGAAGCAATGGCAGTACGTGCCGTTGCTTCAGTTAGACTGTGCCGTTACCTGTGCCTCCCGTGCGCATGTGCGGGAGTGATGCTATCGTGGCTCCAGCCAATCACAGCGCCGGAGCCTGCGATACCCAAAAGTAACTCCGGGAACGATGCTGCCGGCGGATCGGTGGATGAGGACCGCTGAAGGAAGCTTCGAACTCGGGTTATGCCGTGTACACATGGGCGGACTGTATGGCATACTTAGTTCGTCATACAATCCGACGGACAGTCCGTCATACTTTCGACTGAACGGACTTGACCACACACGGATAGCCAAACAGTCCGTCGAAAGCTTGCGCGATGACGTGTACAGCACGTACGACGGGACTAGAAATAGGAAGTCCAATACACAGCAAAGCACCCTTCCGCCGTGTAAATCCTTTCTGGGCATGCGCCATTCTTAGTCCGTCGAACTAGCATACTGATGAGCGGATTGTCCGCTGAAACCAAAGTACGACGGACAGAATTTCGAAAAATCCGAAATACTTAGTACGCCAGACTGCACGCTGAAAAAGTCCGCTGAAGCCCACACACGAGCGGACTGTCCGCTGAAATGTGTTTCGACGGACTAAGTATGCCATACAGTCCGCCCGTGTGTACGCGGCATAAGTAATACATAATGAGCTAGTATGCTATGTCTTTTTCTTGAAGGTTTTTTTCAAAGTTGGTTTACAACCACTTTGACTTAGTTTGTACTGTCTGTGATTTATTTTGCTTTTGTGTTTGGAGTGTACTATTTGTTTTTTGTTTACTGTTTTTTGTTATGTTTCCCAAACGCTTGGGTATGTCCATTAGGCACTTTATTGTATGTTTTAAACCCTTTAAATCTGAATAAAAAAAAATCTTCAAAAAAATAAGTGAATAAAAATGTGATAACATCATATTAAAGTAGAACTCCGGGTATTTCTTTCTGTTGAGTGAAGAAAGATGTTTGGATTAGATTGGTTCTTACTGCTGTCTATATTCCTGACTGGAGAGATTCTACTTGGATCTCCTTCCTCTAAGTTTACAGGTATTTCTCTAGACCGGTGTCTGTCCAGTGATTGTCAACTTGCGAGATATAGGGGGCTTTGAGTGTGGCCCCTGATATCACCAAAGGGCCACATATCAGCCAAGATAGTCCTTGTTCCTAATGTTCTAATAGAAGCAGAATCCTCAGGGGCAAATGGGACAAAATGAAATGTTCTCAGGCTCTATTCCTTGCAGATCAATTGGGATAAATCCTGCAGTTTGGCCACTAGATAGAGCCGAGGAGCATACTTATTTCCTATCATAGTCAGCACCATCTAGTGACCATAATGTGGTATTTCCCTATTCAAATATTTGATCTGCAGAGAATATAACCTAAACATAATACATTTTGCCCCATTCAAGCAGAATGAATTTACATGCAGGTCTGATTGAAAAACAGTTATGTGAATTATTAGTCAACACCCCTGATAGTGTCTCTATAATATGTAAGGTAGAAGTACCAACACCGGTCCCAATATTTCTTATTATACAGACTTCACAAGTCTGCATCAGTACAATCTTGGCAAGGCACAACACATAACAGCAAAATAATTTTTCAGATAAGCTCCACCTTTATCATTAATAATCCATCCTTGTGCTGCAATCCAGTGACTTTGTCTAAGTTGAGATAATATCCGTCTGCTGCAAGCGGAATGAAACATTTCCTCAGTCTCCTCTCCCCCAGTGTACAGACTGCAGCATTGTAACTTTGAAGCAAATCACAAGGTAATAGGCTGCAGTAGGGACTGAATGGTGTCAGATATTTGTGAACACAGCCATGAACTGCACCAGGATGATTGTGTCATCTCTGAGCCTGATGGTGCCGTCCTTTTAGAGAGAAAAATCAGATGACGGTATTGTCAGGGGAAGTAGTGTGATCCAGTGGGGAAAATAATTATTTGATCCCCTGCAGATTTTTTAAGTTTATGATTGTTATAATAGGTTTATTTTATATGCTAGAGACAGAATATCAACCAAAAATCCAGAAAAAAAACATATGATACAATTGTAATACATGCAGTTGCAGTGAGTAAAAAAATGTATTTGATCCCCTATCAAAACATGACTTAGTACTTGGTGGAGAAACCCTTCATGGTAAGCACAGAGGTCAGACATTTCTTGTAGTTGGTGACCAGGTTTGCACACATCTCAGGAGGGATTTTGGTCCACTCTCTAAAACCTTAAGGTTTCTCTGCTGTCACTTGGCAACTCAAAGTTTCACCTCCCTCTACACATTTTCTATAGGATTAAGGTCTGGAGACTGGCTAGGCTACTCCACGATCCTAATGTGCTTCTTCTTGAGCCACTCCTTTGTTGCCTTGGCGGTATGTTTTGGGTCATTGTGATGCTGGAAGACCCAAACACGGCCCATCTTCAGTGTTCTGGCTGAAGGAAGAAGGTTCTCATCCAACATTTTACAATACACGGCCCCATCCATTGGCCCCTCAATGCAGAAAATTCGGCCTGTACCTTTAGCAGAGAAACAGCCCCAAAGCATATTGTTTCCTCCTCAGTGCTTGACTGTAAGGATGGTGTTCTTAGGGTCATAGTCAGCATTTTCTCCTTTAAATGCTTGAAAACGCTTTAATAAGCACACTGTGATGAGGATTGCACCACACAATAAGGCCAAACATTATAGAATTAGGGTCAGGATTGGATCTGCTCAGTGCCATGCTCCCTTTGCTTCATCTGAGGCTACGCTAATTCTGCTTAGTAAATAAAATTATTACAACTATGTGGTGGAAGGCTGTTCCAGATACAACTCTTACCAGTCCATATGGTACTGGACACATGGCGGAGCCCTTCTTGGTTTACTTGAAAAACTACAGAAACACAGAGACACTCATAACTGTAGTCCCACAAGGAAAAACATGACATTATCCATGCATGAAACATAACACACGCTACCACCTAGTGGCAAAACCAGAAATCACAGTATAATATGTGAGATTAGTTGTATCCATGTCTGTATTAACAGCATGCCAAAACAATGACACTTCAGAGACTTGATATTTCTAACTTATGGTAAGCAAAGAAAATATATCAAAATTGATAGGAGAGAGCAGAAGCCGGATTAATCATCGTTGGGCTCAAAGTGGACGATCTCCTCTTCCTTCATCTTGCCCAGCTAGAAGGCGGTGAGACTTATTCCATCCTCTTCATACGGAAGCTCCCAATATATCCACAGATGTATATACTGGTCACCTCCTACATGGATCTGAGGAGGACAACACAAGGAAAATAGATGATCACATCAATAACTGTTCTATCTTACAATTTGCATTATTAAATCTTGTATTTGGAGAAGACTATTTGGGCTTTTCTTTTTTCCCACTCATATCGGAATCATTGTAAAGCTCATACAGGGGAATATAAGTAGATGTTAACCCAATCACTAAAACCTCATATAAGTTTTAACATGTTCATGTGATTTCTAAAATATGTTTTCAGTCTGCAGATTTAATTTAAAAACTACATGGTGATCCCGCCATAAAGGTTCTTGCTCAGACATTTCCTGTTATGTGATAACAACTGTCTCTGAATAGTGCTCCTGTGTTGTCACCAGTGTTGGTCATCTTACTTTAAAAAAGTAATTAGTTAAGTTACAAATTACTTCTACCAAAAAGTAATTGCACTAGTAACTCAATTACTACATTGGAAAAGTAATTAGTTACTCAGCAATGAGTCCAGAGCCCCCATCACACCTGCCTCCCCCCTTTTATATCTCCTGATCATAGCCGAGAATGGAGGATGCTGAAGAGATTGGAGTATTATCACCACACCCCTCTTATATGCACCGGTATATTCTTGCTCATTTGTTAGTACACCTTATAGTATTAGGAGGGGGTAGGTTGCGCTGTGGAGCACTCAGCTTAAAAAGTACCAAGAAAATATATATGTGTATATACAGAAATAGGTAAGAGCAGCCTCTATTTATTTCTACCTAATAAGGTGGAAGATATTAAAGGGGACAAAAAGGAATAGATCTGGCGCTATACCTTTTACTACTGAAAACTTATCAATAAGAACTCAGTTATATATAATTTTCAGCGTGCTGGCAATTAAATGAAAACTAGTGGGATAAAGACCATAGAGTGAAAAATGCTTATCCATATACCAAAAAATGGCTATAACAATATGTTACTATTGGTAAAGTGCAAGTGCCAGTGCGTCTACATGTGCCAATATATATATGATAATAAGTAAAATGAATAGGAAAAGAATTAAATATAAAATTAAAACGAATAAGGCAGGATGTGTTATCTTAAACTGCCAGTGAATGTGATAACTGTGGTGTTTACAAAAACTTAATGTGAAATATGAACAAATTAATATTATAATAAATAATAATTAACACAATGCTGGTACATAAAAGTGCAGACGTGTGCAATAAAAATTAAAAAATATATTTTAAAAAAAATGTGAATAGTCTCTGGTAGGTGATGGAATCTTCCGTAAGTGAGGGAGGGGGGGTGATGATTTCAAATGTTGTTCCCCGTGCTCAGTGGTCACTTCTATATTATGCTCTCACTGGAAAATATACCCCATCCGGGGTGGATCAGCCTTCACAATATCAGCTATTGTGTCGCTCTCTGGCTTGGTTCAGGTGTAATGCTGGGGATCCCTCGTTTTTCCGTGAGTGAAGTGTGCCACGTTATGTATGATAAAAGAGAGGCACATCCATAGTGTGATAACGTTTAAAGAATCATTTTTATTCATAAATAGATTAAAACTACTTACAAAAGCAGAAAAATCAATTGCGATTGTTAGTGCAGCTTTAAGACAGCTTTAAAAGTCCTCGCCGTCTATGCTAGAGGTGTACGTCGCTTGGCCACGCCCTACGGGTTTCGTCATTCAGACGTCATCTGGAGCGGCCATCTTCATACACCTTTTGCTCTATATAGAGTGTAATGTGCTTATCGCGCATGCGCGGACAATCGCCGCCATTTTAAGTGAGGGAATGCCCTCCTAATTTAGTTCTGCGCGATGGACATTACACTCTAGTGATTGGGACTGCAACTTAACCCACTCGAGGCTTTGCAAAGAGACTATAGCAGAAGTACACTTTTATTAAACAATAAAACTAAAATTGAATAAAATAAAATAAAATAGAAACGAATGTGGGGACAACTCTGGTAAGGAGTCTAGCAAGGAGGATGATTATAATTAAATGAATGTGATTAAGTTTAGACGGGAAATTTGATACTAGCTACTTGTATTATACCCGTGTGGCTAAGGCTAAAATGAACAATGAATTAGAATGCTTGATAGCCTTTAGTTTTGGGTTTACGGGGTCATTCATTTGTGGAAGGCTTGTATATATATATATATATAGTAAAATAAGGTAAAATCCTATTACTACAGATGCGTGTTACGCTGATTCATTAATTTAACAGGGAGGAACCTATTTTAACAGGGAAAAACCTATTTTGTACTAGGACAAGAGGAAAAAATTAAAATGTGAATCAAAATATGAATGAAAATAATAGAACAATTAAAATGTGGATCGAAATACGAATGGAAATAATGAACAAAGGAAGGGTACTAAGATAGAATATGTGATAACAGTAATACTGCTACGTAGTGATAGTAATACATAGTCTTGATGTTTTGTAAGGGATTAGACCTATATAGTTGGGAACCACTATATAAAAAGTATTTTTGGTATGAAAGTGGTATATAAAAATTATAAAAAATAGTATGTAAAAGAGGGGGTATAACAAATATAAAATAAAAATATGTAGATAATATAAAATGTATAGAAATATATATATATATATATATAAAATATATGAATGTAGGAAATATATACATATATAAGAGGTAAAGATCTATATAAAATATGAGAATATAGGGATATATATAAAAAGACCACCTCAGAGACACAGCTATAGCGTGGAGAGAATCTAGAAAATTGGCCGGACTTACGCCTTTCCTTTCTATGCACTTACCTATTCAAGGAAACCCTTGCTTTACTCCGGGTCTACAATGTAAAGCCTTCTCAGAATGGTCAGCACGGGGTCTGTCCCTTTTTTCTTCCCTATGTGACACCAACACTGGCAAACCGCTCCCCTTTCGGAAAGTGATGGATACATTCCTGCTTCCCACCTCTCACTTCTTCCATTACCAACAATGCCTCAGCTACATTACCCACACTTGTAAGGAGGAATCCCGTCGTTTTCAACCAAGTTTTCTGGATCAGCTGATACGCAACGAGTCTTTTAAAATCTCGGATATCTACAAGCCGCTTCTACAACAATCACAGCCACCTGCATCTTCTACCTCTATTGCAAAATGGTCATCTACTTTCCCGGACCCAGATCTTGTTCATAAAATTTTACTTGGTCTAAACAAGGTCCTCAAACTGACGCCTAATGAAACCTGGAGGGAAACTCAACTTAAGATTGCCCACAGGGCCTACATTCCCTTTCTTTCCTCCAAATCAAAATCAGATGGGGCCTCCTGCCCACAGTGTCATCTCCCAAAGCCACCCCTCGCTCATCGTTTTTGGTCTTGTCCTGTTATCTCCACCTTTTGGGACCAGGTCTTGGCCTTCATTTTTGATGTAACCTTGATGAAACTACCTAAAGAACCTCTTCTCCTAATCTTTGGTTATTGGGATCCCATCCTGCTACCTTGGTCCATCTCAGCAAGCACTAGATCCTCCTCGGGAACGCTCCCCACCCGAGCTACAATGGATTGGACCTTGTTATGCTTACTGTTGGCCCGCCGTCTCATATTACGTTTCTGGCTCTTACCCACTGGCCCTCCAGCCTCCCAACTCCGCAAAGACCTTCTATCTCTCCTACGCACAGAGAGGCTCACGACGGACTTCTCGCATGGTAAACAAAAAGCTGACTTCCTAGCTAAGTGGCATCGGTTTATGACAACCAATTTGTCGATACAGGACCAAAGCGAGCTGGATCAACTTTCTTTTATCTACAAGGATCCTCTCCTTTCCTGATGCCAATGCGAGTCCCTTATGCTGAAGCCGACACCCTCCCCTTCAAGTCAGTCCTCAAACCTCTCCACAGGTTTCTCTCACGTCAGGAACCTTCCTCTGGACTTCACTTTTGAGCCCCCCCCCTCCCCTCCCCCCCCCATCCATGTCCCTCCCTGTTCTCGTTCTCCCCCTTTTTTTTTTCTGTCAACATATTGCTTTCTAAATTACAGTTAGGCACTTACCCCCCTCCCCCCGGGGCATTGATTGTTATTATTGTTACTACCTGTGCTACTTAAGGTCCAAAACACTAGCCGGTCCATCCAGTTTGGTCGTTATTGTTTAGCTCTTTTGTAATCTCACTGTCTTGGATCGTTTTATGCCTTGTGGTTCTTTGTCACCTCAGGGTATGCCCTGGTTATGTATCCTGTCTTTAATGCTTGTGCCTGATCATATGTTTTTGTATTTTCTATATTTTCCTAATAAAAAATTTATAAAAAAAAAAAAAAAAAAAAAAAGACCAAAGTTGAGAGTGCCTTATTTTTATGTTTATGTATGTTTACTACCTTAAATTCAACCCGGGATATTTTATTTTTTGAATAGATAACATTCGACCCAATTTTATATGCTGATCCCTCTAGTGTTAGTAAGGATAGTATCCACAATTATTACCACCCAGGGTTTATTGTGTAATTTTACTCCTTGTTTGACTGCCATGTATGTAATTTTTATGAGTAGATAATACTCAACCTGATTAGTATATCAGATTCATACAAGGTGGAGGGGGGGGGAATAAGAATGGGAGGAGCTGCAGAAATAATGTTTTCCCATCTATGGTGGGTAAGGTGATATGCATTACCATTATTCCTTATTGCGCAGGTATGTGATTTTTTATTTGTTGAATGTATTACATTCGACCTGGATATGTACTTGGAAATATTTTTAAAAATATGTTAATAGCAGATTAAAAATTGGTTAAAAAGCAATTGAGGTCCAGGTCTATATTCATTCCTGCAGGTTGTAAAGTTTCAAGATTAAAAATAATTAATAATTATATAATAAAAATAAAGCTGTCTTAAAGCTGCACTAACAATCGCAATTGATTTTTCTGCTTTTGTAAGTAGTTTTAATCTATTTATGAATAAAAATGATTCTTTAAACGTTATCACACTATGGATGTGCCTCTCTTTTATCATACATAACGTGGCACACTTCACTCACGGAAAAACGAGGGATCCCCAGCATTACACCTGAACCAAGCCAGAGAGCGACACAATAGCTGATATTGTGAAGGCTGATCCACCCCGGATGGGGTATTTTTTCCAGTGAGAGCATAATATAGAAGTGACCACTGAGCACGGGGAACAACATTTGAAATCATCACCCCCCCTCCCTCACTCACGGAAGATTCCGTCACCTACCAGAGACTATTCACATTTTTTTTTAAATATATTTTTTAATTTTTATTGCACACGTCTGCACTTTTATGTACCAGCATTGTGTTATTCATTATTTATTATAATATTAATTTGTTCATATTTCACATTAAGTTTTTGTAAACACCACAGTTATCACATTCACTGGCAGTTTAAGATAACACATCCTGCCTTATTCGTTTTAATTTTATATTTAATTTTTTTCCTATTCATTTTACTTATTATCATATATATATTGGCACATGTAGACGCACTGGCACTTGCACTTTACCAATAGTAGCATATTGTTATAGCCATTTTTTGGTATATGGATAAGCATTTTCCACTCTATGGTCTTTATCCCACTAGTTTTCATTTAATTGCCAGCACGCTGAAAATTATATATAATTGAGTTCTTATTGATAAGTTTTCAGTAGTAAAAGGTATAGCGCCAGATCTATTCCTTGTTGTCCCCTTTAACACCTTATAGTATACACCTTGTATTACAACTTGTATTAATATACCTTTTTCTGTATTAACCCTGTAGAACTTATCCAGTATTTTGCCTTTGTGCAGAACATACGTTTACCTGTTATTGGTTCTACCTATTTCTTCAGGGTAAAGCTCAACATGTTTATTGTGTCTACCGCATTGTCCTTTTCTTGTTGAAAAAAAACAATAAAAAGTGTTTAAAAAAAAAAAGTGTCTGAAAAAGATTGGAGGATCAATGGGGTGTGATAAGGACTGAAAACAAGGACTTTTCCCTTTTTGAGAGATGGAATACAGAAGGGGACTTTTATGTTGTTTTCCAATACACTGGACTTTTTGTTAGTTGCCAAATGTAGGTATTTGTTCTCTCTTCCTGGTAATGATAACTTGCACCATGAAGAATTGATTACACTGTGAAAGAAGGATGTGATGTAGCACTATTCGTATTGATAAAGAAATGGACCACTTGTTGACTTTGTACCAAAATCTCTATAAGTAAGGAGCACACCATTTAACTATTATCTGGTGTGGACATTCCAGTTATTGAGAACATCTTCCCTATGCAAGAACCTTCAAGAGGTGGAAAGTAGAGTCGTTGGTTATGGAGTGGGCTTGGAGTCATGGTGTAGACTAGGGATGAGCTTCAAGTTTGAGTCAAACTCATGTTCAACTCGAACATTGCCTGTTCAGCGAACAGTGAACTATTTGGGGTGTTCGCCACAAATTCAAAAAGCCGCGGAATACTCTGTAATGTATATGGGAGAAATCTAAAGTGCTAATTTTAAAGGCTAATATGCAAGTGTTTGGGGACCCGGGTCCTGCCCCAGGGGACATGTATCAATGCAAAAAAAAGTGATTTTAACAATGATTAAAGTGAAACAATAAAAGTGTAATATTCCTTTACATTTCGTACCCGCATGTTTCCCGTGCTTAGAACTGTCCCTGCACAAAGTGTCATTTCTTCAGAAAAAAATTCATTTAAAATCACTCGCGGCTATAATGAATTGTCGGCTCCCGTAATACAGAGAACGCTCATTGAAAGTCATTGATAAAAAAAAAAAAGGTGGGGTTCCCCCCAAATTCAATTACCAGGCCCTTCAGGTCTGGTATGGATATTAAGGGGAACCCCGCATCAAATTTAAAAAGAAAAATTGATGTGAGGGTCCCCCTAACAATCCATACCAGACCCTTTATCTGGGCACGCAACCTGGCAGGCCGCAAGTAAA
The DNA here is from genome assembly GCF_037356315.1 of Lithobates pipiens. Lineage (NCBI taxonomy): Eukaryota > Metazoa > Chordata > Amphibia > Anura > Ranidae > Lithobates > Lithobates pipiens. The sequence continues at coordinate 20,638,217 of NW_027507748.1, forward strand.
GAAGGGGGGACGAGAGAGTGCCCCCCCTCCTGAACCGTACCAGGCCACATGCCCTCAACATTGGGAGGATGCTTTGGGGGTCTGTGACCCCTCAAAGCCCCATGTCTCCATGTTGATGGGGACAAGGACCTCATCCCCACAAGCCTGGCCGGTGGTTGTGGGGGTCTGCGGGCGGGAAGCTTATCGGAATCTGCAAGCCCCCTTTAACAAGGGGACCCCCAGATCCCAGCCCCCTCTGTTTGAAATGGTAAGGGGGTACAAAAGTACCCCTACCATTTCACAAAGAAAGTGTAAAGAATAGTTAAATAAGACAAACACACTTTTGAAAAAAACCTTTATTAAAAAAAAAAAAAAGATTCCAGCGGTGGTAATCCACTCTTGCTATCCAGCAACGGATGAACATCTCTCCAGGGTCCAGCGACGGCTGATCTGATCGGATTCTGATAAGCCCCCCGCCCGCAGACCCCCACAACCACCAGCCAGGGTTGTGGGGATGAGGCCCTTGTCCTCATCAACATGAGGACATGGGGCTTTGAGGTGTCACAGAACCCCAAAGTATCCTCCCAATGTTGAGGGCATGTGGCCTGGTACGGTTCAGAAGGGGGGGCGCTCTCTCTTCTCCCCCTCTTTTCCTGAGGCCTGCCAGGTTGCGTGCTCGGATAAAGGGTCTGTTATGGATTTTTAGGGGGACCCCCGCGTCAATTTTTTTTTTATTTGACGCGGGGTTCCCCTTAATATCCATACCATACCTGAAGGGCTTGGTAATTGAATTTGGGGGAACCCAACGCTTTATTTATTTTTTAATCAATGATTTTCAATGAGTGTTCTCTGTATTACGGGAGCCGACAATTCATTATAGCCACAAGTGATTTTAAATAACTTTTTTTTCTGCAGAAATGACACTTTGTGCAGGGACTGTTCTAAGCACGGAAAACATGCGCCCCTTCACAGGCATACTATAGACACCCCCCCAGGTATGAAATTTAAAGGAATATTACACTTTTATTGTTTCACTTTAATCATTATTAAAATTACTGCTCCTGAAAAAACGGCAGTTTTTAAAACTTTTCTTTGCATTGATACATGTCCCCTGGGGCAGGACCCGGGTCCCCAAACACTTTTTAGGACAATAACTTGCATATTAGCCTTTAAAATTAGCACTTTAGATTTTGAACATTCGAGACAAAGTTTAGGTCTGTTCGAAGGTTCTGGTGCGAACCGAACCGAGGGGTGTTCGGCTCATCCTTAGTGTAGACTATTCTGACTTTGTCAGGCTGGAAGCTCATCATAAGATGGAAGGGGGGAGAAAGGCACCAATTGACCACTTGGTGTAGTACAGTTTTTATTATTAGTAAATAAAAAAAATCACATAAAAGTTTCACTCACAAAGGTGTCAGATGTACAAATGTGAAATTGGAGAGAGCTCTGTACAATCGTCCTGTCTGCAGTTGGGCTGTTAGGCAATGCTGCTGTGGTGGCTCCAGTGAAGGAAGGATATCGGAAGACCCAAAGCCGGTTATCACAAACTGTCAACCCTGGCTGGTTTGGCGGAGCATTTGCCACTTAACATACAAGGTATCAGCAGGTTACGGTGGAGATGCCTCTAGATGGAATTGGGTCCCTCTGAGACTAATAGCAGTGGTGTGATCTGATGCACTCGTCTCAAAAAAGGCCCACACCAAAGAACTTTTAGAATAACACGCAGAGGCAGCATCCTGCACAGGCGGTGTTCTGCGGTGGGATTCAGTCGGTGCGCTGCCCTTAAGCTGGCCCCCGGAGGGCATCCTGCCTCATTGGAGATGTGCCTCCTCCTCTCTCCCCTGCAGGCACCCATGTGGAGTCAGTGACCTCGTCATCCCCTTCCTCTTCATCACTAGAGCAAACCTAGCAGTATACTGCACCTGGTGGAACATGACTGCCAGATTGCTGTCCTTCTTGAGCATCCCCTCTCTCTGGGCGCATGCTATTGCCTTTCTCTAGCTGAGTAACATCATCAGAGCCTTCAAAACACTGGGCATCCTCCTGGAGTATGTACCCAACACTGTGGTCAAACAGTTCGGGGGACTCCTCAGGAGGACATGGTGGGTCTAGGGAAGGAGTGACTGATGCCATTGAGACGAGGGAAGAGGACAGGTTGACAGCTGCTTTGCCAGTACCATGAGCCTGGGTGAGAGAGGATGAGGAGGATGAGGAGGGCTTGGTCATCCACTCTACCAAGTCTTCGGCATGTTGCGGCTCAACACGTCCAGCTACCGAAAATAAGGACAAGCATGTCCCATGGACACATGCTGATGACGATGCACCGCGTCCACAACCAGCACTGTTGCCCCTAGACACAGAGCCTGCTTGCCCTCTTTTATTGGCTCGTGACTGTCTGCCTCTCCTTGTTGGCCTTCCAGACATACTAATAGCCTGCAGGGAGATGAGAACACCAGCAATTGGGGGTAGCTTCAGGTGTATACTGTGCAGGTGGCACAATACACCGACTGTAACTGCTGCAGCTGCCTGGGGTATAGGAACAGGACAACACCAGAAATTGGGGGTAGCTTCAGGTGTAAACTGTGCAGGGGTCACAATACACTGACTGTAAATGCTGCAGCTGCTTGTGGTATAGGAACAGAACAACACCAGCAATTGGGGGTAGCTTCAGGTGCACACTGTGCAGGAGGCACAATACACCAACTATAACATGCGTTCGACTCGAACACCCAGCTCATCCCTACTCAGAGATATCCGGAGTTGTAATTCTATGGCATCATATTCTGAAGTGGACCGGCAGATGGACGCCACAACTCTCCTGGATACTGGGAAGACAGCTAGGCTGTCTTAGACAGCATGGAAGCCGAATACAGGAAAGGACATCAGCGGGAAAGGAACCAACAACCAGAGTGGACAGCAAACTGGAAGCGATGCTATCAACATGACATGGAAAGTCAAAGCCACCAGTCTGTAATCCTTGGAAACTCCAGTACGTGATGTTTATGGGACAGAGACAATGAAAGATGTCTTTCACAATGAAGGGACCTTTCAGAGACTCAGGCTCAGGATAAAGACCCATTGAAGGACACTCTTCAGCTGATATGCACATACCCTACAGCTGTATACACTGTCACACACACACTCACTTTTTTATCCTTTTTATAATGTCTTTATACTGGGACTTTTAGTACAACAAGTATAATGCTTGCCCTTATCTGGCCCTTGGGGCACCATTCCTCCCACCTACACCAATGATGGGGGCACCATTCCTCCCACAGACACCAATGATGGGGCACCATTCCTCCCACAGACACCATGAATGGGGGCATCATTCCTCCTACAGACACCATGGATGGCGCATGATTTCTCCCACTGACACCAGTGATGAGGCACTGTTCCTCCCACAGACACCAAGGATGGGGGCACCATTCCTCCACAGACACCAAGGATGGAGGGCCCCATTCCTCCCACAGACACCAAGAATGGAGGGCCCCATTCCTCCCACCGACACCAAGGATGAGGGCCCCATTTCTCCCACAGACACCAAGGATGGGGGACACCGTTTCTCCCATAGTTACCAAGTATGGGGGACACCGTTCCTCCCCCAGACACCAAGGATGGGGCACTTTTACTTCCATAAAAACCAAATGATGGGGTACTGTTTGCTCTCACTGACAATATTATTTAATACCACTGGCCACAGCCCCTCTAATGACTCAAGGACAGTAAACTGGCCCTTTGTTCAGAAAATTTGGAGACCTCCGATCTATTTCATAGATCAAGTGTGTAAGCAATCACAGATTTATAGATATTAAAAGTAACCACTAGAGGTCCTCGGGGTACCTATGTAACATGCTCAGCACCAGTGACACCGATATCTGTTACCCAACTCATTTTTATCAATGTAATAGAGACAAATAACCACTAGATGTCCTTCGCCGATCGCCGATCTGTTTCAGCTGTGCAGGGTCAATGGGCACTTCCCAGTCAGTCAAATACATATTGTATATTTGAATTGTAAATCTAGATGTAAACCCTACCTGAAAGGCATTACGTTTGCTAACGTATTAGGTATTGCAAACATTTGCCATTTTTTAACCCTTTCATGACTAAGCCTATTTTTGGAATTTGGTGTTTACAAGTTAAAATCCATATTTTCTACTAGAAAATTACTTGGAACCCCCAAACATTATATATATTTTTTTAACAGAGACTCTAGAGAATAAAATGGCGATTGTTGCAATATTTTATGTCACACGGTATTTGCGCAGCGGTGTTTTAAATGCAACTTTTTGGGAAAAGGGACACTTTCATGAATTAAAAAAAACAAAACAGTAAAATTATCCCATTTTTTTTGCATAATGTGAAAGATGATGTTACGCCGAGTAAATAGATACCAAACATGTCACACTTTATAATCGCACGCACTTGTGGATTGACGACAAAGTACGGTACCTAAAAATCTCAATAGGCGACGCTTTAAACATTTTTTTACGGTTACCAGGTTAGCGTTACAGAGGAGGTCTAGTGCTAGAATTATTGCTCTCGCTCTGACGATCGCGGCGATACCTCACATGTGTGATTTGAACACCGTTTACATACGCGGGCGCGACTTCCGTATGCGTTTTCTTTGCTTTGCGAGCTCGCGGGGACGGCGGACGCTTTAAAAAAATTTTTTTGATTTTTTTATTTATTTTATTTATTTTAAAATGACTAAATTGTTTTAAAAAAAAAAAAAATTTGATCACTTTTATTGCTGTCACAAGGAATGTAAACATCCCATGTGACAGTAATAGGCGGTGACAGGTACTCTTTATGGAGGGATCGGGGGTCTAAAAGACCCCCCACCCCTCCTTTACACTTCAGTGTATTCAGATCGCCGAAAACGGCGATTCTGAATACCGGATATTTTTTTAAAACCGGCGCCATTGGCAGCCGAGTAAACGGGAAGTGACGTCATGACGTTGCTTCCGTGTTTACTATGAGGAGACTGGAACGAAGCCGATTACGGCTTCGTTCCAGTTCCTCCCCAGCGGCCGGAGGCATCGCAACAGGAATCGGTGCTCCCGATCGAGCGGGAGCACCGGTAACAGCGGCGGGAGGTGGCGGGAGGGGGGACGTCCCCTCCCGCTCCTCCGGCATAACAGCCGAGTGGCTTTTAGCCGCATCGGTTGTTATGGCTGGATAGCCAATCGCCCGCTGAACAAAACGGTACAGGGATGATGCCTGCAGGTGCGGGCATCATCCCGGTATACCCCCCGGAAGCCGAGTACGCAGATCTGCGTACGCTCGGCGGGAAAGGGTTAATACTTGTTTTCACAACATTTCATTCTTAGGCCCCTTTCACACTGAGGCGTTTTTCAGGCGCTACAGCGCTAAAAATAGCACATGTATAGCGCTTGAAAAAAACTGCCCCTTTCACTCCAATGTGAAAGCCAGAGGGCACTGGAGCGGTGCACTGGCAGGACTGTCAGGATGGTAAAGAAAAAGTCCTGCTAGCCGCATATTTGGAGCGGTGAAGGAGCGGTGTATTTACATATTTATAAACCGCTCCTACCCATTGAAATCAATGGGGCAGCGTGGGTATACTGCCGGCAAAGTGCCGCTGTGATTAGTTTTAACCCTTTTCAGCTGCTAGTGGGGGGGTAAATCGGCCCCACTAGCAGCCGAATACCGCTGCTAAAACGACGGTAAAGCACAGGCAAACATAGCGGCTCTTTACTGCCGACGCCCACACCGCTCCAGTGTGAAAGGGACCTTATTTGCATCTTCTGCAGTCACTTTCTGTCCACATACACTCCAGCAATGGCTGCATGGTATTTCTCAGGGAGGGTTTCCTGATGGTAACACTTGTAGTCTCCATTGGCAGCCCCTTTGACAGGGTGACAACACCGGAGCACAACTGGGAGATGGGGACAGGGCATTATCAAGCTAAAACAGGAAGTGCTTGAAGGAGGACCTTCATGACAGGATCACCATGGATTTTCTTTTTAACAAAAGCTACAGAAATTAAATGGTTGAAAATGTAATTTGAATCATATTAATATGCTAAAGCTTCCATGAGAATTTAGTGGTTGGATTTACATCTACATTAAATTTACTGTGGTGGAGATGAGTGGTGCTTTTAAAGTTGATCTATGCTCACCTTCTCTCCAGTGATGTGGTGTCCAGAAATTTCCTGCCCGATCTTCTTCCGGGTTCTGAGATCTTCGGTCATTTTTATTGGCCATGTCAAGATGATGTCACTCCTGTGCAGGGGCGGGAGTTCATTCATCTTGGCACATAAGAACAGGTTTGTAAAAATAATTAAATGCAGCAGAGATAAAGCATTAAAAATCCTTTCTGGAATTTTTTTTTATTAAAGTTCCACTTTAACCACTTACAGACCGAAAGATTTGCCCCCCTTAATGACCAGGCCATTTTTTACGAAACGGCACTGCGTCGCTTTAACTGGCAATTGCACGGTCATGCCCCGCTGTACCCAAAAAAAATTTACATCCTTTTTTTCCCACAAATAAAGCTTTCTTTTGGTGGTATTTGATCAATTCTGTAGTCTTTATTTTTTAATTTTGAAAAAAAATAACAATATTTTTTACTTTTTGCTTTTTCAATATCCCAAAAAATCTATTTAAAAAAAACAAATTTCTTCCTCAGTTTAGGCCGATACGTAGACTTCTACATATTTTTGTTAAAAAAAAAATCGCAATAAGTGTATATTGATTGGTTTGCGCAAAAGTTATAGCATCTACAAAATAGGGGATAGATTTATAGTATTTTTATTATTGTAGCACTAACCCTAACCCCCGAAGGAGCTTCTAGTATTTGATTGGGCTTACCGTTACCTCACCGTTCCACTGTGTCCATCATAGAGGTGCCATTAAAGAGTTGCTCACAGATTTCAGCTCCGAAATGTAGTAGTTTTTTTCAATGCTTTATTGACAGAAAATAAATTTCAGTAGAGGGATGGAAGGTCTAGGGGGGAATTCAGGTACCTTATAATTGTGGGTCAGGGATACTTTATCCAGAGGACAAACAGCTCCACAACTGGATCCAGCAACCACCGGATAGGCCTCTCTCACTGACGATGTGATGCTTGGTCATAGTATCTGCCACAGACTTGAAGAATTAGTAGAGCCATTGCATAATCCTCTGCTACGGGATTGTGTAACCAGCAACTTTTGCAATATCAAAGAACAGTCACACAGTACCAGTTTCTTTCAGCTGAGCCGGAGGTACTGTGAGTTAGATGACCCGGGATGCATCCTCCAATTGAGTCTCCAGGCTCTTCTAGCAGTACCAGCCTTGATGCTCGGTCCTCTCTCTGAAAAGTCCTCCCCCGGTTTCTCCAATTGCTTGGCTTCTCCCAGCAGCCAAGACAGCACAGGACCACCCCTGGATTGGTAGGCCCCAGGACTTCTGGGCCTACCTTTCAGTAATGAAGCCTTGGGCCAGCCAGCCCTGAGACAATTTGAATGGCAGCAGCACACCTTAGGCCAGGAGGGCCATCAGGTCGGAACACACTTCCTATCATGGGGTCTGTCCCATAAGTACCCTCTCCCAGAATGCACAGTTGGTAGACCACTCCCACTGACTGTTTCCGGGCAAAGAGGTGCTCAATAAATCCAGCTTGTTGCAATTTCCAACCATGGCCAACAACGAGAGCACCACCCCTCGGCCAAATGGATATCCACACAACCCAGCTGAACTGGAACAGAACCAGAATTTTAACATAATCAGTCTGAGCTAAACTACAGCACAGACACACTAAATTTCTAATGATAGCGTCTGCCCATCAGGAGCATTATTATTATTTTTTACTAGTAATGTTGGTGATCTGTGATTTTTTGTTTGACTGCGTCATCGCGGCTGACAGATCGGACACTTTTGACACTATTTTGGGACCATTGGAATTTATACAGCAATCAGTGCTAAAAATAGCCATTGATTACTGTATGAATGCCATTGGGAGGGAAATGGTTCACACTAGGGGGCAATCAAGTGTGTGTCCTAAGGAGGTGTTTCTAACTGTAGGGGGGTTGACTGGGAGGAGGAGATCGATCGCTGTTCATAATCAGTAGGGACAACAGATCAGTCTCCTCTCTCCTGACAGAACAGACATCTGTCTGTTTAAATTGACAGGGAAATGGTTCACACTAGGGGGCAATCAAGGGGTTAAGTGTGTGTCCTAGGGAGGTGTTTCTAACTGTAGGGGGGTTGACTAGGAGGAGGAGATCGATCGCTGTTCATAATCAGTAGGGACCACAGACCAGTCTCCTCTCTCCTGACAGAACAGACATCTGTCTGTTTAAATTGACAGATTTCTATTCTGTCTCCCTCAGGAGTGGTGGCGTGTGCCCAGCGGACACTGCTCCATTTCTGTTGTTGCGCCGCTGTACAGCTACGACGATTCGCCCAAGGGAGCCAGCCTGCCGCAGTATAACTACGGTGGCTGCTCCTTAAAGGGGTTGTAAAGTAAAATTTTTTATTTTTTTAAAATAACAAACATGTTATACTTACCTCCACTGTGCAGCTCGTTTTGCACAGAGTGGCCCCGAACCTGCTCTTCTGGGGTCCCTCGGCGGCTGTCTCTGCTTCCTCCCGCAGGTGCTTCTCACGTTAATGCGAGCTCCCTCGCATTGGTGAGAAGCACCTGCGGGCGTGCTCCCGTGATACAGCCGGCGGCTATAGCCGCTCGCTGTATCACAAGGCCCCGCCCCCCGGCGCGCTGCGTCATTGGATGTGATTGACAGCAGCGCGAGCCAATGGCTGCGCTGCTTTCAATCCATCCACTCCAGCCAATCAGCGGCCAGGCTGAGTGGCGAAGAGGACGGCGGGGGCGAGCGCGGGATTTTCGAGGGGTCAGGTAAGTAAAATGGGGGGACTGGGGGCGCCGGCAGTGTCAGATGTTTTTTCCCCTTAATGCATAGAATGCATTAAGGTGAAAAAACATTTACCTTTACAACCCCTTTAACTGGTTAAGTAAGTTGCAGAAAATTTAGCAACTAAGAAATGACAGTAATATGGAGTCAGGGGAGCCAAGATAAAAAGGTCTTCACTTTACAAGAAATGCAAAAAAATAAGTTTTTAAAAGGGCCGTTTTTTCAGGAGCAGTGATTTTAATAATGCTTAAAGTGAAATAATAAAATTGAAATATTCCTTTAAATATCATGCCTGTAAAGTAGTGCATTTTTCCCGTGTTTAGAAAAATACCACAGCAAAATGACATTTCTAAAGGAAAAAAATCGAATTTAAAACTGCTTGCGGCTAAATGAATTGTCGGGTCTCGGCAATATAGATAAAAATCATTGAAAAAAACAGCATGGGTTACCCCCAGTCCATTACCAGGCCCTTTGGGTCTGGTATGAATATTAAGGGGAACTCTGCACCAAATAAAAAAAAATAGTGTAGCCCCCCCCCCCCCAAAATTCATACCAGGCCCTTATCTGAGCACGGAACCTGGCAGACCCAGATAAGGGTCTGGTATAAATCTTGGGGGGACCCCATGCCATTTTTTTTATTTTGGTGCCGGATTCCCCCTAAAATCCATACCAGACCTGAAGGGCCTGGTATGGATTTTGGGGGACCCCCATGCATTTCTTTTTTTAATTTTGGAGTGGGGTTCCCCTAATATTCATACAGACCCAAAGGGCCTGGTAATGGACTGGGGGGAACCAATGCCGTTTTTTGCAATGAGTTCTATCTATATTGCTGAGATCCGACAATACATTACAGCTGCGATCAGTTTTAAATTACATTTTTTCCTTTAGAAATGTAATTTTGCTGTGGTATTTTTCTAAACACGGAAAAGATGTGCTACTTTACAGGCATACTAAGGACACCCCTCAGGCTTGATATTTCAAGGAATATTTCATTTTTATTTTTTCACTTTAAGCAATATTAAAATCACTGCTCCTGAAAAAACATTCATGTTTAAAACTTATTTTTGCATTGATACATGTCCCCTGGGGCAGGACCCGGGTCCCCAAACACTTTTTATGGCAATAACTTGCATATAAGCCTTTAAAATTAGCACTTTTGATTTTTAATGTCCATGTCCCATAGACTTTAACGGTGTTCACTTGTTCATACACATTTTTTGCCTGTACGCAAGTTCTGGTGTGAACCGAACCGGGGGGGTGCTCGTCTCATCCCTAATGTACACTATATTACCAAAAATATTGAGACACCTGCCTCAACCCGCAAGAACACCTTGAATTATAGCCTTTCTGGAAGAATGGTCAAACATTCCCATAGACACACTCATAAACCTTGTGCACATCCTTCCCAGAAGAGTTGAAGCTGTTATAGCTACAAAGGGTGGGCCAACTAAATATTGAGCACTACAAACTAAGACTGGGATGTCATTAAAATTCATGTGCATGTAAAGGCAGACGTCCCAATACTTTTGGCAATATAGTGTATATATTTGGTACTATAAGCATTTGTTTACTCGTGTACTCACTGTAAATCTGAGGGGAAGCGCTGGTGATTTTATCATCCAATCATGTAGAAGCAAAAATGCAGTTTTTTTATTTTCCTTGCATGTCCCCCTCGGATCTCCAGCAACTGCACTTCCAAGTGCACTTGTAGTGCAAAGTGGATTTGCCTTTAGTAAATAAACCTCAAAGTCCAAGATACCTAATAGGGATGAGCTTCGTGTTCGAGTCGAACATACGTTCGTCTCGAGCATCGGCTGTTCGCCCGTTCGGCGAATTCTGAACGTTATGGGCCGTTCGCACCAAATTTGTGTGGCGCTCACGGCCCACAATGCACTGCGATGGCGCAGTGCATTGCTGGCTCATGATTGGCCAAGCATGCACTGTGACCCCGCATGCTTGGCCAATCACAGCGCCGGCAGCGAGGAGAGCCATGATTGGCCACAGGCAGGATGCCTGTGGCCAATCATAGCTCAGGCTGTGTAGTACACGCCCCACACTATATAAGGCCACCAGCGCGGCGGCCTTGTGTAGTGTGTTGGCATCTGTAGCAGTACACACCGATCGTTATCGGCCGATTTTTCATTCTTGCTCTTCTGTAGTGGTTGTTGTCTGCGTGCCCTGACTGTAGTATACACCGCTATATTCACCTATATATCTAGCGATATATCTATCTTTTATAATAGAGCTTTCAGTCAGTGGTAGGAGATTGTGCGTGCTGTCTGCGTGCTCTGAAAAAGATGGACGACAAAACAAATTATACAGGGGTGATAACCCTTCCCTATGTTTTCCAAAAAGCTTAAAAATAGTTTTTTTGACTGGAGCTACACTTTAAAAATGTACCAGTTGAAAATTACAAACAGATTCTACTTAACACAACAAACCTACACAGTCCCTGTCTTGTTTGCACCGCCTGTATACTGCTGTTCTGAGTATATAGGGCCTGGGGGCCACATGTATTTCCTTTTTTTAATATGGGTACGGGGTTCCCCTTAATATGCGTACAAGACCCAAAGGGGCTGGTAATGGGCAGGGAGGGCTACCCATGCCATTTTTCTCAATGATTTTCAACCATATTGCAGGAACCAGATATAACATTAAAACCGCAAGCAGTTTTAAATGACGTTATTTCCGTTAAATGTCATTTTGTGCAGGGACTGTTCTAAACACGGGAAACACGTGGCACTTCACAGGCATACTATAGACACCCCCCAGGCACGATATTTAAAGGAATATTTCACTTTTTTTCACTTTAATCGTCATTAAAATCAGTGCTCCCGCCAAAACGGCCATTTTTAAAAGTTTTTTTTGCATTGACCCATGTCCCCTGGGGCAGGAGCCAGGTCCCCAAACCCTTTTTAGGACAGTATCTTGCATATTAGCCGTTAAAATTAGCACTTTTAATTTCGAATGTTCGAGTCCCATAGACTTCAATAGGGTTCTAACGTTCGTACGAATTTGGGGTCCGTTCGAAAGTTCTGGTGCGAACCGAACCGGGGGGTGTTCGGCTCATCCCTAATACCTAATAATTAGTGGTATACACAGCAAAATGCTAGAGTGCAATTTACCTAATGGGGAATCTATTTAGATTGACCTGTGTGTCCCCAAGGAAAGGCATTGGTAGGGTTTTACCCTCACTTCCTGTTTGGCTTTGTGATAGGAAGTGAATAAATTTGAAGGAGAAACTGGCAACATTTGGGTGGTGTCTTCATCCTATCGGGGTGCAGACATCCCCAAAAACTGACAAGACTTCTAATCCCTCTGCACTCCATACCCAAGCAAAAATAAGAAAGGATTTAATTTAGTTTAACTTTGCAAAGACACATTCCTAAGTTCAACTGTGATGCATGTGAATGGCCCATTTAGACCTTAATCTAAATCACCAGTTGCCTTTCACTAGAAAGATTTGTTAGTCCAGTCCTGGAAATCTGCATCTGCCTTATTATTAATTTCCATAAAAAATGGGTTCCTGCAGCTAGATGCGCAACTGCTGTGTGTGCAGAGGTATGTACCCGTGGCGCATATCTGGTTCCCGGAGGTGGAGGCCAGCACACAGGAAGGACATCACGCCCCTACAGGAAGTTGCTTGTACTGCTGATAATTTCTTCCCACCACCATGCCCCGCTCACTGTTCTCTGAGGAAGAGATGATCCTTATTTGCAAATTAAGATAGTTTTTAATTCATGTTTACATTGGGTGGTGTTTGTGTGGGTCGTGTGTATGTCTAAATGATTTGGCCTCAAAACACACACCTACTTCCTGTGTACAGATTCACTTCCCGGGCCAATGTATATTGCCTCCTGCTTCAGTGTGTGTGTGTGTTTGTATATATATATATATATATATATATATATATATATATATATATATATAGATGTAAGTTCTTGTGTTCACCGGCAGAGAGAAGTTGGGTAGATGCCACACTCCCAATTATGGAGGCATAAATAATGGTCTATCACAGGGGTCTTCAAACTACAGCCCTCCAGTTGTTCAGGAACTACAATTCCCATCATGCCTAGTCATTAGACATGTGCAGAGTAAAATATTTCGTTTCGGAATTTCGTTTTCGTCTGAAAACTTAATTTATTTAGTTACTCCCGAAATTCGTTTTTATTTATTTCGTTTTTCGTTCAAAAATTGCATTCGTCCGAAAATCCACATGAATTACGGTCGAATCTGTCTTGGAAGGCTTATGGTGTCTGTCGAATGTATAAAGAAGATTCGACGGAGCTAACTATATAGCATACTTTAGAACCCTATTAAAGTCTATGGGACTCCAACGTTCAAAATCTAAAGTGCTAATTTTAAAGGCTAATTTGCAAGTTACTGTCCTAAAAAGTGTTTGGGGACCCGGGTCCTGCCCCAGGGGACATGTATCAATGCAAAAAAAAAGTTTTAAAAACGGCCGTTTTTTCGGGAGCAGTGATTTTAATAATGATTAAAGTGAAACAATAAAAGTGTAATATTCCTTTAAATTTCGTAGGGGGGGGTTGTCTATAGTATGCCTGTGAAGGGGCGCATGTTTCCCGTGCTTAGAATTGTCCCTGCACAAAGTGTCATTTATGCAGGAAAAAAAGTCCTTTAAAATCACTCGCAGCTATTATGAATTGTCGGCTCCCGTAATACAGAGAACACTCATTGAAAGTCATTGATAAAAAAATAAATAAATAAATAAATAAAAAAAAAAGCGTGGGGGTCCCCCAAATTCAATTACCAGGCCCTTCAGGTCTGGTATGGATATTAAGGAGAACCCTGCCTCAAATTTAAGAAAAAATTTGACGTGGGGTTCCCCCTAAATATCCATAACCAGACCCTTCAGGTCTGGTATGGATATTAAGGGGAACCCCGCGTCAAATTAAAAAAAAAATTGACGTGGGGTTCCCCCTAAAAATCCATACCAGACCCTTTATCCGAGCACGCAACCTGGCAGGCCGCAGGAAAAGAGGGGGGGACGAGAGAGCGGCCCCCCCTCCCTCCTGAACCGTACCAGGCCACATGCCCTCAACATTGGGAGGATGCTTTGGGGGTCCGTGACCCCTCAAAGCACCTTGTCCCCATGTTGATGAGGACAAGGGCCTCATCCCCACAACCCTGGCCGGTGGTTGTGGAGGTCTGCGGGCGGGGGGCTTATCAGAATCTGGAAGCCCCCTTTAACAAGGGGACCCCCAGATCCCGGCCCCCCCCCCTGTTTGAAATGGTAAGGGGGTACAAAAGTACCCCTACCATTTCACAAAGAAAGTGTAAAAAATGTTTAAATAAAACAAACACACTTTTTAAAAATTCCTTTATTAAAAATAAAAAAAAGATTCCAGCGGCGGTAATCCACTCTTGCTATCCAGCGACGGACGGTCAGCTCTCCATCGATGTCTAATGTCATCCAGCGCAGCGCAGCATCCTTCTTCTGTCTCCTCCACGGAGACACTGGAGGCATTCCGGCGCTGACGTTTCTTATATACGGAGGGCGGGGCCACCCGTCACCTGACCCCGCCCCCCTCTGACGCAAGGGGAAACCCGGGGTTCCCCGTGACGTATGGGTGACCCCGCCCCCCTCTGATGTAACGGAAACCTGCCTGTGTTACATCAGAGGGGTGCGGGTCACCCCTACGTCACAGGGAACCCCGGGTTTCCCCTTGCGTCAGAGGGGGGCGGGGTCAGGTGACGGGTGGCCCCGCCCACCCTATATAAGAAACGTCAAGCCGCCGGAATGTCTGTAGTGTCTCCTCCACGGAGACAGAAGAAGGATGCTGCGCTGCGCTGGATGAGATGAGACATCGATGGAGAGCTGACCGTCCGTCGCTGGATAGCAAGAGTGGATTACCGCCGCTGGAATCTTTTTTTTATTTTTAATAAAAGGAATTTTTCAAAAGTGTGTTTGTTTTATTTAACCATTTTTTACACTTTCTTTGTGAAATGGTAGGGGTACTTTTGTACCCCCTTACCATTTCAAACAGGGGGGGGCCGGGATCTGGGGGTCCCCTTGTTAAAGGGGGCTTCCAGATTCTGATAAGCCCCCCGCCCGCAGACCTCCACAACCACCGGCCAGGGTTGTGGGGATGAGGCCCTTGTCCTCATCAACATGGGGACAAGGTGCTTTGAGGGGTCACGGACCCCCAAAGCATCCTCCCAATGTTGAGGGCATGTGGCCTGGTACGGTTCAGGAGGGAGGGGGGGGCGCTCTCTCGTCCCCCCCTCTTTTCCTGCGGCCTGCCAGGTTGCGTGCTCGGATAAAGGGTCTGGTATGGATTTTTAGGGGGAACCCCATGTCAAATTTTTTTTAAATTTGATGCGGGGTTCCCCTTAATATCCATACCAGACCTGAAGGGTCTGGTTATGGATATTTAGGGGGAACCCCACGTCAAATTTTTTCTTAAATTTGAGGCAGGGTTCCCCTTAATATCCATACCAGACCTGAAGGGCCTGGAAATTGAATTTGGGGGACCCCCACGCCTTTTTTTTTATTTATTTATTTATTTTTTTATCAATGACTTTCAATGAGTGTTCTCTGTATTACGGGAGCCGACAATTCATAATAGCTGCGAGTGATTTTAAAGGACTTTTTTTCCTGCATAAATGACACTTTGTGCAGGGACAATTCTAAGCACGGGAAACATGCGCCCCTTCACAGGCATACTATAGACAACCCCCCCCCCCCTACGAAATTTAAAGGAATATTACACTTTTATTGTTTCACTTTAATCATTATTAAAATCACTGCTCCCGAAAAAACGGCCGTTTTTAAAACTTTTTTTTGCATTGATACATGTCCCCTGGGGCAGGACCCGGGTCCCCAAACACTTTTTAGGACAGTAACTTGCAGAATCTTTTCTCTCTGTCAAATCTTTTTTCTCTGTCGAATATTTTCTCTATATAATCTTGGACTAATAGAGGTAAGGTTAGGCACATTCGACCACAGGTTCTATAGACAGATTGTTATCGTCAGAGTCATGTCGAATCTCCTATTCTATATCGAACTGTTGTAACAATGAAAACGAAAATAAAGCATTTATTTATGTCGGATCTTTCGTTTTTCGGATTTTGTGCTTTCGTTATCGTTTGTCAAAACGAAAACGAAAATAGCTGAAATTCGGACGAAAATGCATTCGGACGAAAACGAATGCACATGTCTACTAGTCATGTCTGTGAATGTCAGTGTGTTGCAATGCCTCATTGGATGTGAAGTTCTGCAACAGCTGGAGGGCCGTAGTTTGAAGATTCCTGATCACTCTAGCATGTCTTGAAAAAACTTGGTTTCTCATGTGCCTTGTATAATGTCCAAGAAACATCGTTTGGCAAATACAAGTGGGTCATGACACATCTACATTCCAAATTTGGCACTTAAGATGGTCATGCTCTATGCAATCTGATTGGCCAATCTCTGTACAACTCAATATTTAGGCAAAATAGGTAATAGGAAGACGCACTTGAACAATTAATTCAGATTAGAGGAAATCAAACAGACTCTTGCACTAAATCTATTTTATTCAATATCTAACTGATTGCAGTGTATGGTCACCTTTAAAGATCAAGATCTGAAAATATTAATTTACTGGGTTTAGAAACACTTCTCTGTTCTTTCTTTATTTAATATTTGGGTAAAAATAGAAAAAAAAACACATTTCAAAGATATATTAAAAGTGATAGGAATGAGATTAGCATCAACATGTTTAATTCACTGAGAACACTTAACTAATTGCCTAACAAGACACATCCAATGAGGTCATCACACAATGGAAATCAACTAAATTAATTATCCCCTGACCCCCCCACCCCCTGCAGATACCCAAGATCCAATGGAGTGCTTGGCAAAGGTGTCAAAGCAAAGACTACTTTTGACTCAAGGGTAACCTGGTGGTAAAACGACATTGAGCCATTTGTCATACCCTACCAGTGGGCAGGTCTGATGGAAGTAGCTTCAAAGTATTGGTGATATCAGCTTGGATAGCCAATACTGTAGAAAGTGCTGAATCGGCAGATCAACAGATGTGTATTCCAATGAAAATACTTCCCCAGGAAAGAGGGCAGCCAAAATGTAACAAACAATATCAGAATCTTGCCACTGGACACCCCAGTGGGCCGACCCACCACCTTTGGGATGAAGGTGAAGAACCAGACCCAGCACCCTTGGAAATTACTGCCACCAGTAACTAGATTGACAATGAAAGCATGACTGTCTGCTGAAGCCAAGATACTACATACTACCTGCTGTGGCCGGGAAAGGAAAACCCTGTGACAAAGCTCTGCTGTGTGCTTAAAGGGGTGTTCCAGCCTTAAAAAAAATGTTTAAAAGTCAGCAGCTAGCCCACACTGTAGCTGCTGACTTTTAATAAGGACACTTACCTGTCCAGGGCGCCCGCGATGTCACCCCCCCGAGGCCGATGCGTCCCTCATATCTTGGCCCGGTGCCACCATCCTCACTAAGGGAAACAGGCAGTGGAGCCTTTCGGCTTCACTGCTCGTTTCCTACTGCGCATGCGCGAGTCGCGCGGTGCTTTGTGAATGGCCTGTTGTGTTCTGGGACACACACATGTCCCAGAAGGCAACAGGGCCGTTCGCCAAAGAGGAGGAAGTGCTGCGGAATAGGAAGAGGCAGATTAGGAAGACTGCCTAGCAACAGGGGTTTCTGGTAAGTTAGAAATTTTTATTTTTTTTTATATTTTTTAAAGAATATTAATGCTATTTTTATTTTTAGGGTGGCTCTCCACTTTAAGTATAGACCAACTCCTTAATGATGGAGTGCTACCATGCTCTGAACCCCCACGTGGGGTTGAAGGGATAAACGTGAATTAGTTGCTTCCAAACCACGCGTTTTGGACGCAACCAGACATGAGAACAGCCAGGGGCATAGATAAGGAGGGTCAGAGGTGTGCAAACCACCCCCCCCCCACGAGCATCCTGGCAAAATGCCCAGACAGTGTCCCTGCTGTTTAGCCTCAGCATCAGCACAGTAGAAGCAATTAGACATTTGGAATTACTGAGGGGTCTCAGATGGCGGAAATTGACAGTGCACGGTTGAGGGAATTCCTAGACTCCTCCTCGAGGTATCATATGATACAGTCGAAGGGAGACTGGGGATGCAGAAGTTTTCCTACTTCTGTGCTGAATCTGAGTTCTGGTAACTGGCATAAATTTTTTGTTTTGGGAAGGAGGAAGTGAGAATTCCAGTCTGGGGGAGTTTCTTTTAGTGGGGTTTAAGGAAAGGGCGGTGGGTTTGCTTTTGGAGAAGGGGCAGTTTCTTGTAGAGAACTTTACAGGGGGTAGTTAATGGCAGGGATTTGCTTCTGGGGGGGAGTTTGATTGGATGAATGGAAATTTTCTTCATAATTGGAAATCTTTGCTGGGGGAGAGGGTGTTGACTGAGGGAGATATTTTTGCTTTGGTGGGTCGGTTTAGAGACCGGGGGGTTTGATTTTTGGGGGGATATTTGGGGGGGAGATATTTTTACAGTGGGGATCTTTGCTTGGGGAGGGGGGTTCTTAGGAGGGAGAGAGGGATTTTTTTTTCCTTTAAAAAGAGATTTTTTTAAAATTATACTTACCTAGGTGGATGGAGCTTCGATCCATCTGTCCCCAGCTGCTTCTAAGCCCAACAACAGAGCGATCAAAGACCATTGATTACTCAGTTCTCAGCCTTCAGTGAGCAAAGAGTGGTGACTGTCAGTCCCTAGCTCTGCCCCCCCTCCCCCAAGCTCATTGGAATGCCAGGATGTGGAGGGGTCAGGAGCAGGGGCGGGCTGGGCTGGGGGGCAGGGATGCAATTTCCCCCTGGGCTGCTCTGATATGCTGTGGCAAAGGCTGCTGTGCCGTCAGATCAAGAGCACACATGCACAGATCTTGAGCTGGCCGAGTCCAGTACTGTGATCCAGCGATGTCTTCATGTCAGGGCTGACAGTCTGTGTTACACAGCACAGCACAGCCCCTCCCTACTCCACACCATTGGCTGGCAGAGGCTGGACCTGCTTCTTTCCCCGCCCACACTCCGGGGCAGCCCCTGTGCTGTCTGTAAAGAGGATGTGTGGGCGGGAAAGTTCAATCTGAGCAGTTGGCTGGAATCCAGGGAGGCTCCTGGGAGGCGGAGACCATCCAAGTAAGTGAGCTCCTCCCTCCCCCTCTCTGCAGCGAAAGAGGTTTTTTTTTTTCTAGCAGCCTGAGCAGTACCTTCTGGGTGGTATGATGTGGGCTCATACTGGCATGCTGCGGTTTGGCTGCAGTGCTGGTGTCTGGCAGTCTTCCTGCATGTTATGCCGCGTACACACGAGCGGACTGTATGGCATACTTAGTTCGTCATACAATCCGACGGACAGTCCGTCGTACTTTCCACTGAATGGACTTGACCACACACGGATGCACAAACAGTCCGTCGAAAGCTTGCGCGATGATGTGTACAGCACGTACGACGGGACTAGAAATAGGAAGTCAAAGACACAGCAAAGCACCCTTCCGCCGTGTAAATCCTTTCTGGGCATGCGCCATTCTTAGTCCGTCAAACTAGCATACTGACGACCGTATTGTCCGCTGAAACCAAAGTACGACGGACAGAATTTCGAAAAAGCCGAAATACTTAGTACGCCAGACTGCACGCTGAAAAAGTCAGCTGAAGCCCACACACAAGCGGATTGTCCGCTGAAATGTGTTTCGACGGACTAAGTACGCCATACAGTCCGCCCGTGTGTACGCGGCATTACTCCTGGTCCCATAGAGGCTGCACATTTTTACTGCTTGATGTTCTGAAAGTGCACAAAACGTCCTGCATGCTGCATCTTTGGTGCAATTCCAGAAAATGCAGAAAAAATGTGCAACCTAAAGAAGTCTGAGGGAAGTCTGGGGGACTGTGAAAGCCGCCAATACACCCGCACTGCAGCCAAACTGCAGCACACTAAAGGCTTGTATTCACTTGCAGCAGCCACTCCTCTAAAAAGTGATCCATGCTCAGGTCACTTTTCAGAGGCATTTGACAGGCAGTGAGGAGTTGATATTACATTTCATCCCTGCCTGTTTTAACCCTCTAAATGCCAATCCCTGGGGGCGTGGCCAGCAGCCGAGGAGTATGGCCGCAGTGTGAAAGAGCTCCGTCCGCCGCTAGACTACCGGAGCTATTTACAACATCCCTGAGCGGATTTCAACGGCGGTTTCAGCTCCCCCGAGGTCGGGCAGAGGTACAGACCATGTCCAGGAGACGAAAAGAGGCTAAACAACTCAGCCGCATGACGGACTTCTACCGTCAGCCCCGCGGCATGCAGGCCCAAGATGGCACCGGACGGCCGGAGAGAGGGGAAAGAAGCAAGCACGCTACTGAGGATCCTCCGGTGCCTAACCTGTCTAAACGCCAGGATGATTCTTCGAGGAGAGGTAATCAGCGCTCCTCTACAGCATCCTCCACATCTAGCCCCATTAAAGCTAAGCAGCCACATGTTCAGGGAGAGGAGGAGGAAGGCCTGTATAATGCTTCCCTTAATGACACGAGAGAGCTACAGGACTCCATCCTAGAATTCCCCACAAATAATCTACCGGTTATTGACACCACACTTAAAGATATGTTAGTATCTCTCCGCAGTACGCTGCACGCTGACATTCTATCTCTTACTAAACACTTTAAAGAGGAAGTGAAGGCAGTAGATACTAGGGTGTCTCATGTTGAACGAAAGATGGGAGAATTCGCGGGTACTATTAATAAAGTGATTGATGCCCATAACGAGAGAGAGGATGACATGCTATTGATGAAGGAAAAAATGGCCGACCTCGAGGATCGCTCGAGGAGAAACAATATAAAAATTAGAGGCATCCCAGAATCGGTCAAAACTCCGGATCTCCTTCTTTATTTTCAAAAAATCCTGCAGGAAGCATTACCAGAAGCGTCATTGACGGACCTTACGGTAGACAGGATCCATAGGCTTCCTAAGCCTAAACATATACCGGAACACCTACCAAGAGACACAATCGTACGGATCCACTTTTTTCAAACGAAAGAGAAGTTCCTCATGTGTGTCCGTAATCCTGAAGATATTCCTCCCTCTGTTCTCGGCCTATCCTTTTTCCCAGATTTTTCAGCCTTTACGATGCAGAGGCGCAGGAATATGGCGACTATAACGAAGCCATTGAGAAACCATGGAATCCCGTATAAATGGGCCTACCCGGCGAAACTTCTTGTCTCCAAGGACGGTGCAACATTTGCTATTAAATCGGTGGAGGAAGGGCTCCGACTTCTCCGCGAATGGCGGATCTTAGAAGTAGATGACAGTTCTCGCTCTGGCACTCCTTCACCTCGAACAGGATCTCCTGCCTGGCCGAGGCGACTTTCGGACTGATCGCTCAGGTTTACTTACCAAACATCGCCCATAGAGCTCCGGTACATGGCGGACTATGGTAAAGCTCTCTTTGCCCTCTATTAGTTAAGGGTTGTTTTCCCTACTGATTCACTTGAATCATTTTTTTTTATTCTTTTTGTACCATAAAAGAACTGCTAAGGTTCATTTGGAAAAATTTAAACGTACGGTACTTAAGTTTCCTGAATACAAGTTTCGGTTTCCTACAGACTACGGTCTTTCCCATCGGGAAGTAGACATTTTCTGTTGGATTATCTGTTGTGGTCGCTGATTAATCAGTGATCCTCTGTTTCTCATTCTTTTTCACATTACTTTTTGGATTCAGTACTTGTATTTTTATTTTCTGGTTGTTTTTTGTCTCTTCATTGGCAATATTTGACTATACATTGTGATTCTATAGTGGTACAATAATTCCTACTGATTGAGTGGTTTTGACTGAGGGTTTTTTTTTTTTGATCGCCACAACATGGGTTTCAAGGTAACCTCATTTAATGTAAGAAGCCTGAACAGCCCTCACAAGAGGAGCATGCTCTGGAAAGAAGTTACAAACATACACAGTGACATTTTATGTCTACAAGAAACCCATTTTGTGGATGCTAAACACCCGCAATTGAGTAACAGGCATTTTCCGACTACCTTTTTCTCGAATGCCCAGAAGAAGCATAGGGGGGTGGCAATCTTGCTCAGAGATACACTACAATTTAAATGCCTACAGGTCGAAGTGGATAAAGCAGGCAGGTATATTATTTTAATTGGGGAGATTAATGGTACAGTATATACCATAGTAAATGTTTATGTCCCGAATAGTACCGTAAGCAATTGTCCTTCCTTAATAAAATAAAATAAAAAGTGGATACAATGCGCAGTGGTTTCCTTTTGTTCTGCGGTGACTTCAACACCATACCTAACCAAACCTTGGACGTATCGTTTTGTCCCAACAAATCCAGGGCGAGGGTTACTCTTGTGCATTTCATGACCTCAGAGGGATTGTTTGATTTGTGGAGATGCCAACATTCTACAGAACGTGACTACTCCTACTTTTCTAGTGCACATAACTCATACTCCAGAATCGATCTGTTCTTAGTTGACAAATTTTTCTTACAGAAAGTTGGCATGTCTTGCATTCATAATATTTCATGGTCAGATCACGCTCCTATATCTATGATGGTGGAGGGGAGACAGGCTGAAACCAGGGCAAATAGGTGGAGAAATTACGCATCTTTGTTTTCACATCCCAAATTTTCCCAAAAGCTTATTTCCGAGCTTCGGGAATTCTTTGATCGCAACGCAGGGTCAGTTTCAGACCCTTTTACATTATGGAACACACACAAGGCCTTTATGAGAGGGGTCCTCATTAAGCTGGGAAGCATAGCCAAAAAACAGAAAACCCACAAAATTGACTGCCTTCTTGCCCAAATTGAAAAATTAGAATCTCTTAATAAACAGGCCCCTGATAGCACTAGAGGGTCACAATTAGAAGGCCTTAGACATGATCTTAGATTACTTTTGATCTCCAATCATGACTACACATTGAAAAAATGGAAGGCCCGCTGCTATCACCAAGGGAATGGGGCTGGAAAACTTTTAGCAAGACAAACGAAGGAAAAAGTAATTAAACAGAAAATTCCCTTCATCCACCACCCGACCAGTGGAGCTAGAGTGGCCAACCCAAAAGATATCGCCAATGCCTTTAGGGACTATTACAGCGCTTTATATAATTTAAAAGATGATGTGTCTGTCCCACAGCCAACTACGGAAAAGATTAATAGTTTTTTGAACAACATAACACTCCCTTCCATTGCTCAAGATCAACTGTCGGCGCTGAATGATCCCATTACGATAACCGAACTCCAAAAAACGATTTTAGCACTACCATTAAATAAATCTCCGGGTCCAGATGGGTATTCATCTGAATACTACCGTACCTTTTATCCCATTTTAGGTCAACATTTATTAAAAACCTTTGAAAAAGCCTCGTCAATCTCGTTGTTCCCCCCAGAAATGTTAGCCGCCACTGTCATAACCCTACCCAAACCAGGAAAATCACCTGATGCCCCTCAAAATTTTAGGCCCATCCTCTTGTTAAATGTCGACGTAAAGATTTACGCTAAAATAGTAGCCAATAGATTGTCAAACATTTTGCCATCATTAATTAAAAATGACCAGGTGGGATTTATTCAGGGCCGCCAAGCACCAGACGCAACTAGGAGAATAGTAAATTTGATTCACGCAGCGGAGGCCTCGGGGGAACCTTCTCTGTTTCTGACTTTAGATGCAGAGAAGGCCTTCGATAGGGTCCACTGGGGATACCTGGGGCCAGGGGCGGATCCAGGGGGGGGCAACGGGTCAATTGCCCCCTCCGAGAATACCGCCAGCTGATGACAGAACGGCCGGTTCCGCGGGTCCAATCGCGGCCGGTTCCGCGGGTACCCGCGGGCCGGTTCCGCGGGTCCAATCGCGGCCGGTTCCGCGGGTACCCGCGGCCGGTTCCGCGGCTCCAATCGCGGCCGGTTCCGCGGGTACCCGCGGGCCGGTTCCGCGGGTCCAATCGCGGCCGGTTCCGCGGGTACCCGCGCGGCCGGTTCCGCGGGTACCCGCGCTGAGTGGACGGGTGAGGGGGGGGCAGCTGGGCGGCTTAGGAGGGCTGCTGGCCAATCAGGAAGCCAGCAGGCAGGGGAGCAGGGAGATGACATCATCTCTCACTGCCCTGCGTCCCTCCAGTTCCGCCCTCACTGTGTAGGAAGCTGTGTGCAGCAGAGAGATTGCATCATCTCTCTGCTGCCTATGTTCACTCTGGGACCCAACAAAAGACCACCAGTAGGTGACAATCCGCAATGTGTGGCAGGCTACGTGGCAAGTGGCAATCCGCAATGTGTGGCAGACTACGTGGCAAGTGGCAATCCGCAATGTGTGGCAGGTGACGTGGCAAGTGACAATCCGTAATGTGTGGCAGTTGACGTGGCAAGTGACAATCCGCAATGTGTGGCAGGTGACGTGGCAAGTGACAATCCGCAATGTGTGGCAGGCTACGTGGCAATCCGCAATATGTTGCAGGCAACGTGGCAAGTGACAATCCGCAATGTGTGGCAGGTGACGTGGCAAGTGGCAATCCGCAATGTGTGGCAGGCAACGTGGCAAGTGACAATCCGCAATGTGTGGCAGGTGACGTGGCAAGTGGCAATCCGCAATGTGTGGCAGGCAACGTGGCAAGTGACAATCCACAATGTGTGGCAGGTGACGTGGCAAGTGACAATCCCCAATGTGTGGCAGGTGACGTGGCAAGTGGCAATCCGCAATGTGGGTCAGGCAACTTGGCAAGTGACAATCCGCAATGTGGGGCAGGTGACGTGGCAAGTGGCAATCCGCAATGTGTGGCAGGCTACGTGGCAATCCGCATCTGGTGGCAGGCGACGTGGCAAGTGACAATCCGCAATGTGTGGCAGGTGACGTGGCAAGTCACAATCCGCAATGTGTGGCAGGTGACGTGGCAAGTGACAATCCCCAATGTGTGGCAGGTGACGTGGCAAGTGGCAATCCGCAATGTGGGTCAGGCAACTTGGCAAGTGACAATCCGCAATGTGTGGCAGGTGACGTGGCAAGTGGCAATCCGCAATGTGTGGCAGGCTACGTGGCAATCCGCATCTGGTGGCAGGCGACGTGGCAAGTGACAATCCGCAATGTGTGGCAGGTGACATGGCAAGTGGCAATCTGCAATGTGTGGCAGGCTACGTGGCAAGTGACAATCCGCAATGTGTGGCAGGTGACGTGGCAAGTAACAATCCGCATTTGGTGACAAGTGACAATCCACATTTGGTGGCAGGCGACATGGCAAGTGACATCCTCAGGGCTCCCACTGATTCTGCATTATGGTGAGTTGAACCATTTAATTTTATATTACAATGTATTAATAGAAATAATGCGCTTCAATCATCCTGACACCATAACAACCATGGTGCCGTAATGATTGAAGCGCCAATACCAGCCATTTCCCATATAAATTGCCCCCCAAAAAACATATTTTATAGCAGTGCCCCTCCCGAGATTAGACTCTGGATCCGCCCCTGCCTGGGGCGGGTATTAGATAAATTCGGCCTAGAAGGAAACATTAAGTCGGCCATCACAGCCTTATATACAGTGGTGTGAAAAAGTGTTTGCCCCCTTCCTCATTTCCTGTTCCTTTGCATGTTTGTCACACTTAAGTGTTTCGGAACATCAAACCAATTTAAACAATAGTCAAGGACAACACAAGTAAACACAAAATGCAATTTGTAAATGAAGGTGTTTATTATTAAAGGTGAAAAAAAATCCAAACCATCATGGCCCTGTGTGAAAAAGTGATTGCCCCCTAAACCTAATAACTGGTTGGGCCACCCTTAGCAGCAACAACTGCAACCAAGCGTTTGCGATAACGTGCAATGAAGCTTTTACAGCGTCCTGGAGGAATTTTGGCCCACTCATCTTTGCAGAATTGTCCTAATTCAGTTACATTAGAGGGTTTTCGAGCATGAACGGCCTTTTTAAGGTCATACCACAACATCTCAATAGGATTCAGGTCAGGACTTTGGCTAGGCCACTCCAAAGTCTTCATTTTGTTTTTCTTCAGCCATTCGGTGGTGGACTTGCTGCTGTGTTTAGGATCATTGTCCTGCTGCAGAACCCAAGTTCGTTTCAGCTTGAGTACACGAACAGATGGTCGGACATTCTCCTTCAGGATCTCTTGGTAGACAGCAGAATTCATAGTTCCTTTTATCACGGCAAGTCTACCAGGTCCTAAAGCAGCAAAACAGCCCCAGACCATCACACTACCACCACCATATTTTACTGTTGGTATAATGTTCTTTTTATGAAATGCAGTGTTCCTTCTACGCCAGATATACTTGGACACACACCTTCCAAAGAGTTCCACTTTTGTCTCATCGGTCCACAGAATGTCGTCCCAAAAGTCTTGGGGATCATCAAGATGTGTTGTGGAGAAATTGAGACGAGCTTTGATGTTCTTTTTGCTCAGCAGTGGTTTTCTCCTTGGAACTCTGCCATGCAGGCCATTTTTGCCCAGTCTTTTCCTGATGGTGGAGGCATGAACGCTGACCTTAACTGAGGCAAGTGAGGCCTGCAGTTCCTTGGACGTTGTTGTGGGGTCTTTTGTGACCTCTTGGATGAGTCGTCGCTGCGCTCTTGGGGTAATTTTGGGCAGCCGGCCACTCCTGGGAAGGTTCACCACTGTTCCATGTCTTCGCCATTTGTGGATAATGGCTCTCACTGTGGTTCGCTGGATTCCCAAAGCTTTGGAAAAGGCTTTATAACCCTTTCCAGACTGATAGATCTCAATTACTTTCTTTCTCAATTGTTCCTGAATTTCTTTGGGTCTCGGCATGATGTGTAGCTTTTAAGGATCTTCTGGTGGACCTTACTGTGTGAAGCAGCTCCTATTTAAGTGATGCCTTGATTGTGAACAGGTGTGGCAATAATCAGGCCTGGGTGTGGCTAGAGAAATTGAACTCAGGTGTGGACAACCACAGTTATAGTATGTTTTAACAAGGGGGGCAATCACTTTTTCACACAGGGCCATGATGGTTTGGATTTTTTTTCACCTTTAATAATAAACACCTTCATTTACAAATTGCATTTTGTGTTTACTTGTGTTGTCCTTGACTATTGTTTAAATTGGTTTGATGTTCCGAAACACTTAAGTGTGACAAACATGCAAAGGAACAGGAAATGAGGAAGGGGGCAAACACTTTTTCACACCACTGTACTTCCCCTTCAGCTATGGTTTACACGGAAGGCATGTTCTCCGACAGCTTTAACATTACTAATGGGACTCGTCAGGGGTGCCCGTTGTCACCCCTGATTTTTGCACTTTTAATGGAACCTCTAGCTGAGACAATTCGTACGCACCCACGCGTTTCAGGTGTCCCTATCCTAAAGCAATCACACTCTATCACGTTATTTGCGGACGACGTTATTTTGTCCAATCCAATAATTTCACTGCCAGCAGTGCATGACATCCTGGAACAATTCAATATACTACAAGTTTAGGAGATATTCACTGTACCTACAGGTAAGCGTTATTATAGGCTTACTTGTAGGTACAAGTAAAAAGCCGGGTTTATACTATAGTTTAAGACTGAATAAAATCCAACCATATTGACCAGGTGCAAAGGGCACCATTCTGTGGTAGACAGTGCACAATATTTGTTTTGTTTTTATAGTTAGTAAGGTTGAATAAAGACACCAGTCCATCCAGTCCAACCTGAGTGAGGTGTCTACCCCTATCCCTGTACATTGCACACTCACATTGGTCCCTACCTTCAAGGAGCCCAGAATCCAAAGTCCCCATTCATATACTAGGGCCAATTTTGGACAGAAGCCAGTTAACCTACCTGCATGTCTTTGGATTGTGGGAGGAGGCCGGGGTACCCGGAGGAAACCTATGCATGCACAGGGAGAACATGCAAACTCCAGGCAGGTAGAGTCGTGGTTGGGATTTGAACCAGCAACCCTTTTTACTGCTAGGTGAGAGTGCTAACCACTACACCACTGTGCTGCCCCAGGATATATGGATATATATTTATTAATTTCTTAAAATATTTCATAAAATTTCTTAAGACACATTTTTTTAAGGTTTAAATAAATCACTGCATTTACTGCCCATCACAATATGTTGCCCCTTGCACCTGCTCAACTTGCACAGTAGGTTTCAATGGAAGTTGCCTTCAAGTCAGATCTCCATCTATAGCGACTTTACAGGAAAAATAAAATAATTTACACAGGTACTTTCTGTGTTTACCCAGGCAACCCCCTCCCTCCTACAGAGCTGATTTCTGAGCCATACCAGGCCACGTGCCCTCAACATGGGTGGGTGCTCTGAGGAAGGGGGGCCCAAAGAACCTTGTCCCCATGTTGATGAGGACAAGAGCCTCTTCCTGACAACCCTGGCCATTGGTTGTTGGTGTCTGCAGGCGGGGGGCTTATCAGAATCCGGGAGCCCCCTTTAATAAGCGGGCCCCCAGATTCCGGCCCCCTACTCTATGTGAATGAGTATGGGGTACGATGTACCCCTATCCATTCACCTGGGGAAAAAAGTGTTACTTTAAGAACCTGTGTTGTGTTTTTTTATTAATTTTATTAATCATCTCCGGGGGTCTTGTTCCGATGTTGGGGGTCTTCTTCTGACTTCTCCGCTCTGTTCTGCCTCTTCTTCCGGTGTCTGGTGTCTTCTTCTGGGCTCCTCCGCTATCTTCTTGCAGCTCTTTTACTAGCGGAGGAGCCTGGTCTCTTCCGTCCTTCTTCCTTCTTCCCTCTTCTTTCTTCTTCCGATGTTGACATGACGCTCTCTCCCACTGTAATGGTGTGTGAGCGCTGTGCGATCACTTATATAGGAATGAGGCGTAGTCACCAGGTGATGTCACATGGTGGCGCCATCCCTTATGATGTCAGGTCCCAAGACATGCTGGGACTGTGCTGTCATAAGGGGCGGGGGCCACAACCCCTTATGACATCACAGTCCCAGCATGTCTCGGGACCTGACGTCATAAGGGAAGGGGCCACCATGTGACATCACCTGGTGACTACGCCCCATTCCTATATAAGTGATCACGCAGCGCTCACACGGCATTAGAGTGGGAGAGAGCGTCGTGTCAACATCGGAAGAAGAAAGAAGAGAGAAGAGGGAAGAAGGAAGAAGAACAGAGGAGACCGGGCTCCTCTGCTAGTAAAAGAGCTGCAAGAAGATAGCGGAGGAGCCCAGAAGAAGACGCCGGAGAGCGGAAGAAGAGGCCAGACACCGGGAAAAGAGGCCGAACAGAGCGTAAAAGTCGGAAGAAGACCCCGACGCCGGAAGAAGACCCCCGGAGATGATTAATAAATTACTTTAAAAACCTGTGTTGTGCTTTTGTATTAACACTTTTTTCCCTAGGTGAATGGGTAGGGGCACATCATACCCCATACTCATTCACATACGGTAGGGGGCTGGAATCTGGGGGCCCCCTTATTAAAGGGGGCTCCCGGATTCTGATAAGCTCCCCGCCCGCAGACCCCAACAACCAATGGCCAGGGTTGTCAGGAAGAGGCCCTTGTCCTCATCAACATGGGGACAAGGTGCTTTGGGGTGGGGGGGCCCTGTTGAGGGCACGCAGCCTGGTACGGCTCAGGGGGGGGGGGGGCGCTCGCTCGTCCCCACCCCCTTTCCTGACCGGCTGGGCTACGGGCTCCGATAAGGGTCTGCTATGGACTTAGGGGGGACCCCCATGTTTTTTGGCGTAGGCATTCCCCTTTAAATCCATACCAGGCGACGGAGCTTGTGAGGTGTCAATCTCACCGACGGCATTCACTTCCCTCGCTAGTCACTAGCTAATTACTTTTTTAAAGTAAGATGACCAACACTAATGGTGACACATGCTGCTGCAATTGATGGTGACACATGCTGCTGCAATTTGGGGGTGACACATGCTGCTGCAATTGATGGTGACACATGCTGCTGCAATTTGATGGTGACACATGCTGCTGCAATTTGATGGGACACAGGCTGCATTTGGTGGAACACAGGCTGCATGTAAGGAAGGAGTCCAATGGGGGCACCTGATGTAAGGACGGACTTCGCTGGGGACACCTGATGGCATCTGGTGGCAGGTGACGTGGCTAGTGACACGCTCAGGGCTCCCACTGATTCTGCATTATGGTGAGAATGATTTAATTTTATATTGCAATGTTATAATAGAAATAATGCGCTTCAATCATCCTGACACCACAACCACCATGGTGCTGGGTTGATTGAAGCGCCAACACCAGGTGTTTGGAATATCTTTATCTGCTGATTGTTAAACTTTCTAGAATACACATATTCTATTGTTGTGTAGGATCTGGGCCTGCTGTCCCTCCATCCCTCTCTCCCTCTCCCTCCATCCCTCGTTCATCTCAAACACTAACCACACCACCTTAGAGCCACGCCCATTATTTTGCTGAAACCAAGCCCATTTTCACCAAGTGGGAAGGGTCAAAAAGGAAGGGCGGGGTCTGGCGCCCCCCCCATTCTAAAACTTTACCGGCCGACACTGCTGGTGCCACACATCCACGGAGTCCTATGCTAATGTAGTAGTGATGGGAGAGACCTCAGTCCGGGTTCCCGCCAGGCCACACTCCAATGTGTTTTGCTTTGTTTTCTGGAGCTTAAACATGGCATATGCAGATACATGTTAACAGCAGTGGCTCTTTTCAGCCCATCACTCAGATAAACAGGCTGAGCAACTGACAAAAATTGGAACATCTGGGATTTATGGTATATTTGCCATTCCATGGCCAATTGGAACATATGAATGAGATCTAAAGCCTGGTTCACATGGGGAGTATCTTTTAGTTCAACCCAGCGGACTGAAGGAAAAAAAAACTAGGGAGCTTAGGAGGAGCTTACTGTACAAACGAGTACTCTACCACACCACAACTGCATGCGTTGCATTCTATTCAGTTGCATGGGGATAATTTTTTCTGCACTGCATTGCAAAGCCTTATCGCCCCACTTTGCTGTCACATGATTTTACCTTATCTCCCCCAACATAAAAATGTAAATGAGGCATTTGACTTTGAAAGACCTGAACCCTCTCCCCCCCCAGGAAAATACATTATTTACGGCACTTATATATATATATATATATATATATAAGATATAAACAAAGTGTTATCTACAGTAATATCCATCCACAGTCTGAAGTTCAATACCCTGCGTGATAAGAAATGAGGACTCATGGAAATGTTTCTCTTTATATGATGGACTGTGCACTATAACCACTTCAGCCCCGGACCAATTTGCAGCCAAAGGACCAGGCTCCTTTTTGCGATTCGGCACTGCGTCGCTTTAACTGACAATTGCGCGGTCGCGACGTGGCTCCCCAAAAAAATTTGCGTCCTTTTTTTCCCATAAATAGAGCTTTCTTTTGGTGGTATTTGATCACCTCTGCGTTTTTTATTTTTTTGCGCTATAAACAAAAATAGAGCGAAAATTTTGAAAAAAATTCAATATTTTTAGCTTTTTGCTATAATAAATATCCCCAAAAATATATAAAAAAACATTTTTTTTCCTCAGTTTAGGCCAATACGTATTCTTCTACATATTTTTGGTTAAAAAAAAATCACAATTAGCGATTATTGATTGGTTTGCGCAAAAGTCATAGCGTTTACAAAATAGGGGATAGTTTTATAGCATTTTTGTTAATATTTTTTTTTTTTACTAGTAATGGCGGCGATCAGCAATTTTTATTGTGACTGCGACATTATGGCGGACACATCGGACATTTTTGACACATTTTTGGGACCATTGTCATTTATACAGAAATCAATGCTATTTAAATGCCTGTCATGCTTCAAAATTGCGCCCGCTCGTCACTTCGGCGGGTGGTCCGTAAGTGGTTAACCACTTCAGCCTCGGAAGAATTTACCCCCTTTCTGACCAGAGCACTTTTTGTGATTCGGCACTGCGTCGCTTTAACTGACAATTGTGCGGTCGTGCGACGTAGATTCCAAACAAAATTTACATCCTTTTTTTTCCACAAATAGAGCTTTCTTTCATGGTCACCTTTGCGTTTTTTTTTTTTTTGCGCTATAAACAAAAAACAATTTTGAAAAAAACGCATTCTTTTTTACTTTTTGCTATAATAAATATCATCAAAAAATATTTTAAAAAATGTTTTTTTTCCCTCAGTTTAGGTCGATACGTATTCTTCTACATATTTTTGGTTAAAAAAAACGCATTAAGCGTTTGATTGGTTTGCGCAAAAGTTATAGCGTCTACAAAATAGGGGATAGTTTTATGGCATTTTTATTGATTAATTATTAATTATTTTCTTACTAGTAATGGCGGCGATCAGAAATTTTTATCGTGACTGCAACATTATGGCGGACACATCGAACAATTTTGACACATTTTTGAGACCACTGGCATTAAAATATAGCATTGCTAACTGTAAAAATGTCACTGGTAGTGAAGAGGTTAACCACTAGGTGGTGCTGTAGGGGTTAAGTGTGTCCTAGGGAGTGATTCTAACTGTGGGGGGGCTGTGTTTGACATGACACTGATCGCCGCTCCTTATTACAGGGAGAGCTGATTAGTGACAGTGTCATTAGGCAGAACGAGTAGATGCTTGTTACATTAGCATCCCCCTGTTCTTCCTCACCTTGAGACGATTGCAGGACCCGCGATCACGGCCACGGAGCTCCCAGCGGGCACGCGCGCCCACAAGCCACCTCTTAAAGGGCAATGTACTGTACAGGTACGTTAATCTGCATTTATGTGCCATTCTGCCATAGTATATCTGCATGAGGCAGTCGGAAAGCAGTTAAGGGTAACCCTGCACCCAATTTTTTTTTAATGGGGTGGGGGCCCCCAGGCACTATATACTCTGAACAGTAGTAGATATACTATACAGCCTGCCCTATATACTCTGCAGAAAATTGGGCCTTAGGTGTTGGTGGTGACACAACATTGTAAGCCCTCACTGTTACTCTTGTTGGGCGCAGGAACAGGCGCTGCGTTGAAATATTGGATCAAACATTTTAATTACATGCCCCTTTTAAACACGGGCAGGAAAATTGGGCCTTAGGTGGTGGTGGTACCCTAAACCAAAAATATTGTTGGAAGCTAGCATCATCAAGATTGAGAAGGAATAGGATAGTCAACATAGGCAGTCTTCAAGGGATCCCAAATCCATAGCAAATTCAATCAGTTACATTAGCATCAGGTGCTTGATAACTGCTGATCCAAGACTGATTTATTTTTATGAATGTTAGCCTATCAATAGAGTCTGTAGACAGGTGCACTCTTTGATCCATTACAAACCCTTCAGCAGCACCGAATGTGCATTCAGAAAGCAAGCGCTGGATTCAGGACAAGCCAGTAGCTTAATTGTATATTGAGCAAGTTCTGGCCAGTGGTCCATCCTCAAGACCCACTAACCCAGTGGATGCTCTGTTGGAAAGGTCTCCAAGTCTGCTCTTGCCCCTACATATTCCTGCACCATGTAATGCAGATGCTGGTGATGGTTGCTTGAACCGATTAGACCTTGGCGCTGAGGGCTGAATTTTTTTTAAAGGCATCGGTCAGCTGGCCACCTTCCCCACCGCTCTTCCTCTAACTGAACAAAGCCTCAGAAACATGTTGTCCAGCACCAGGAGATTGTAACCTCCCAGGGTCTGTAAATGTGTTGCATAAATTTTCTTCAAGGCCTCCTGAAGATGTTTCATCCTCTGCGAAGGCAGGATGAGTTCTGCAACCTTACCCTTGTAATGTAGATCAAGAAGGGTTGTCAGCCAGTAATGATCCCTCTCCTTGATACCACAAATCCTAGTGTTCTTTCGCAGGCTTTGCAGAATCAGGGAGGCCATGCAGCGTAAGTTTTCAGAGGCATTCAATTCTGAGTCCTCTGGTGCACTAAGGATTACATGATCTATAACTACCTCCTCCCAGCCCTGTACAACTCTTTGGGTTTCTGGGGACTGAAAACCATCCCTTGAAGACTGCTGCTGAGTGTTATCCTCTACATCCATGCTGACACAATCATCCTCCTTCTCCTCCTCTTCTTCCTGTGTGTTTGGCAGGCCTGCAGGAATGATATCTGGATAAAGGGGGCCTTGAGAGGTAAGGAAGTCCTCCCTCTCCCGCTGTTCTGCCTCAAGTGCCCTATCCATGATTCCATGAACCATGTGCTCCAACAGGAAGACTAGAGGGACAGTGTTACTGATGCATGCACTGTCACTGCTCATAATCCTTAGGAGACCCCCACGTCAATTTTTTTTTTAAATTTGATGCGGGGTTCCCCTTAATATCCATTTCAGACCTGAAGGGTCTGGTATGGATATTTAGGGGGACCCCCACGTCAATTTTTTTTTTAATTTGACACCCCCACGCTTTTTTTTTTTTTTTTTTATCAATGAATGAATGAATTGTCGGCTAATACAGAGAACACTCATTGAATGTTCTCTGTATTATGGAGACCCGACAATTTAGCCGCAAGTGATTTTAAAAGACGTTTTTTCCTGCACAAATGACACTTTGTGCAGGGACAGTTCTATGCACCAGAAACATGCGCCCCTTCACAGGCATACTATAGATACCCCCCAGCTACGAAATTTTAAGGAATATTACACTTTTATTGTTTCACTTTAATCATTATTAAAATCACTGCTCCTGAAAAAACGTCAGTTTTTAAAACTTTTTTTTGCATTGATCCATGTCCCCTGGGGCAGGACCCAGGTCCCCAAACACTTTTTAGGACAGTAACCTGCATATTACCCTTTAAAATGAGCACTTTAGATTTCTCCCATAGACTTGTATAGGGTGTTCCGGCTTTTCGAATTTGCTGCGAACAGCCCAAATTGTTCACTGTTCGCTGAACAGGCGAACAGGCAATGTTCGAGTAGAACATAAGTTTGACTCGAACTCGAAGCTCATCCCTACTGGCGGAACTGCCCACACACTTTTCTGGCCTACCTCAGGAGATCCCGTAAGCCTGGGCATCTGATCAAGAACTGCTGCACCACCAAATTCAGGACATGTGCCAAACATGGAACATGGGCCAAGTGTCCATGTCGGAGGGCGGAAAGAAGGTTGGTGCCCTTGTCGCATACAACCATTCCTGGCTGAAACTGGCATGGTGTCAACCATGTCTAAGCCTGCCCCTGCAGAGCTGACAGAATCTCTGCCCCAGTGTGGCTCCTGTCCCCTAGGCAGACCAACTCTAACACTGCATGGCATCTTTTAGACTGACTGCTTGCGTAGCCCCTTGGACACTTATGGAGCACCACTGGTTCAGAGTACATATCTGCAGAAGAGGCCATAGAGGAAGAAGAAGAGGAGGGGTGGAGGAGAGAGCTGTGGCAGAATCACTACTAGCATTTTGGAGGCGTGGTGGCGGAAAACAAGCTCCAACAACACTGAACCCTGTCCTGCATCCTTCTCAGCTGCCAGCAGAGTTACCCAGTGCGCCATGAAGGAAAGGTAACGTCCCTACCCATGCCTGCTGTACCATGAGTCAGCAGTAATATGAACCTTACTGCTGACCGCCCTGTCCGATGAGGCCAAAACATTGCCTTCCACATGCCAGTAGAGAGCCAGAATGGACTTCCATGAAAAGAAATGGCATTTTTGAAACTGCCACTGAGGTACAGCACATTTCACAAATTTATGAAAGGGGACAAAGCCTACCAGCTGAAAAGGCAGCAGTTGCAGTGCTAGCAATTTGCCCAAACTAGCATTTAGATACTGAGAATATGGATGGCTGGGACCGAATTTCTTTTTACAGTTCAGCAACTGGAGTAGGGAAATTTGCCTGCTAAAATCAGATGGTGGTGTACTGCTAGCAGATTGGCTGTACTTGGGACACCTATTGCTATACATTCATTCCTCTCAGTGCAGATTTTTGAGAGGACTGGAGGTATAGTAGGGTTGGAGATCCCAGATGAGATGCAAGGAGAAGTCTGCCTTTTTCTTTGATGTGGGTCGTTCAAGTGCTGTTGCCAATGGACTGCGTGGCAGGTCATCATATGTCTGGTCAAGCATGTGGTTGCAAACAGCAATGGTGTGATCTGCTGCACACTTGTTGAAAAAGGCCCACACCAAGGAACTTTTAAAAGTGAGCAGGGTGTCAGCAGCACCCTGCACCTGCAGAGCTATGCGGTGTGATGCAATAGGGTGGCTGCCCTTAAGCTGCCCACTAGAGTTGTGCCTCTTCTTCTTCCTCCTCCTCCCTTCTCTCAGGCACCAAGTACAGTCAGTGACCTCATCATCCCCTCCCTCCTCATCACTGGAGCAAACTTGGCAGTATGCTGCAGCTGGGGGAACATGACTGCCAGTTTCTTGTCCTTCTTGAGCACCCCCTCTCTCTAGGCCAGAGATATGCAATTAGCAGACCTCCAGCTGTTGCAAAACTATAAGTCCCATCATGCCTCTGTTTCTGGGTGCCATGCTTGTGGCTTTCAGAGTCTTGCTATGCCTCATGGGACTTTTAGTTCTGCAACAGCTGGAGGTCCGCTAATTGCATATCCCTGCTCTAGGCTCACGTCACTCCCTTCCTCAACCTGGGAACCAGCATCAGAGCCTTCAAATTGCTGCGCATCCTCCAGCAACATGTACCCGACACTGTGGTCGAATAATAATGGGGGGTACAAAAGGAGTGACTATGCACAAGGAACCGGTGGAATAGGGCAATTTGGCAGCTGCGTTGGAAAGCAAACTACTCTGAGTCTGGGTGACAGAATGAGAAGGATGAGGACGGCTTTGTTATCCACTCCACCAACAAATCTCTGTGTCCATGCCAACAACACTACACACGGGCAGAGTTATATAGTGTTTGGCACTTTAATCTGCTGCAAATGCCTCATAAATGTTCGCTGTTCAGCAAACAGGCAAATACCCGATGTTCGAGTTGAACTTATATTCAACCCGAACATCAAGCTCATCCCTAATCAAAATTAGTGTCTGTGTATAAATAGTCAATGAGTTTGTTAGCCTTCACATGGATGCACTAAGGCTAGACACTGAGCCATGAGGAGGTAGAAAAAACTGTCAAAAAACCTGCGTAAGAAGGCAATGGAACTTTACAAAAATGGAAAAGGATATAAAAAGATACCCAACGTCTTGAATATGCCAGTCGGTACTGTTTAAAGAGGAAGTAAACCCTTCCAAACAACTTGGACCTATAGGTAAGCCTAGATTAAGGCTTACCTGTAGGTCCAAGCAATATCTCCTAAACCTATATGGTTTAGGAGATATTTGCCCGAAAATGGGCACCGCTGTCTACGGCGCATGCGCCGTAGACAGCGGCGCGCATGCGCACTAAATGCGGCAAATCCAAGAATGGATTTGCCAAATTTGTCGACTCCCGTGCGCATGCGCGGGAGTGACGTCATCGCGGCTTCGCCGTATGACAGCGGCGGAGCTGCGAGGCGCGACTCCCGTGCGCATGCACGGGAGTGACGTCATCGCGGTTGCGCCGCTGTGATTCGTCGGAGCTGCGAGACGCCACAAGCAACATGGATGCGGCGGACTACAGGGGACAGCGGCGACTTCGCTGGCTCCTGTGTCAGGTAAGTGACACATAATGAGCTACTATGCGATGCATAGTAGTCCATTATGCTTTACCTTTGCAGGGAAAAAAAGAGGAAGTAAACCCATCAGGGTTTACTTCCTCTTTAACCACTTCAATACCAGGCACTTTCGTCCCTTCCCGCCCAGGACAATTCTCAGCTTTCAGCTCTGTCGCAATTTGAATGACAATTGCGGGGTCATGTAACAAACACATTTTTTATCATTCTGTTCTCACAAACAGAGCTTACTTTTGGTGGTATTTGATCACCTCTGTGGTTTTTATGTTTTGCTAAACAAACTAAAAAATAACAACATTTTCGAAAAAGAGGTTTTTCTTTGTTTTGGTTATAAAATTTTGTTTTCTCCTTCACTGACAGGCACTGCTGAGGCAGCACTGATGGGCACTGATGAGTTGGCACTGATAAGGTGGCACTGAAGGGCACTGATGAGGATGCCCTGATATGTAGAATTGATGGGCACTGATAGGTGGCACTGATATGCAGCACTGATGGGCACCAATAGGCGGCTCTGATATGCAGCACTGATGGGCACTGACAGGCAGCACTGATGGGCACTGACAGGCAGCACTAATTGGCAGATAGGCGGTACTGATTGTAACTGACAGGTGGCACTGATGGGCAGCACTGATGTTGAGGCACTGACAGGTTTTACTACTGGGCACTGAGATGGGCACTGACTGTCACTGTCGTGGGCACTGGTTAGCACTGATATGGGCACTGATTGGCACTTTGATGGGCACTGTAAGCTGTGCTTTTATGGGGCACTGACTGACAGTTTATGGGCACATTTTAAAAGGTGTTGTAGCACATCTGAGGGGGCTGTGCTGATAATCATTGTGCTGATTATCAGAACAGACCCCCTCTGACAGGGAAAGCTGCCAATCGGCTCTCCCTGTGAGCGCGAACCGACAAATGCTATTTACCGGCACTTCCTGGTTCACGCGATGTTCAGCTGTGATTGGTCAGCTGATCACGTGGTAAGAAGCCTCTGACAGAGGCTTTTTATCATGATCGGAGATACGGGGTGTCAGACTGACACGCCACACTTGCGATCGCCACACTGCATGCCCCTACGTGCACACGCTGGGATTTTATCCTGTTGAATGTCATATGACGCCCAGTCAGGATAACAGAACCACATCCCAGCCATCATTCTGCATGGCGAGAAGTGGTTAATCGCTAAATTA
This sequence comes from Lithobates pipiens, assembly GCF_037356315.1. Taxonomy (NCBI): domain Eukaryota; kingdom Metazoa; phylum Chordata; class Amphibia; order Anura; family Ranidae; genus Lithobates; species Lithobates pipiens. Next base: position 20,676,730 of record NW_027507748.1, read on the forward strand.
AGAATTTGAAAATTTGGGGCTCTTTTGATCCCAAGCCAAGGTCAGGTAGACCAAGAAAGATTGCAGCCACAACTGGTGGAAGAATTTCTCAGGATACAAAGAAAACCCCCCACAGGTAACCTCAGGAGAAATTCAGGCTGCACTCCAAAAAGACGGTGTGGTTATTTATAAGGAGCACAATTCAAAGATACTTGAAAAAAAAGAGCTGCATGGTTGAGGTGCCAGAAGGAATCCTTTACTGCTCCAATGCCACAAAAAAGCCCAATGAGGCATGTCAATGTATTGTTGGGCATATTGTACCCAGGCTTTTTTGTGGAACTTGTGCTTTACTGCTTCTTTATGGCAACTTGACCAGGCAGCTCTTTTTTTCCAAGTATCATCATATTGTGCTTCTTAAAAACAGCCACACCATTTTTTTCAAGAGCACCCTGTATTTCTCCTGAGGTTACCTGTGGGGTTTTTCTTTGTATTCCGAACAGTTCCTGTGCCAGTTGTGGCTGAAATCTTTCTTGGTCTACCTGCCCTTGACTTCTTAAGTGCTTGAACAGTGCTGACTGTCATATTCAAGGCTTTGGATATCTTTTTATATCCTTTTCCATCTTTATAAAGTTTCATTACCTTGTTACGCAGGTCTTTGACTGTTCTTTTCTACCCCGTGGCTCAGTGTCTAGCCTGCTTAGTGCATCCATGTGAGAGCTAACAAACTCATTGATTAATTATACACAAACACTACCGGTAATTGTTATTTAAAAAGCCACAAATGTGGGAAATTAACCTTTAATTGCCGTTTTCACCTGTGTGTGCCACCTTCTGTGTGCCTACCAAGGCCAAACATTCCAGGGCATGTAAACTTTTTATCAAAGCCATTTGAGTGATTTCTGTTATTATGATTTTAAAAAGGATCCAAAAAACTATGTGATAATAAATGGCTTCATGAGATTGTTATCCTTAAATAAAAGACAGTTTTTTGGCATGATCAGTCATATTTTCACAATTTCTGCCAGGGTATGCAAATTTTTGAGCACAACTGTAAATGTAAAATACCGGAAAATGTGAAAACAATATTTTTTACTTACTGCAATAAAACATATCCCAATTTTTTTTTAGCCAAAATATATTCTGCTGCATGTTTTTGATAAAAAAACAAAAAAACACAATTAGTGTTTATTGATTGGTTTGCATGAAAGTTATTGCCCCTTTATACTGCTAATGGCGGAAATCAGCGACTTTTAATGGGACCACAATAGTGCGGCAGCAAATGTGACACTGACTGTCTATGGGGGGGAAATTACTAACTGCTACTGATATCACCAGTACTATTAATACAGCGATCAGTGATAAGACTATCCACTGTGGGGGGCGTGGCCTGGTGATGTGCTAGAGCAGACGTGTGCTCTGTGAGCTCCGAGGCCGACACCGAGAAATATACATAAAATCATCCAAAAACTCATATTTTTCCTACCTGAGTGATGGGCCGGCGGACGGGCAAGTCTCTGCCCAAGAAAGGAGCCTCGACGGGGTCGATTAAGCGATTCCTTTCCGTGGAACCGGACGAGGTGGAAGAGCAGGACGACCTAGGCCGCAAGCCGCGGAGTAGAGTGGATTCCGCATCCCGCGATGGGCCGGACCGGAGGTCGCGCTCGCCCGAGTCCTCGGCGGGCTCGGGGGCCGAGGGTGAGTCACATCCTTCCGCCGGAGCGGCGCCGAGAGTGAGCGATCTCCCTACTACCTCCGATCTCGCCGCCATGCTTCTGAACCTCGAGCGGGTCATCAGGAAGGAGGTCTCCGCAGTTCGTTCGGATCTCTCGCAAGTATTGGTTCGTGTTGAAGAGTCGGAGCAACGTCTCGATCGCCACGCGAACGCTATTCGATCCCTCCAGGCGACTACACGTCAACTTGCCATTTCGCATCGTACGACCGTTTACAAGATCGAAGATTAAGAGAATCGTAACAGACGTAATAACGTTCGGATTCGGGGACTTCCCGAAGCGACTGGAGACGACGATCTGTTACCATCCGTTCGGGGCATTTTTAATAGCCTTCTGGGACGAGCACCTGACGCCCCTTTGAAGATTGACCGGGTGCACAGGGCACTCCGCCCACGCAATCTTGCTACAGACGTCCCACGGGACATTATTTGCCGGGTCCACCATTATCCTGAAAAGGAACTGATTATGCAGAAAGCTAAGGGAGCTAATCCGTTTGATTTTCATGGGGCGATGCTATCCTTTTTCCCGGATCTCGCTAAAGAAACCTTGGATCGACGCAGGGCTTTAAGGCCCCTCACGGAACTGCTCCGGGCGGCGTCCATTAAATATAGGTGGGGCTTCCCTGCGGCCTTGATCGCATCTAGAGATGGCAAAACCGCAATACTTCGATTTCCGGAGGAGCTGTCCAAATTCTGCACGGATATGTCCGTTCCTACCCCAGAACTACCTGGATGGCATGAAGGCATCCCGCCCCTGCCCGCTGGGACCGACCAGGGCTGGCAGAGAGTGAGCCGTGCCCGCCGTACTTCTGCACCTGATTGCCGCCCTTGAAAGGGCATCCTGCCCACCAACTTGTTCAGCTTGGTTACCTGTTCAGGACGTCTATTTGCATCTGTGGGGCATACTGCCTGAATGTTTCCTTTACTAAGTTTGTGCGAGGAAGCTGACCGCCTTTGGCGACAACGTGTTTTTGCAGGCCAGGGCTGAGCACCCCTAGGGGGCCCTCAGTCTGGATATGAACATCGCTGCACTTTTGCCCTTTGTCTTTTTATTGGCGTGACATTTCTTCATCTTCCTCGCTGTGCCTCTGGAGCGTATCTGACTCATGGTTCCCCTCTCCCCCCCCCATTGGGTACCCTACCGCCTCAGTTTTATACCAATATTGTTCTGTACAGGCGCTTTAGGTTTTGGATGATGTTAATCATAGATTTTTCTGCCTGGGTGTCGGCACCGGACCGCGGGGCGCTGCCTTGGACCTTTATGGTGTGGTTTGCGCCCGGCTGCCTGCGTCCCGCCTCCCCCTTTTTGAGCGGGGGCTGCCCGGCGCGGGGCCTCGGCGTCCGTTCCCCCGTTGGGGTGGCGGGCGTGGGGGCCCTGTGGCGGTCATGCAGCCCGCTCTTGCACGGCATAGTAATGCGTGCACTAATGGCTGTTTCTCGACAGCACCTTTTTTGGTTCAATTTGTTTTTCCCACTAAGGTGGGGCCTTGTATTTTTTTGTTGCCTTTCTCTCTCCTGTCCTCTTCTCTCTCACCTTTTCTGTCTACTGCCTCCACCTCCTCTGTTCCCCTCCCCCCTCTCTGGCGGCAGACCGCCTTGGTATTGTATTGATAATGTTGTGGTGATCGCGGTTCCTCCTCCTGAGACCCCATGGCTACTGTGAACATTGTATCTTTTAATGTACGGGGCCTATACGCCCCAGGGAAGAGACACAATTTATATAGGGAACTGGACCGTTTGCGGGGGGACGTGGTCTTCCTCCAGGAGACCCACCTCACGCAGACGACTCGAGTTAGGTTACACTCACCACAGTACCCTACGTGGTACTACAGCCTCTCGGACATCTCTAAAGCCAAGGGTGTGGCCATCGGGCTTCGTAGGGGAACCGCGTTCACGTTTGAGGAAATGTTGTGTGATCCTGCGGGACGTTTTCTGTTTCTGCGGGGCACCTTGGGCGGCATGCAGTGTACTTTGGCCACCTTATACTCCCCTAACAAAAACCAGGTGCGTTTCTTGGCTTCCACACTTAGCTCCCTGCGGAACTTTGCACGTGGATGCATTCTCCTAGCAGGCGATTTTAATGTTCCCTTGGAACCTACTCTGGACACCTCTAGGGGTGGTTCCTCGCTTTCCGGCAGGGGAATAAGGTATATACGTTCTCGACTCCATGACCTACAATTGATGGATGTCTGGAGAACTGCTCACCCACGGGAAAGGGACTTTACCTATTTTTCCCCGGTGCACCAAACCTACTCTAGAATAGATTTATGCTTCATTGACCACCAACATCTTCCGCTCGTAGTGAAGTCAAGCATTGACTCCTCCCCCATTTCGGACCATGCTCCAATATCCTTAACCATTAGCGTGGCGTCCATACCCCTGAAGGCCACTAATTGGAAATTGAACGAGGACCTTATAGCCGAAGAAGCGGATAAAACGGTGATGGGTGATAGTTTGGAGTTTTATTTTAAGACTAATGTCAGTCCTGAAGTTTCACCGGGAGTGCTTTGGGAGGCCCACAAGGTCTATATTAGGGGAAAGTTCATAGAATTGGGTTCTAGGAAAAAGAGGGAGCGCTTAACTCAACAGGCCAACTTGTTGCGGGACATTACTGACTTAGAACGCCGACATAAGTTGAACCAGACTCCGGCCCTTTTCCACGCCTTAACGGAAAAACGGGAGACCCTGAAGTCTCTCCTTCATTTAGACCACAAACGTCGCGCGCGGTTGGTAGCTCACCGTTTTTATGAGTGGGGCGATAGGCCCAGTAGACTGCTGGCTAATTCGGTGCGACAGCGGAAGAATGCAGCGTTTATTGCCAAAGTTAAGACCCCCTCGGGAGACTTGGTGTTTGAGACACCCCGTATAGCCAAGACATTCCGGGACTTTTACCAGCGCCTGTATCGGGTGCACCAGGGGGACCATGATAGAGAGGCTCGGAGACGCCTTATTGGGGACTATCTGGCCCGCGCCGCTCTCCCGAAACTCTCCGAGGAGGTTTTGGCTTCCTTGGAGGGGGAGTTGACGACTGCGGAGCTTCTGGGCGCCGTGAAAGCTATGGCGCGCGGTAAGGCACCGGGTCCGGACGGTCTCACGGTATCGTATTATAGAGCGTACGCTGACATACTGATGCCGTACTTGACCAGATATGCTAACGTGACCTCGGACGGCGGGGACCTTCGCCCGGAGACCACTCATGCACATATCACGGTATTACCCAAGGAGGGCAAGGACCCTAGTGACTGCGCGAGCTACCGCCCTATCTCGCTCTTGAATATAGATGCGAAGATTTATGCTAAAGCTATAGCGAATAGGCTGCTCCCCCTGGTGCCACAATGGATTTCACGGGATCAGACAGGATTCATCCCCGGGAGGGAAGCGCGGGATAACTCTCTCCGCACACTCTCCTTGATGGCATATGTGCGACGGACTGCCCAGCCCACCCTGTTACTCTCCACGGATGCTGAGAAGGCGTTTGACAGGGTGGACTGGGACTTCCTTATGGCTACGCTGGCGCACCTGGGCATAGGTCCCACTCTGCGCTCCCAAATAGCGGCGTTGTACCACTGCCCCACAGCTCAGATACGGATCAACGGAACCCTTAGTGACCCCTTCACCCTATACAACGGCACTCGTCAGGGGTGCCCGCTCTCGCCGATTTTATTCGCGATATCCCTAGAACCATTTTTATCCCTTGTTAGACAAAATCCGAATATACGTGGTGTTACCATTGGTACGACGGAACACAAATACGCGGCTTACGCGGACGATATTTTGTTCTACGTGCAACAGCCTCTGATCACCCTTCCAAATCTTATGTCCGAGTTTTCGGCCTACGGCGCGGTGTCGAACTTTAAAATCAATATGTCCAAATCGGAAATGTTAAACATCTCTGTACCCGCCAAACAAGTATCCCACCTGAAAAAGAACTATCCCTTTAACTGGCAGCTGAGCTCCATGAAATATTTGGGCATTTACCTAACGCCCTCATTATCGTCCCTTTTCCGCGCTAACTTTCTGCCTTTACTCAACACTCTTAGATCCGATATCCAAAAGTGGTCCCAGCTACGACATTCTTGGCTGGGAAGAATAGGCCTGGTTAAGATGAACTTGCTGCCCAGGGTGCTCTTCATGTTGCAGATGGTCCCGTTTGGAATACCGGTGGGGTTTTTTACAATTTTGACATCTATGGTATACCGGTACATATGGAATAGGAGAAGGCCCAGGCTGAATAGAACGCTCCTCATCCGCCCTAAGTGTAGCGGGGTGTTAGCTGTACCAGATTTCAAACTCTACTATAGGGCCGTTGTGCTGACCAGACTCTCTGACTTAAAGTATTGCAAGGGCACGAAACTCTGGGTAAATGTGGAAACAGACCTTTGTGGAGCTGAACCTTCCACGCTGATGTGGATACCGAGGAGGTTCCGAACCCTTTTGCCTACCACGTCCCCACTTACACACTCCTCCTTGATGGTATGGGACTCTATCTGTAAGAGAAATGGCTGGCTGCATAACTCCCCCCTGATGCCCTTGGTGGGTCACAACTTTTTCCCACCGGGTAACATGGACCCTCAGATTCACCCGTGGCGGCTGGGCACTAACACCTATCTCCATCAGTTCACCGGCCCATCCGGGGTGCTACCTCTTGCTTCCATCATGGGTGACTCCTCCATTTCCTATATGGATCGCTGGAAACATCATCAACTGTTGAACTTTGTTCGCATGCTCCCAAAACCCCTGCGCACCCTGGCGGAGCTTACACCTGTGGAAACCGCATTTGCTGAACCTGACCCGATTGAGCGGCCAGTTTCGTACTTCTATCAGGCCTTGCTGTCCCTCACCTCTACGGGTACCCCCGCCTTTCTACGGTATTGGGAAAGGGAACTACAAATGGAGCTGTCTCCGTCCCAGCAGTCACAAATCCTAACACTGGCTCATGCCTCCTCGGGATCCTCTAAGACATCAGAAATGGCGTATAAACTTTTGACCAGATGGCACTACACACCGGTTGTCCTACATAGGTTCTCTCCCCAGTCCTCCCCACTTTGTTGGCGGGAGTGCGGGGAGGTAGCCACTCATGCCCATATCTGGTGGTACTGCCCGAGGATCCGCCCATTCTGGCTGGCGATCATGTACACAATTAAAGAAATCCAGGGATGGGAGGTACCTAATGACCCGTGGTATGTCCTGTTCCATTGCACGGGAAGGCCGACAGGCTCCTACAAGAGGTCAATTACACCACATCTCTTAAACGCGGCTAAAACCCTCATTCCTCGGTTTTGGAAGATGAAGACGATCCCCACCCTCCGGCGTTGGTTGCTCACTGTGGATACCACATATTACATGGAGGATATGACCCTTTCCCTCCGGGGTAAATCCGAGTTGTCAACAAAGATCTGGGCCTGTTGGGTTGCCTTCAAATATTCCTCGAGTTATGCAGCCATAATGTCTCAACCAGAGTGAAGTGAACATGACGCCTGTTTTTACTACATCTACTGTTATTTTGCAATAGGTTGTCTGACGGTGGTCTGTCCCCTCCCCGCCCCCCCCCCCCCCCCTCTCCCTTCTTTTTCTTTCTCTCTCTCTTTCTGTTTATTTTCCTTTTCCTTTACTCCCCTTCTAATTCTGTCTACTAGATTTCCTCTTTTATGATAGAAGAGGAGGGTGTATATTTATGTGCCCATGTAACTAACGTTATAATGTTGTAGATCTTGCTATTGGTTTCTATATTGATTGTTATGCTCTGTACACGCTTCTCTTCTTTAATAAACATTAATTAAAAAAAAAAAAAAAAAGACTATCCACTGTCACTGTACTGGCAGGGAAGGGGTTAACATCTAGGGCGATCAAGGGGTTAAAATTGTGCCCAACTATGTGTAATGTGTACAGTGTGCTGCGTTTACTAATAGATCTATAAGTTTCTCATCCCTGCGCAACACAAAGATTGTTCCCTCTGTACAGAGCTCTGTGTTGAATGTCAACATAGAGCTCTGGGCTTTAAATGGACACAGCCAATCAGCATGTTCTAGCTGCAAACATTGTCCGGGACTTGCTGACAGGCTCCCACTTGCGTGCATACAATGTGTAGCCAGTGGGAGCCGGGTGGTAGGAGCACATGCGTATGCCCTAAACCCAAGTAGACAGCGAAATACAGGTATGCCACTTTGCTTACAGCTGACACTCGCCCACAAGTGGATAAAACAAGAACTTCAGCTGTAAACTACCAGCCAGCCTCATAACACACATTCCCCTTCCTCATAAAAGGATCTATAATTATTTATTTCTATAAATAATAATAATGGGTAATAATAATGGCTAAATCTTGAAGGCCTTGTTCACAAGTGGGTATTTAAGCATACATCAATGCAAGGACTATGGTTGCCCTGTTAGAAATCGCAGGGGTCAATACAGCCTACCTGACAGACCCATCCTGGGAAGAGTTCTCTAGTGGGCATCCGGAGGCTGCCTGTAAGGGGGGGCAACCAGTTGCTCCCGTCCAATGCACACACGCATGCATGACGGGTTGCGTGCACGCTAATATGCACGCGCGTGTGCAACAGGTTGCCCATGGTGCAAATTAGACCCAGAAGGCCTATTCAAAGGAGTGCTCTAACCCCAGATGGTTGCTGACTGGTCTTCAGCTGTTCCTGTTACCCTGCACCCGCTATTCTTCTGCCTGATACCTCCTGATGAACCCGGCTTGCTCTGACCCTGCTTCTGGATCCTGTTCTGGCTCTGACTTCTGGCTCCTGACCCTGGCTATTCTTGTGACCTTGCCTCTGCCTGCTGACCTGTACCACATTGCCCGCCTGCTGCTGAACCTGGCTTCCTACAAGACCCTGCTTTTGCTGCGGCTCGTCCCGCCAGTGTCTGCTACCTTGATCCAGCGACCTTCTGGGATCTTCTGCTGTAAGCCTATCAAGGACCTAACGACACCGCACGTTCCAGTTCCACTGTTCATGTGGAGTTCCCCTTTAAGTCCAGCTGATCCTGGGTACCAGGCGATCCATCCTGCCCTGATGGCTCACCTACCTGTCCAAATTAGCTTCCTCTGCTTCAAAGCTCTGTGTCCACAGTTGCAGGCACTCGTGTTCCTTCTGGCCCTCGGTTCCCCCTGTACCACTCCCAGTGGGGCCTGGGCGGAAGATACAAGAGAGGCCGACCTCGTCAATTCAGTCTCCTCCAAGGTATGTGACAGCTCCATAGGCGTTCAAGAAGCTACACAAGTACGCAGGCACAAAGATGCCATGCCATGCTTGCGCTGGTGTGCTTGGGGGACAGGAGCCACACTGGGGAAGGGATTCTGTCATCTCTGCAGGGGCAGGCTGCGAGGTGGCTGATGCCATGCCAGCTTAAGCCAGGGAATGGTGGTTTGCGACAATGGCACCAGCTTCCTCTCGGCCCTCTGACAGGGACAACTGACCCATGTGTCCTGTCTGGCTCACGTCCTTAACTTGGTGGTGCAGCGGTTCTTGGGCAGGTACCCAGGCTTACAGGATATCCTGAGGCAGGCCAGGAGAGTCTGTGTGCATTTCCGCCAGTCATATAATGCCAGTGCTTGGCTGGCTGACCACCAAAAGGAATTGAACCTGCTCAAGAACCGCCTAATCTGTGACATGCCCACCAAGTGGAACTCAACATTGGCCATGCTGCAATCAGCTGCACATGCAGCAGAGGGCCATCAATGAGTACTTGTGTGACTATGGCACCAGGACAGGGTCAGGGGAGCCCGTTTTTTTTTCCCCACGCCAGTGGGCCATGATCAGGGATCCATGCACTGTCCTGTCACCATTTGAGGAGGCCACGAGGATGGTGAGCAGTGACAGTGCATGCATCATTGACACTGTCCCTCTTGTCCACCTGTTGAAGCATACGCTGCGTGGAATAATGGACAGGGCACTTGAGGCAGAACAGAGGCAGTAGGAGGAGGACTTCCTTCCCTCTCAAGGCCGCCTTTATCCAGACAGTTTTCCTGCTGGCCCGCCGATCACACAGGACGAGGATGAGGAGGAGGAGGATTGTGTCAGCATGGAGGTAGAGCCTGGTAGTCAGCATCAGCAGCAGTCTTTTAGGGATCATTTACAGTTCCAAGAAACCCGTGGACTTGTACGTGGCTGGGAGGAGATGGCTGCTGATCATGTGGTCCTTAGTGACCCAGAGGACTCCAGAATGAATGCCTCAGCAAACCTACGCTGCATGGCCTCCCTGATCCTGCAAAGCCTGCGGAAAGATCCTCGTGTTCAGCAGATCAAGGAGAGGGATCATTACCGGCTGGCAACTCTCCTTGATCCATGTTACAAGGGTAAGGTTGTGGACCTTATCTTGCCATCGCAGAGGGAGCAGAGGATGAGACATCTTCGGGAGGCCTTGCAGAAAGGTCTGTGCAACGCGTTCCCAGAGACTGGGAGGTTACAAATTCCTGGTCCTGGACAACGTGTTGCTGAGGCTTCGGTCAGTCACAGAAGGAGTGGTGGAGAAGGTGGCTGTCTGACCGATATGTTCAGACAATTTTTTAGTCCGCAGCCCCAAGGTATGATCGGTTCCAGCAACCATCACCAGCATCTGATTTACATGGTGCAGGAATACCTAGGAGCAAGATCAGACTTGGACACTTTCCCACTGAAAATCCTCTGGGTTACTGGGTCTTGAGGATGGATCCCTGGCCAAAGCTTGCACAGTATGCAATTGAGCTTCTGGCCTGTCCTGCATCCAGCATTCCTTTGGAACGCACATTCAGTGCTGCTGGAGGCTTTGTAACTGATCACAGGGTGTGCCTGTCCACCGACTCTGTTGATTCACTGACCTTCATAAAGATGAATCAGTAATGGATCACCACCACCTACCAAGCACCTGAAGCTGATGAAGCTCCTCTTCCTCCTCAATGATCCTGCTGATAGCTTGGAAGAACATTTTTGGTTCTGGGTGCCGCCACCAGTTTTTCAGCCCCTGTTTAACAGGGGCGTGTAATTAAAATTTTTGATGCAATACTTTTCGGCAGGGCTCATTCCTGCGCTCCAACTAAAGTATCTGTGAGGGGTTGCAGTCTCGTGGCACCCGCGCCTAAGGCCCAATTGTTCAGCCCCTGTTTAACAGGGACGTGTAATTAAAACTTTTGATGCAATACTTTGCAGCAGGGCTCATTCCTGCTCTCCTACTAGGATTTCTAGGAGGTGTTGCAGTGTTGTGGCACCAGTGCCTAAGGCCACTGTTCAACAAGGGCATGTAATTACAATTCTTGATATAATATTTCAGGGCCCGTTCTAGCTCCCACCGAGAGTAACTGTGAGGACTTATAGTGTTGTGGCACCAGCACCACCACCACCAAAGGCCCAATTTTTCTACCACTGTTTAACAATATCAGGTAATTACAATTCTTGATATAATACTTCACAGCAGGGTGTTCCCGCACCCACCAAGAGTCACTTACTTACACTGCTGTGGCAACACCAACACCTTAGGCCCAAATTTCTGCAGAGCATATAGGGCAGGCCCCTACTTTCAAACATCCAACTTACAAACGTCTCCTACTTGCAAAGGGAAGGAGACAACAGGAAGTGAGATGAAATCTACCCCTAGGAAGGGAAATTCTCTCCTGTAAGAGTTGATGGGAAAAATGTGTCTCCTCTCCACTGATGCTTTATCCCAATCCTTCTTTTAACCACCTCAGTACAGTGCAGTTACACCCCCTTCCTGACCAGACCAATTTTCAGCTTTCAGCGCTCTCACACTTTGAATGACAATTACTCAGTCATCCAACACAGTATCCATATGAAACTTGCGTCCTTTTTTCCACACAAATAGAGCTTTCTTTTAGTGGTATTTAATCACTAGTGGGTTTTTTATTTTTTGTGCTATAAATAAAATAAAACGTAAATTTTGTGAAAAAAATGCCTTTTTCTTCGTTTCTGTCATAAATTTTTGCTAATTAGTAATTTTTCTTCATAAATTTTGGCCAAAATTTATACTGCTACATATCTTTGGTAAAAATAACCCACATTAGTATATATTATTTGGTCTTTGTGAAAGTTATAGAGTCTACAATCTATGGTGCCAATCACTGAAAATTCATCACTTCTGATCAGGCCTTCAGTACATCAGGTGTACCTAATTTCTTGAGACTCTAACTAGTCAGGAAAGTACAAATACCCCCCAAATGACCCCTTTTTACAAAGTAGACATCCCAAGGTATTAAGTAAGTAGCATGGTGAGTTTTTTTAAGTTGTCATTTTTCCCACAATTCTTTGCAAAATGAAGATTTTTTTTTTTTTTGATTTTTTTTTACTAAATTGTCATATTATCAGGTTATTTCTCACACACAGCATATGTATACAACAAATTACCCCCCAAAATACATTCTGCTACTCTTCCCGAGTACGGCGATACCACATGTGTGAGACTTTTACTCAGCCTGGCCACATACAGAGGCCCAACATTGATGTAGTACCTTCAGACGTTCTACGAGCAAAAATGATGCATCTCATTTCTCAACCACCTATTACACTTTTGAAGGCCCTGGAGTACCAGGACAATGGAATTTCCCATAAAATCACCCCATTTTGGAAAGCTAACACCCCAACGTATAATCTGTGAGGCATAATGAGTCTTTTGAATGGTTAATTTTTTTCCAGAAGTTTTTGGAATATGTGGAAAAAAATTAAAACGCATTTTTTTTTACACAAAATTGTCAATTTATAAGATATTTCTAACACATAGCATGTATATAGCAAAAATTACACCCCAAAATACATTCTGCTACTCTTCCCGAGTACAGCGATACCACGTGTGTGAGACTTTTACACAGCCTGGCCACATACAGAGCACTAACATTGATGTAGTACCTTCAGACGTTCTATGAGCAAAAATTACGCATCTCATTTCTCAACCACCTATTACACTTTTGAAGGCCCTGGAGTACCAGCACAATGGAATTTCCCATAAAATTACCCCATTTTGGAAAGCAAACACCCCAACGTATAATCTGTGAGGCATAATGAGTCTTTTGAACGGTTCGTTTTTTTCCAGAAGTTTTTGGAATATGTGGAAAAAAATTAAAACGCATTTTTTTTTTACACAAAATTGTCAATTTATAAGATATTTCTAACACATAACATGTATATAGCAAAAATTACACCCCAAAATACATTCTGCTACTCCTCTCGAGTATGGCGATACCACATGTGTAGGACTTTTACACAGCCTGGCCACATAGAGAGGCCGAACATTGAAGTAGTACGTTCAGGCGTTCTAGGAGCATAAATGACACATCTCCTTTCATTCTTACCCATCACACTTTTGAAAGTCCTGGACCACCAGGACAGTGAAATTACCCACAAAATGACCCCATTTTGGAAAGTAAACACCCCAACGTATATTCTATGAGACATGGGCTGCAAATAGGTACTCGGGTACTCTGATGGGCTGGAGATAGGTACTCGGGTACTCAGATGGACTGTGACAGGTACTTGGGTACTCAGATGGACTGGAACAGGTACTCGGGTACTCTGATGGCCTGGTGACAGGTACTCGGGTACTCTGATGGCCTGGTGACAGGTACTCGAGTACTCTGATGGCCTGGTGACAGGTACTCGGGTACTCTGATGGCCTGGTGACAGGTACTCGGGTACTCTGATGGCCTGGTGACAGGTACTCGGGTACTCTGATGGCCTGGTGACAAGTACTCAGGTACTCTGATGGCCTGGTGACAGGTACTCTGATGGTTTGGTGACTGGTATTTGGGTACTCTGAAGGGCGGTGACAGGTACTCAGATGAACTGTGACAGGTACTCGGGTACTCAGATGGACTGTGACAGGTACTCTGGTACACAGATGGACTGGAACAGGTACTCGGGTACTCAGATGGGCTGTGACAGGTACTCGGTACTCTAATGGACTGTGACAGGTACTCGGTACTCTAATGGACTGTGACAGGTACTCGGTACTCTAATGGACTGTGACAGGTACTCGGTACTCTAATAGACTGTGACAGGTACTCGGGTACCCTGATGGGCCGTGACAGGTACTCGGGTACCCTGATGGGCCGTGACAGGTACTCGGGTACTCTGATGGGCCGTGACAGGTACTCGGGTACTCTGATGTGCCGTGACAGGTACTCGGGTACTCTGATGGGCCGGGACAGGTACTCGGGTACTCTGATGGGCCGGGACAGGTACTCGGGTACTCTGATGGGCCGGGACAGGTACTCGGGTACTCAGATGAACTGTGACAGGTACTCGGGTACTCAGATGGGCTGGGACAGGTACTCGGGTACTCAGATGGGCTGGGACAGGTACTCGGGCACTCTGATGGGCTGGGACAGGTACTCGGGTACTCTGATGGGCTGGGACAGGTACTCGGGTACTCTGATGGGCTGGGACAGGTACTCGGGTACTCTGATGGGCTGGGACAGGTACTCGGGTACTCTGATGGGCTGGGACAGGTACTCGGGTACTCTGATGGGCCGGGACAGGTACTCGGGTACTCTGATGGGCTGGGACAGGTACTCGGGTACTCTGATGGGCTGGGACAGGTACTCGGGTACTCTGATGGGCTGGGACAGGTACTCGGGTACTCTGATGGGCTGGGACAGGTACTCAAATACTCTGATGGACTGTGACAGGTACTCTGATGGACTGTGATTGACAGGTACTATGAGGGGTGGTGACAGGTCCTCTTTATTGGGGGGGGGGCAATCAGTATGTTTGGTGTACACTGTATGCGGTAACGAGATGCTACCGCAATCTCCTCCTCACACACGATCGGTGTGTGAGGAGGAGAACCCGGTAACATCCCGTTACCGCGGTTTGTTTACATTTTAGTGATCGGCTGTGAAAGGATCACAGCCGATCACGTGGGTAAACAGCCAGCCAATGGCTGTTTACCAGTGTCGGTGACGAGCAGTGTTCCCGGGGAACACGCCGCCACCGACGTGCACGCGCAGCGCGCTCGCGATAGCGTGCATGCGCCGTGCATGTACGGGGTGTGACCATCTGTGATCGGCCGTGACTTCATCACGGCCGATCACGTGGTAAACAGCCATAACGAATGGCTGTTCACCCCCTTCGGTGGCGAGCGGTGTCTCCGTGACACGCCGCCACCGAAGAAACAGGGATGCGCGCGCACGATCGCGCGCATCCCTGTTTAAACGGGAGGCCGTCATATGACGGCCTCCCGCCACAATAGCTGCGCCGCCTGGCCGTCATTTGACGGCCGGCGGTCAGCAACTAGTTAATAAAAACTCCAAATTTTTTAAAAACATTGGTCATTGGGACAGAAAGTGAGGTGAAATCTTCTGAAGAGTTGCACAGACAGCAAAAAAGTTACAAGGGTGATAAACCTTCCTATATTTTCCAAAAATCTTAAAAATAGATTTTTTGACTGGAGCTACACTTTAAAAATTTACCAGGTCAAAATTACAAACAGATTCTACTTAACAACAATCCTACACAGTCCCTGTCTTGCTTTCACCACCTGTATACTGCTGTTCTGAGTATATAGGGTCTGGGGACCCCACGCCTTTCCTTTTTTTAATATGGGTACGGGGTTCCTCTTAATATAAGTACAAGACCCAAAGGGGCTGGTAATGGGCGGGGGTTCCTCAATGATTTTCATCCGTATTGCCGGAACCAGACATTACATTAAAACCGCAAGCAGTTTTAAAGTGGAGGGCCACCCTGAAAAACAAAAATACATTAAAATTTAGAAAAAAATCTGAAAAAAAAATTAAAAAAATTTTTTTTTTTTAACTTACCAGAAATGCCTGTTGCTAGGCACATCGTCCTAATCTGCCTCTTCCTGCTCCGCGGTGATCTTCTGTCTTCTCTCCTCCGTGCGGCGTCTTCTGGGTAATGTGTTCTGGGAACTGTGTGTCCCAGAACACAGCGCGCCCCATTCACAAAGCGTTGCGCGACTCGTGCATGCGCAGTAGGAAATGGGCAGTGAAGCCGCAAGGCTCCACTGCCTGCTACCCTTAGCTAAAATGGCGACGCTGGGACCCGAGAGCCGAGAGACGGGTCAGCCTTGGGCAGCCGACATCGCGGGCACCCTGGACAGGTAAGTCTGCTTATTAAAAGTCAGCAGCTACAGTGTTTGCAGCTGCTGACTTTTAAATTTTTATTTGTTTTAACTGGCCCTCCTCTTAAAATTACTTTTTTTTGTTAGAAATGTCATTTTGTGCAGGGACTGTTCTAAACACGGGAAACACGTGCCACTTCACAGGCATACTATAGACACCCCCCAGGCACGATATTTAAAGGAATATTTCACTTTTTTTTCACTTTAAGCGTCATTAAAATCAGTGCTCCTGAAAAAATGGCAGTTTTTAAAACTTTTTTTGCATTGATCCATGTCCCCTGGGGCAGGAGCCGGGTCCCAAAACCCTTTTTATGACAATAACTTGCAAATTAGCCTTTAAAAATGAGTACTTTTGAACCGGGGCGTGTTCAGCTCATCCCTAGTGGCAGGCTGGATTAATCGCCAGAGTCAGAGCTCGACAAGCCGTCGGGCAGGTACAGTGTGCAAGCCTCCACCGCCCGCCCAGCGTTACCAGCCAGAGCACACGGACTCCTCCCCCTCGGATGCTCAGGGGTCGTGGGAGTCTCCGCGAGGGAGAGGCAACACCACAGCTGCCAGGCCATCACCTTGCAAGGCTGGCAGCTCTGAGGAGAATGCGGGGATGCCCGCCAGGAAGGACAAAGGGGTGAAGTGCAGCAGGAGAGGTGAGACCACGACACAGGAAGCGAGATGTGGGGCCAGCCACAGCACCAATTGGGGGTGGAGCTGGCGCTGGGAGGCAGAGTCAAACACTGCGCAGCTCCATGGCAGCCAGGCCTACATTGCCTTGGCTGCAACAGGAGGAAGGCCTGCAAACGGCAGATGTCCCGTCAGAGGGTGAGCTGTCTTACTCAGAGGAGGAGGAAGGGCAGAGTCAGAAAGCCAGCCTGCGGCTGTCAGAGCCACCCCAGGTCAGCCCGGTAAGTCTGCTAACTTACTGATGAATGCTGGCAATGTTTTGGGGAACTTACTGGGGGTTGCAGGTGAGACCACTTTAGTGGTGGGGAAATACAGGCAGGTAGCGGCTGGCCCCGCATCCGGCCCACAGGTGGTGGGTGTTACACCCACCACATCCGGTATGCAAGCTCAAATGAAGGATTTGTTGGGGGGGCTGTGGGACCTAGTGCAGTGCTTCGCCGGGGGGGAACATGGGGATGGCCCCACAAGTGTCACTATGGGTCCAGTCGGGTTGTGGAGCTGATGCAGGAGTTTCAGGTACGGGCCCGGGGTGGTACTCCCTCATCCAAACCCCCCCCGGTAGTTACAGGGGGTTCCCCTACTACAACGGGGTCAGTGGTATCCCCAGCAGCAGAAGTAGCTGCAGCTGTGGAGTCAGGGGCCAAGGCTGGCTTGTTGCAGGAGGCCGTGGGAAAGGTGGACGCAGTGTGAATAGCTGACGCTGAAAAATGCGAGGTCTATGTGTGTTTTGAGGGGCCATTTGGGGCCCATTTGAAACAGGACGTCAGGGAAAAGATTTGCAAAGGTGAGTATGTGATGATCTTTTCCCTGCTTCCACTGGAAAGGTTTAACCTGGATAGGGTTAAGCCTGATGACACAAAAAGGGAAGAGGAAGAAAGGCAGCGGTACAGGTTGATCCCTTGAAATTTCACCAATTGGCTACAGGCGTTTGCCATTATGGCAAGTGTCATAGGGGAGAAGAACCCTGAACACTGTTCAGCGCTCTTTTGCTATATGGATGGGGTGGGGGGAGCTCATAGGGTGGCGTGGCTACAATATGATGAACAGTTTCGGCAGCACAGGGCAGTACGTCCATCCCTATGGTGGGATCACAAGGACATAAGCCTCCGGATGCGGCTCATGTCCTCAGCATGGGCACCAAACTAGTCTTTTCTGGGAGGGGCCAGTGGTTCCACTTCCATGGGACAACCATGGTACTGTTGGCAGTGTAACGAGGGATCTTGTAAGTTTGGGGGTTCCTGCTATTTTAAGTATGATTGCTTGAGGCGCCCATCCAGGGCCCTGTTGCTTTAAGAAAGGCAAGGGCCGGTCCAGAGTGTCGCAAATAAAAGGGAGGATGCCAGTGAGGGGGGAAAGAATGCAACGTTTCCTAAATAGATGTCCAGACAGGGAGGCCACGCGGCTGCTGGGGGAGGGTTTTTTAGAGAGCTGTATGTGATGATTTAACACCAAGAATAGGCAGGCAGCATGAGCTTGAACAGGGAGCAGCATCCATCTTACAGAACTCTCCACAGCTCCCTGCCCTCAGATCACATGACCAAAACTGTTAACTGTTTCCTAATATGCATAAGGAACTAGGCATACCAATTGAACTTGAATTATAACATAAAGCATACACATTATTACTTTAGGATCCCATCTTCATTGGGTTCAGTGCCTCCTATGGAGTGGGGTTTCAGTCAATGATGCCATAGATCCGAAAGGCGTGTATGATTTTCGTACACTTCTTTTGACGTGGCTGTCACCTGGGTTCGCCAGTATGGGAAGGGGGCTTTGATGTCTAAAGTGGACATAGAATCCGCTTTTCGTTTGCTCCCTGTTCACCTGGACAGCTGCCGACTTCTGGGGTGCTGTTGGCAAGACAGCTTCTAAGTAGATTGCTGCTTGCCCATGGGATGTTCGGTTTCCTGTGCTCTGTTTGAATAGTTCCATTTTTTTGTGGAATGGGTTATCGATGATGAATCGGGGGTGAATTTCGTCATCCCATTATTTGGATGATTTCCTTTGCGTGGGGCCTCCCTCGTCGAAGATGTATGCTATACTCTTGTCCACATTACAGGACATTGCAGATACTTTTGGGATTCCATTGGCTGAGGACAAGATGAAGGGCCCAAATACCATGCTTAGGTTCTTGGGCATAGTCCTAGACTCGAATACCAGCCATAGTATTCATTAAGGTAAAAAGGTCAAAAGATCAATCAGGCTGAAAATTGCTATGTTTATTTCAGATGTTTATGTGAAAATAATGTTAATTTTAATAAGTTTTTGGCAAATAAAGAAGCCTGCTATGGCCATTTGTACTCCATTACAGGTGTGGTCTCATTAATTGGAATTAATATTAAGGGGTAAGCTGAGTACGGTGGTCGGGCAGACATAGAAGGTTGGTAACATCTGATCTACACTGGTGAAGTGAAAGTGAAGTTCCTCACTGAAATTCCCCAGATAAATGTCTACTTTTACAATGATGTTTGTATTATATTTTTCAAGGTTTTCTTCAACGTTATCTCCTATGAAGATAAGGGTGCTGCACCTTGGTGATCTTTGATCTTCTGCCTTTTGCTCAACTATATCTTTTAATAAGGGATCAGATCCTCCTTCTATGCTAATCATTACATTCCTTACACCAATACCATCTGTCTCTCAGTTTGTTCTTATAATTCCCCGCTCTGCTTGTGTGATTATTCATACAAAGTTCTTCCAGGATGGTGTGCCAGGACTGTGTGCCAGGATGGTGTGCCAGGACGGTGTGCTAGGACTCTGTGCCAGGACTCTGTGCCAGGACTGTGTGCCAGGATGGTGTGTCAGAACGGTGTGTCAGGACGGTGTGTCAGGACGGTGTGTCAGGACGGTGTGCCGCAGACATAACAGAAGAAATAAGATAGGATGTCAGGAAAGAGCCTGTGGTGTGTTACAGGTAATGTACATTCTGTGTGGTGTTTGATCTTCCTGTCCACTACATACCTGGGACCATAACGCTCTGTTCACATCTAGGCATCTGTAGAAATTGCATTATTTTATTAATAACTATATTTCAATAATTCATATTGATAAGGAAAGTTTCAAGAAAATCCGTTCGGTTCTCATGTAAAAACTCCAAAATGTATTTAATAATATAAATAGCAAAATATTACAAAAACGATGTCAAAATGTAGAATATAAAATAGCATCGATAAGCTTCTTATTCTTGAAATGCAGATTGTATAAATGTATCTTTGTGTGTGCGTGTGTGTGTGTGTGTAAGAAAGTTTGTCAGTCTCCTTCAATGTCTCCTCGTGTCTGCTGGAGTGCAAATCTGCTCTCTTGAAACAGCCTGTCTGTCTTTTTACTAACTTACTACTCCTACAACTAAACCCCCACCCTTTTCCCAAATAAGGATGATTTAAAGTTCCTCTGAGCTCTGTCGTTCCACAGAAAGCCCGCAAATTCTGAATGAGCAAGTTCCCTCCCACCTCATCCAACAGGATGTTGAAATACAAAACCATCTCTAATCAAAACATTCCATTGGGATGGTGTTATGACTGATTTCTGATTGGGACTCTAAAATAAAGTTAAAGAGGAGCTGCACCTAAAAAAAATATTAAAAGCCAGCAGCTACTAATATTGCAGCTGCTGACTTTTAATAAAATCACACTTACTTGTCCCAGGGTCCAGCGATGTCGGCGGCAGATGACGAGCAATCGCTCGTCTCGCTGCTGCCACCGCCGCCATCCTCTGTCAGGGAATCGGGAAGTGAAGCATGAGGGCTTCACTGCCCGGTTCCCTACTGCGCATGCGCGAGTCGCGCTGCACGTCTCTTATGGTCCCCTGCTGTGTCTCTGGGAACTGTGTGTTTCCCAGAACACAATGGGGGGGGGGCGGAGCGTCTGCGGGGGTCTGCGGTGGTCTGGCCGGAAGTGGGTGCAGTTACCTGGATTATCCAGGTAACTGCACCCCCCTCCCCCCTGAAAGGTGCCGATTGTGGCACCGGAGGGGGGAGGGATAAGATTAGCGGAACTTCCCCTTTAGGGTGAAGAACCGCTTTAATACTGCAGCTGCAGGAACAGATTCACAGGACTCAATCACTGTGTTTAAAATGTCCACTCAGTGCCAAAATGTATTATTACATGTTATTTTATACATAGATAAGAAAAGGGTGGTGTGAGATGTTATTAAAAACTAACAAATAAAAATATATTATTAAAAGCTAACAAATAGAAATATATTATTAAAAGCTAGCGAATAGAACAATTGCAAAAGTAAAACATTGAGAAGGGAGGGGGAGTAGAGAGTGTTTAGTAGGAGAAGTTTCTGTGTGTTAGGTGAAGGTTACAGAACATATTTCAGCAGCGAGAACAAAATGGAGTCTCTTATGCTTAAATGAACAGTACAGTGAATGTCCATGTCATTTCCCTCCTTTTGTTTGACACCATTCTTCTCCACGTTACATTTAGCCGATTGCTGGTAACTCCTGTTACATTGGTGCAGAGAGACGGCATCCTGTTCAGCTCTCTCCTAACTTTCTCACAATAATGGGTTCATCAAGGCTGGTGGACCATTTGTCGGTACAGTGGGTAGTCACACAGAGGCGCAGCCTGATGAGGAAGTAAATAACAAATATGAGAAATAGGAACATCACAATGTAAGCGCTTAGTTTCTGTAACCATGTTGCTATGACATAAAAAATCACCAAAACCTCCTAATCCCTTAAAGGGGTTCCATCCATCTTTAGCAATATCTCTGGCCTTATTCTGTAGTTCCGCAGTCGGTGCGAAATAACTTACACATCCCACCTTGAGCTGCAGTGAGAAAATTTTGCGTTAATCTGTGCTCTAATACTACTTTTTTAATCTGAGCCATTTCTTCACTTAATAAACCTATATCAGTGGTAGTAAGGTTAATAATCTCATCTACAATTCTAGTGTAATTATTTATTCTTTTCATTGCTTCAATTCCCCATCCTGTCCAGGAAGGGAACCATGACCATGGCATGTCACCTTCAGTGAACAGCTCTCTTTTAATCTGCTCGCACTGTATCTTTGCGAACAGCCAAAGCAGGTGCTAACTTCCCAATAAAACACGTACCTTTAACATTAGTAGGAAGCCAGGCATAAGCTTTATTTCCACATATATAATATACCGTATATACTCGAGTATAGGTCGATCCGAATATAAGCCGAGGCCCCCAATTTACCACAAAAAAACTGGGAAACTTATTGACTCGTGTATAAGCCGATGGTGAGACATCCCTGTGTCCCGTCCATCCCTGTGTCCCGTCCATCCCTGTTTCCATTCCTGTGTCCCGTCCATCCCTGTGTCCTGTCCGTCCCTGTGTCCTGTCCGTCCCTGTGTCCCGTCCGTCGCTGTGTCCCGTCCGTCGCTGTGTCCCGTCCGTCGCTGTGTCCCGTCCATCCAGGGCTCGAGTCCTGCGGGAACGCATGGGAACGGCGTTCCCGTACTATTTCCACAACGGGAACGCCGTTCCCATTAGCAGCCGGAGGAGCCTGCTGCTCGTGCGTAGCCCGCCGCTCCTCTGCCGCCCGAGTCAGTGACTGGTTGCTAGGCTAGGGCCGCTCCGCGTCTAGCAACCGGTCACATGACATCGGCCGTACACGCGGGCACGCACTGGAGTCAGTGCGCATGCGCCCTCCAGCGCAGCCAGCGGCAGACACACGCCGCTGGCATACGGACTGTCTCCTCCCTCCCCTCTACCCAGTTCTATCCCGAGCGAGAAGACTAGTAAACCAGGTTAGTCACTCAATACTCTGCAATACTCTGCATTACCCCGCAAATACTCTGCATTACCCCGCCAATACTCTGCATTACCCCTCCGCCAATACTCTAAATTACTCTGCCAATACTCTGCATTACTCTGCATTACTCCGCCCATACTCTGCATTACTCCGCCCATACTCTGCATTACTCCGCTCATACTCTGCATTACTCCGCCCATACTCTGCATTACTCAGCCCATACTCTGCATTACTCCGCCCATACTCTGCATTACTCCGCCCATACTCTGCATTACTCCGCCAATACTCTGCATTACTCTACCAATACTCTGCATTACTCTACCAATACTCTGCATTACTCTACCAATACTCTGCATTACTCCACCAATACTCCGCCAATACTCTGCATTACTCCACCAATACTCTGCATTACTCTACCAATACTCTGCATTACTCCACCAATACTCTGCATTACTCCACCAATACTCCGCCAATACTCTGCATTACTCCGCCAATACTCTGCATTACTCTACCAATACTCTGCATTACTCCACCAATACTCCGCCAATACTCTGCATTACTCCACCAATACTCTGCATTACTCTACCAATACTCTGCATTACTCCACCAATACTCCGCCAATACTCTGCATTACTCCGCCAATACTCTGCATTACTCCACCAATACTCTGCATTACTCTACCAATACTCTGCATTACTCCACCAATACTCTGCATTACTCCACCAATACTCTGCATTACTCCACCAATACTCCGCCAATACTCTGTATTACTCCACCAATACTCTGCATTACTCTACCAATACTCTGCATTACTCCACCAATACTCTGCCAATACTCTGCATTACTCCACCAATACTCCGCCAATACTCTGCATTACTCCACCAATACTCCGCCAATACTCTGCATTACCCCGCCAATACTCTGCATTACCCAATACTCTGCAATACCCCGCCAATACTCTGCATTACTCCGCCAATACTCTGCATTACTCCAACAATACTCTGCATTACTCCAACAATACTCTGCATTACTCCAACAATACTCCGCCAATACTCTGCATTACTCCACCAATACTCTGCATTACTCCACCAATACTCTGCTATACCCTGCCAATACTCTGCAATACATAACCTGCCGATACTTACTCTGCAATACTTACCCTGCCAAGACTCTGCAATACTTACCCTGCAATGCCCTGCCAATAATCTGCAATACCCAGCAGTAATCTGCCATACCCTGCCAATACTCTGCAATACCTTGCCAATACTTATCCTGCCAATATTCTGCAATACCCTGCCAATACTTACCCTGCCAATACATATTCTGCTAATACCCAGCCATACCCATCCATGCTCAGCCAAAATATTATTGGGGGAGATGACGTGGATATTACAGTAGGGGAGATGTATATTGCAGTGGGGACTATATGGTGGTGACATTTTTCACAGGTTTTTGCAAATTTATTATTTGCTGATCCGAAAAAAGATCCGATCTGTGACTCAGATCCAAGGAATGATCCGATCCATGAGTTTTTTGATCCGTTGCCAATAATCTTGCACGGCAAGGGCAACGTTATTCCAGTTTGTGTGATATTTTCTAATTTGCTGTATTTGAATTTGGAACAGGGTGTATTTGTGTTAGAAATTCCCTGCGAGGGAAAGATCATCACCCATTGTGTTGATTATTCTGTTTGACAAGTTAACTTATTTTGTATTTGTAAACTGGCACTTTACTATATATGTACTGTATTTTCTGTGAAATATATATGCATATGAGCGTACCTTTATTTATTTATTTATTTTTTTGGTGGGGGAGTGGATCTTGGGTGAGAGTTCCCACACTTTTTTCCCCAGCACTTGACCCCTGCGTCCATCCCTGCCTACCTGTGCCAATTTTCAGCCTCTGTGTGCCATGCTCTGACAGACGGCGGCCATTCCTCTGTTCAAAAGCAGCGCCTCCCTGTCTGTGATAGGTGGAACACTCAATTTCCCAGCAGTCAGTGTTCCGCCTATCACGGACATCCTCTCATCCTCGTCTGTAGTACGAGGATGAGCGGATGTCCGTGATAGGCGGAACACTGACTGCTGGGAAATTGAGTGTTCCGCCTATCACAGACAGGGAGGCGCGGCTTTTGAATAGTAGAATGGCCGCCGTCTGTCTGCTCGACACGCTGATCGGGCAGGCAGACGGCAGTGACTCGAGTATAAGCCGAGGGGGGCACTTTCAGCCTCAAAAAAGAGGCTGAAAATCTCGGCTTATACTCGAGTATATACGGTAACCCCCTATGTATGGACAGTAGGCCTGTGCCCAAAAAACTGGAAGCAATAACATGGAATCTCAGATACAGTAGGTGACCGCGATATTGTGTCAATCTCGCCACTTTTATCGGCGAGATTGACACCCTGCAAGCCCCCGTCGCGGGAGCCAGCGCCGAGCCGCATCGGGAAAGGAAAAATGTTTCTTTTCTTTTCCCGATAAGCGACAAGCTTCGCTGGCCCGAGTTCACACTGGTGCGGGCACCCGAATTGGATTCCTGCCAATACCAGGCACTGTATTTTGTATGAATCCTAAGGGAGAACTCCACGCCAAATTTAAAAAAAAACGGCATGGGTTCCCCCTATGGAGGCATACCAGGCCCTTAGGTCTGGTAGGGATTTTAAGGGGAATCCCCTACGCCGAAAAAAACAGTGTGGGGTCCCCCCCAAAATCCATACCAGACCCCTATCCGAGCATGCAGCCCGGCCGGTCAGGAAAGGGGGTGGGGACGAGTGAGCGCCCCCCCCTCCTGAGCTGTACCAGGCCGCGTGCCCTCAACATGGGGGGTGGGTTCTTCAGGGGAAGGGGGGGGCTCCCGGATTCCGATAAGCCCCCTGCCCGCAGACCCCGACAACCAACCGCCAGGGTTGTTGGGAAGAGGCCCTTGTCCTCAGCAATATGGGGACAAGGTGCTTTGGGGTGGGGGGCCGCAGGGCTCGCTCGTCCCCCCCCCTTTCCTGACCGGCCGGGTTGCATGCTCAGATAAGGGTCTTTTGGGGGGGACCCCACGCCATTTTTTTCGGCGTAGGGGATTCCCCTTAAAATCCCTACCAGACCTAAGGGCCTGGTATGCCCCCGAAGGCATGCAGGCTTCATTAGTGAGGCGACATTATCACCGCTCTCTCGCTCAATCGCATCTATAGGAAAATGACATTTTCCTATTGCAGCCAGCACGAGAACCAGCATGATGGGATCGCGCTGGTTAGAGAAGCCTGTCGCCGGGAACCAGCACGACAGCATCGCGCTGGAAACACAATATCGGTGGCACCTACTATAACCGATATTTTCACATATTGGGAACTGTGAGCAATTTGTATTATAAAGGTTCTATTTAGTTCTGGATCTGGGATATAATAATATTGACCATGGTTTCCTCCATAAACTGTAATCTTTTCTCCGGTGCAATCTGAATTGCCCAACCACGTACATATAGTGTTAAACGGGCATGTAATGTTTAAACAAATCTGTGGAGTGTCTATCTGTTTTGAAACCATCAAAGTTACTGATCTGTGCTCATTAGCTGTGGAGGTTATGTATGAGCCATTTATTCTGGTCCTGTTTAGATCAGTGAATTTTAGAGGCATTGCTATCATGGGTATTGTTCCTGTTTGGGGATGTCAGTGAGAACACACCCAGCAGTCACTAGCGTTGCTATGGGTTTCATACAATTTTTTTTTTTTAAATATAATTTTTATTGAAGAATAATAGATACATCAGGTAGTATCGGATAAAGTCATAAACTATTTTACATTGTAACATTTGTCATCAATATACAGTGTAAAACATGAATGAGATTAATACCGTTAATGTGAGCTAACATTTACCATTATGAATATTGAATATTAACAGTGTCAACTCCAGCTGGTCACCTCGTCTTGGGTCCCTATCTAGCCCCCTCTGGCGCCCAATTAGGCTCACACTGCCCCAGAGGAGGGTAGACATGGGAAGGGAATATACAGCTATCGTATATCAACTAATAGTGCTATTGCAATAATGTCTCATTTCCTAACCAGTTATCAGATTCTACATTTTAGGAGTATTGTTGTAGAAGAGATATGCGTAAAAGGTCAAGAGGGTAGGGTAGGGGAAGATGGGGGAGGGGAAACAGGGTTATGTTTCAACGACCGTACCAGTCTTTCCAACAATTCCAGTTTTTGTCAAAAGTTGTGCAAGAATTATTTCTGATCGACAATAGTCTTTCGTAGTGATAGTTAAGATTCACTTGTGCCACTACTTCTGAGGGGTTCGGGGAGAGGGTATTTTTCCAGTGTCTGGCTATGATAAGTTTTGCAGTGGTTAAGATATGAGTGACCACTGATCTATATTGGGAGGGGTATTCATGTATACCTATATGAAGGTGTGCCAGTGCTGGGTTTGGTGTTTGTAGTATCCCCGTGACATCTGCGAGAATGGTAAAAAAATTTCTCCAGTAGCTGATTAAATTCTTACATTGCCAAAAAATATGTAGGATTGTTCCAGGTGTATCACAATTCCTCCAACATAATATGGAGTGCGTAGGGAACATCCTAGCTAATTGAAAGGGAGTCCTGTACCATTTCGTTAACATTTTTTGGGTTAGTTCCCAGTGATTAATGCAGCTCGTGGCCTTAAAATTGTATCTCAGTGCTGTACGCCAGTGGCTTGTGTCAAATGTTGTACCTAGGTCTTTCTCCCAGGATAATATATTTGGGGACTTTATGAATTCTTGTTTAGATCGAAGTAGGTTGTAAATAAGAGATATACCTCTACACTTATCCTGATTGTTCGTAAAAAAGTGCCATGCTTGTGTGTTTATTTCGATTTCTGGCAGGGGGTTTTTGACTAAGAATGAAGAAATTTGTTTGTATAACATGAAATGTGAAGCAGGTAGGTTGTATTTATTTTGTAAGGTCTGAAATGATAAAGGAATGCCTCTGTCTAGAAGATCGTCTACTCTGTCTATTCCTAGATCTGTCCATTTGACGATATGGCTATATGGGAGTAGTGTCCCTAGTGTTTGCAAGGGAATTTTGATGGTGGCAGTTGTATTGTCATTATTTGGTTGGGCTAAAAGGTGTCTCCACGCAAGCAGCGTGGCCTTGGTGGTCGGGGACATAGAGCTTAGCGACAACGGTTTCCAGGAGTCTGCGCATAGTAGTAAGCTTAAAGGGTATACTTTTAGTAGATGCTTCAATATTTACCCATAATGGGGAAGGAGATGTTTGAAACCAGTGTTTGGTTTGGGCTAGGATAGATGCCCAATAATAATCCTTTATATCCGGGAGACCCATTCCACCTCCGTTTCTATGTCGTATAAGAATTTTGTGGGAACAACGAGCCCTCTTCCCGTGCCATATAAACAATTTGAGAGATTTATTTAATTCTCGGAAGTGAGACGCCGTAAATGGGATGGGAAGGGTTCTGAAGATATACAGAATTTTAGGGAGAATAACCATTTTATATGATGCAATTCTGCCTGCCCAGGATAGTTCCGTTTTGGCCATAGTGTCTAGTGATTTCCGAATGTCTAAAAGCAGGAGTTTGATATTTAATTCAGCTATCTGTGATATTTTGGGCGTTAGTTGAATGCCCAAATAGGGGATAGAATTCTCTGCCCATATATATGGGAAAGTTTTTTTTAGGTGGTCTCTATTAACGTGGTGAACGCCCAGGTCTAGGATTAGGGACTTATTGAAATTGACTTTATAGTATGACAGGTTCCCGAATCGATTAAGAACTTCATGCGTGAATTGCAATGAAACAGTAGGGTTAGTAAGAAGGAGTATCACGTCGTCTGCAAAAAGATTATTTACGTGAGTCGTCTGGTGAAATTTAAAGCCTGCAATATGGGGGTGCGTTCGAATGGTCTCAGCCGGGGGTTCCATCATCAGGTTGAAGATAAATGGCGATAATGGGCATCCCTGGCGGGTTCCATTCGTGATTTTAAATTCTTTTGATAGTAGGCCTGACGTATAAACTTGTGCTGCTGGGTTCGAGTATAGGGCCAGAATAGCTGATAATGACTCCCCTTGGAATCCAAATTTCTGTAGTACTGCTTCCATATATCCCCAGTGGACTCTATCAAACGCCTTCTCTGCGTCTACTGACAGAAGCAGAGAAGGCGTTTTCCGAGTTTCAGCGTGGTGAATGATGTTTAGAAGGCGTCTGGTGGCATCCGACGCCTGGCGTCCTTTGGTGAAGCCCGTTTGATCTGGTTGTACAAGGTCCGGTGTGAGATCATATATTCTGTTAGCTAGCATTTTGGCATAGAGTTTTATGTCGCCATTTAAAAGAGATATGGGACGAAAGTTTGCCGGAACATCTGGGGTTTTGCCTGGTTTCGGTAGAGTGATCACATATGCTTTGAGCATCTCTGGTGGAAAGGTGCCTTTTTTCCGGGCCTCATTAAATAGTGGTAAAAGGTTTGGAATTAGAATATGACTAAAGGCTTTGTAGTATCCATTGGATAGACCATCCGGCCCGGGGGCTTTGCTGAGGGGAAGGGACTTTATAGCTTTTTCCAACTCTGCGATGTAGAAAGGGTCGTTTAAAGTTTGGAGTTGGGACTCCGAAAGCGAGGGTAATTTCAATTTGGATAGAAAGCCATCTATGTCTGTTTTACATGGTTGGGTGGTTTTGGGATCGTCTTTCAAATTGTATAGTGACGAGAAATAGTCTGCAAAGGCATTTGCAATTTCTTGTGGGTTTTCTACTTTTTTGGAAGAGTCAGGGTAGTGCAAATGGGAAATTACTGTTTTGGACCTACGTTGTTTAATTCTATTCGCTAAAAATTTACCTGCTTTGTTGTTGTTAGCATAATAGCGTAATTTAAGCTTATTCATACATTGTTCGTGTTGTGTACTGAATAGTTCTCTAAGTTGTAAGCGTGTGTTGGCTAGTTTCGAGGCTATAACTTCAGTAGGTGTATTTTAATTTTCCTTCTCTAGTTTACGAATTGTAGCTGTGAGTTCCGTGACTTTGGCCAAGCGTGCTTTGTATACTGCTGCATTTAGTTTAATAAGGATACCTCGGATATATGCTTTGTGGGCATTCCAATTAGTAAATGGGTTTGTGTCATTGGGAGTATTAAAGTGAAAAAACTCTTTTAGCTGTTGGGCTATCTCTTTTTGAAATTTAGGGTCTTGGATTAAATAATCGTTGCATCGCCATATGCGTGCCGTAGCACAGTTTTTCCCACTCTCTATCTGGACGACCACAGGAGCGTGGTCTGACCACGTGATATCGTGTATAGTAGAGTGCGAAATTCTCTGCAGCAGTATCTTATCTACTAGAAACATGTCTAATCTGGAGTATGAATTGTGTCTAGGGGAGTAGTACGTGAATGATTTATCATTAGTGTGTAAACAACGCCAAGCGTCATATAACTCCTCTTTTATAATAAATTCTCGGAAATTCGGGCCACGTTGTTTGGTTCGGGAAGATGTATCTAAGTCATCATTAATAATCATATTGAAATCCCCACACATTAGTATGTTCCCCGCTCGCATCTTTAACATTTGTTTGGTAACCCGCTTAACGAATTGTAGCTGAAGCGAGTTGGGAGCATACACACACGTTAAGGTCATAAGCAGCTTATCTACGGTACAAACCAGTATAATAAAGCGACCTTCCGGGTCAATAAAGGAGTCTTTCAGTTCGAATGCCACGGTATCTCTTATAGCCAGCATAACCCCCCTCTTCTTGGCTGAAGTCGATGATAAGAAAACATGTGGGAAGTTTGGGTGGGAGCATCGGGGTGTGGCTGAGCTATGAAAGTGAGTTTCTTGGACTGCTAAGATATCCACTTTATGATGGGTAGCTTCCTTCCAGAGGGATCTTCTTTTGGCCGGGTGGTTGAGGCCCCTCGCACTGATCGACATAATCTTAACGTTCATTTTGCTCAATGGAATAGGGTGATGGTCGATGGCTACTTCTTCTGTGGAAGGTATGGCACTGTGTTGGTTGTGGTGGAAAGATTCGAGTTATAACGATGGTAAAGTCAGGAAGTTTGTGTTCTGTTATATAAGGATCAATGGTGAAGTATAATTGCTCTCTCAAGACAGTCAATATCCCGGATGACTGCCCGGAGCAGAGGTTAGGAAGTTGCATGGTTGAAAAAATAGAATTGTCAATTACTTTAGCTGGAGACATATAAAGTAGCAGGAGTGTTTAACTGTCGAGTGAAAACATCCAATGAGAACAAAAAATAAAAGGAAGAAAAAAGGAAAAACCATCAAAAGGACAAACAGACGAACAGAGTCCAAATGGACCAAGCAGTATTACTGCCCAACTGGAGGGTGCTACGGTACGGTGGACTGTACCATAGGCATTCAGGGAATTCTACTGAACTTTGCAGGTAGGAACTTGTTCCTTGAATTTCAGGTGCGCCTTGAGCTGGATCGTCTTTGCTGTCTGGGTTGCCACTCTGGCTGTATCTTGCCAAGAGGGGATTTGCGTAATGGAGGCGGATCCGTGTTCGTGTCCGAAATTATGATTTGCCATTGTCGGAGAAGTTGTAGCCCTTCTTCTAATGAGCTGACTAGGTGAGTGGAGCCTTGGTGCGAGACAATTAGTTTAGCCGGGTATTTCCACTTGTAAACTATCTTGTGGTTTCGCAGTGCTTTGGTGATAGTCGCCATGTTCCGCCGCAGCTGCAAAGTGTACTGCGAGAGATCCGGGAGCACTTGTAGATTCGCAGCTGACTCTGGTAGGTTCTCTGCTTTGCGAAAAACGTCCAAGAGAATCTCTTTAGTTTGAAAAAAATGAACTCTGAGTAGCACATCTCTTGGAACTTCCTGTGGTAGAAAGGCTGGTTTAGGTACTCTATGGATCCTATCTATTTTGAGATCTAGCGGAGATAACGATGGTGCTGCTGCATGAAATAGACCCATAACGTATGACTGGAGCTGTTGTGCTGCCACGGTTTCAGGTATGCCCCGTAGTTTCAAATTGTTCCTGCGGGAACGATCTTCGAGGTCTGCCAGTTTCGCTTGTATTTTGGAGATAGAGTCTTGCTGGGATACGTGGGAGTCCACGAGTGCGTTAAAGGATATAGTAACGTCCCCCATTCTCGTTTCAACTTGATGCACTCTATCCCCAAGCTCTGTAATCTCTGCTCTGCACTGTTGAAGGCATGACAGCATGTCCGATTGGAGCGATGATCTTAGGGACATTAGCATCTCCTTTAATGTAATATCTGAGATCGCTTGACCGGTGGTCGGGAACATGGCGATCGGGTCTGCTGGGCTGTGTGCGCCCGAGTTACTGTCATGTGCCCCACTCACCTCCATATCCAGGGCCGAGAACCTGTTGCTGTGTGTGGATATCTCCGGATCCAGCCTTGGTTTGGATTTTGCAGGGCTCCTCGTGGTGGGCGAGTTGCAGGGAGATGTGGAACAGCTATCTTGTGTGGTAGTCATGTCAGGTACAATAGCAGTGTTCCTCTCCCGGCCCGTTCTCTGCTCTTTCACTGCTGAAGCTGGCACTAGAGCACCTGGACTACGGCTGTGGGCTGGTCTCTTGGCGCCATTTTCCTGTAGTCCGCGGGAGACGGCCGGAAAAAAGTCCGGTAATTTAAGCATCTTTTCCCATGCGCGGAGCTTTTTCTTCATACCCCGGAGGCTCCGTGTGTCGGCGGTAGTACTGTGTGCGGCGTCGGCTTTCTTAGCTGCAACCAGGCGGGCGATGAGCTGGTAATTCCCCTGCAGCCGAGGGGAGCTCTATACAAGTGCGGCCATCACGGTCGGCGGTCGCCACGCCCCCCCCCTGGTTTCATACATTTTTAACATTTGGATGAAAGGGTTATGTTTCCATGTCTCAGTTCTCACAAACAACAAAAAGAAAAAGAACAACATCATAATTTTTTCAAAGGATATCATCACTTCAGGATTTTCTTGCAGTGACTGGCGTGAATCCAGGAGGGCTTTCCTTCCAACTTGACTGCGGAACCGGTTGTCAAAAGCACCAAATGTGGTCCGTCAAATTTTGGTTCTAGCGGCTTTCTGACGTGTCGCTTGACCACCACCCAGTCACCTGGTTGGATTCTGTGAATACCTGAAACAGAATCTGGGTCGGGGATAGATTTATAAACACCTTCATGTATTTTATTCAAAGTTCTTTGCAAAATCTGAACATATTCTAACAGACTAGAGTGAGAAGCCTGCAACTGTTGGGGAAAATATAGCCCTGTTTTGGGTGGCCCTCCAAATAAAATCTCATAGGGGGACAGCCCATGTGGTTATTTAGGGTAGTTCGTACAGAATATAGGGCTAATGGCAAAGCTTCCACCCATCCTTTTCCTGTATCTGCCTTAATTTTTGCACATCTGTTTTTCAAAATTCCATTAAGTCTCTCAACTTTGCCACTACTTTGTGGATGATAAGGTGTATGGAAAGCTTGCTGTATGTGAAGGGCTCCCATTACCTCTTTCATTACTTCCCCAGTAAAATGGGTTCCTCTGTCACTCTCAATAGTTTCAGGAACTCCATATCTACAAACTATTTCATTCAAAATTTTCTTTGCTGTTGTTTTTGCATTTGCTTTGGCTACCAGCCAGCACTCTGGCCAGCTTGAAAACATGTCAATACAAACTAAAGCGAACTCATAGGTGCCTATTCTGGGCATCTGAATGTAGTCTATTTGAATTCTTTGGAAAGGGAAATCTGGCCTAGGAGAATGCTTTTGGGGAACATGGACAGGTCTCCCTGCATTGTACAGAGCACAAGTGAGACATGAAGCACAAAACCTGGCTGCAAATGCACTAAATCCAGGTGCTATCCAATAGCAGTCAGTAAGTGCCACCATCGCGCCCTTAGCAAGATGACTGACGCCATGTGCCAGTTGTGCTAAAACTGGGTACAAACTCCTGGGTAGACACCACCTGTTGTCAGCGCTCCACAGGCCCTGCTGATTTTGGGTAGCATTACATTTGATCCACTTATCCTTCTCTTCATCAGGGGCCTGGTTCTGCAACTGAATTAGAGTTTCTACATCCCACTGCTCTTGTTGAGGGGAATCTGTCCCCGCTACCTGGGCAACCCCTACAGTGGGTGTGACTCCCAATGCCATAAGGGCAGCATCCTTTGCCGCTTGGTCCGCTAAAGCGTTTCCTCTGGCTGTCATGTAATTTCCCCTTGCATGCCCTTTTACCTTCAAGATGGCAACTTCTGCTGGTTTCTGAAAGGCCTCAAATAGCCGCTCTATGAGGTTTGCATGTCTCACTGGCTTCCCTGCACTAGTCAGGAAATTCCGTGCTTTCCAAATAGGCCCAAAATCGTGAGCGATTCCAAACGCATATCTGCTGTCAGTGTAAATGTTTCCCCTTTGATTCTCTAGGAGATGACATGCTTGGACTACAGCACACAACTCCGCTTCCTGTGCTGACATCTGGGGTGTCAATGCTTCCTGATGTAAAATGGTGTCTGTAGTGGTTACAGCAAAACCTGTGTGTGGCTGACCATCATCGGTTTAAAATCTGGAACCATCTACAAATAAGTGTGTGTCACAATCTGATAAAGGCACATCTTTTGCTGGTGTGACAGAGGCCCTTTCTACCTCCATCAGAGCCATACAATCATGAGAAAAACGCTCTGATTCTACGTCAGTACCATTTGTTGCATCTTCCTCATCAATTATAGGAAGAAGAGTAGCCGGATTTAAAGTAACACACCGTTTGATTGTTAAATTCGATGGAGCAAAAAGAGCAGACTGGTACATGTCAAATCTACTGGCAGACACATGTCTGGTATTTACTTTATTCATGATTTCCTGTACTGCATGTGGCACATACAGGATCAGAGCAGAATCTAGTACAAGCTCAGTTGCTTTGTCTAGCAGCAAAATGCAGGCTGCTATGGCTTGCATACAACTGGGGGAGCCTTTGATGACAGGGTCTAATGAGCCTGATACATACATCACGGGCCTCTGTTTGTCTCCATGTAGCTGGGTGAGTACACCTGCAGCAAATCCATTGACTTCATGACAGAACAACGACAAAGTCTTATTATAGTCAGGAAGTCCAATGGCGGGAGCTTCAGACAAAATTTTAATAAGCTCCTTCATCTGCAATTCATTGTCCCATGTGAGTTTGAAAGGGTTTCTAGTGGTAGCCTCATATAGAGGAGCCATAAGTTCTGATGCATTTGGAATCCAGTCCCTACAATATCCCACTAACCCAGGGCTGGACTGGGACAGAAATTTGGCTCTGGACTTCACCTAGACCGGCCCACTTACATTTTGAGTGTCCCATTAGCACCCCTTACATCAGAATGTCCCATCACCAGCCCCCTTACAACAGAGTGTCCCATCGGAACTCCCTTACATCAGAGTGTCCCATCACCAGCCCCCTTACATCAGAGTCTCCCATCAGCACCCCTTACATCAGAGTGTCCCATCAGCACCCCATACATCAGAGTGTCCCATCAGCACCCCTTACATCAGAGTGTCCCATCAGCACCCCCTTACATCAGAGTGTCCCATCAGCACCCCCTTACATCAGAGTGTCCCATCAGCACCCCCTTACATCAGTGTCCCATCAGCACCCCCTTACATCAGAGTGTCCCATCAGCACCCTCTTACGTCAGAGTGTCCCATGATCATCCCCCTTACATCAGAGTGTCCCATCAGCACCCTCTTATGTCAGAGTGTCCCATGAGCAGCCCCCTTTCATCAGAGTGTCCCATCAGCACCCTCTTATGTCAGAGTGTCCCATGAACAGCCCCCTTACATCAGAGTATCCCACCAGCACCCCCTTACATCAGAGTGTCCCATCAGCAGAGTGTCCCATCAGCACCCCCTTACATCAGAGTGTCCCATCAGCACCCTCTTACGTCAGAGTGTCCCATGACCATCCACTTTACATCAGAGTGTCCCATTAGCACCCTCTTACGTCAGAGTGTCCCATGATCATCCCCCTTACATCAGAGTGTCCCATCAGCACCCTCTTACGTCAGAGTGTCCCATGAGCAGCCCCCTTACATCAGAGTGTCCCATCAGCAGAGTGTCTCATCAGCACCCCTTTACATCAGAGTGTCCCATCAGCACCCTCTTACGTCAGAGTGTCCCATGATCATCCCCCTTACATCAGAGTGTCCCATCAGCACCCTCCTAAGTCAGAGTGTCCCATGAGCAGCCCCCTTCCATCAGAGTGTCCCATCAGCACCCCCTTACATCAGAGTGTCCCATCAGCAGAGTGTCCCATCAGCACCCCCTTACATCAGAGTGTCCCATCAGCACCCTCTTACATCAGAGTGTCCCATTACCAGCCCCCTTACATCAGAGTGTCCCATCAGCACCCTCTTACATCAGAGTGTCCCATGAGCAGCTCCCTTACATCAGAGTGTCCCATTACCAGCCCCTTTACATCAGAGTGTCCCATTACCAGCCCCTTACATGAGAGTGGCCCACTGAGCCATCGGCCCACCGGGAAACTCCCGGTAGTCATGATGGCCAGTACATGCCTGCACTAACCCCAGGAAGGCATGTAGTTGCCGTACATTTCTTGGCTTTTCAAATTTTTGTAGAGTTTTAACTCTATCTGGGGTTAGGTGATGGATTCCATGTGAAATGCAGTGACCCAGGAAGATCACTTTCTCTTGGCAGTATTGTAGCTTATCTTTGCTAACTTTGTTGTTACGGTTATAGAGAAACATGAGAAGGCTTACTGTTTCTCTGCTACCAATGTCTTTTGTATCAGAACAAATAAGCAAATATTCTATGTACTGAAGCAAGACTGTGTTTGGGTGTGAGGGGGACCATTGGTCCAATACTCGCTTTAACACAGTATTATATTCAGAGGGGCTACTCACACAGCCTTGGGGCAATCTTGTCCATGCTAATTTTTGGGCATCATTGGTAAAAGAAAAAAGGTGCCAGCAGTCTGGGTGCAGTGGCACCGAAAAGAAAGCATTTGCAAGATCAATCACTGTAAAGCAGGTGCTGGAGGCAGGTATTCCACTTAGTAAAGTGTGGGGATTGGGCACGATCGGGGTATCTGCGTCAATTATATTGTTAATGGCTCTCAAATCATGCACCATGCGGTATGTCACCTGCCCACCCTTCTTGTCTGGTTTCTTTGCAATTGGGAACAGGGGTGTATTGACTTGGGATTAAATTGGTACAACACGTGCTGCTTTCAGTTGAGTGATTTGATCCTTTATCCCCTCAATCTGAGCAATACTCAGTGGGTACTGTTTAATCTGTGGGAGATGGGCTCCTGGTTTAATTTTTATCATGACTGGGGTACAAACCAGCAGACCTACATCATATTTCCTGGTGGCCCATAATTCAGCAGGAATCACTTTCAATTCTGGTGGAAATGGCGGATTGGAGTCTTGGATTAAAAATACTCCACACGCAGTATTTAAAACTTCTCCTGACAGACTACTGACCACTTGGATTCCTGTAGGAGTGTAGTCTATCTTTGCTAAAATTTGAAATTTGTCTGAAACTAACACTTTAGTGACAATTTCTGTTTGCTGTCCTAGCCTGAGTTTAAGTGGCTTGGACTCAACCAAATCAGTAGATGTCCCGGTTAGACCAACACCAGAGATAACCTTTGTAGATAATAATCCTGGAGGTAAGTCCTCTATATTAAAAACACTTCGGCTTGCACCAGTATCTATTAAACAGGTTAATTCTGTTTCTCCTCCAGGATAGGGGAGTTCTTGTAAAAATACTTTTACTCTGGCCTCGGGACCATTGTCTTCCCTATTTAACATGATTGATACTGGCATGCCATTTTCCTATGCCTGATCCATTGCTTTTGGCAGAGAACTGGGATCAGCATGAGGTGCCTCTAAGCTCTTTTCCAGTCTACGGTCAGGAAGATGGCAGAATTTGTGTCCTTCTCCATCACAATTGTAGCATATGATTGGTCCCCGATTGCCACGATTTTTTAAATTGCCTTTGCCTCTTCCTCTTCCTCTCTGCTTCCCCACGTACATAACCTTGGGTTTTCTGTCTTTTTGGTTAATCCTGTTTTCTATGGATAACAGGATAGGCAGGACATCTCGAATAGACATATTGCCTGCCTCAGGCCTTGCTGTGAACAACTTTTCTTTCAACTGGGGTATTAAACCATCAAGAAACCTTTGTTTCACCAGTTGTGTAGATGGACTTGCAGTTTCTCCCACCTTTTCTTCCTCTATTTTAATTCCTGCTTCCTCAGCAATATCACTTAACCTCCTCCGATAAGCCCCTGATGCCTCCTCTTTCCCTTGCTTAGCATTCATAAATTCAGCATGTCTGGTTTGTCCATATATTTGGGGCAATTTTTCCTTCAATTTCTCACAAACCTCCCGTCCACTAACAATCTTACCTAGATTTTTGACATCTACACCCCATTCTTTAAGTATATAGCCAGACATCTTGCTTCCCACTGCTTTAAGAAGCTGATGAATGTCAGTAGCAGAAGCCTCATTGGCTTCCTGTGCAGCGCTAAGTTTGTTTGCAAACCCAATTGGATTCTTTCTAGGATCTCCCAATCCCTCTAATATGGATCTCATATCTTGGGGACTAAAAGGTACTTGCCATTTAATTTGAGACTTACTGTCAACAGCATTACCTTCAAAAACTAATTGGGTTCTGACTGGATAAACTGCAACAGATTGCTCTGTGACCGGGGCAGAAAGGGTGGCATCTCCCTTATTTCTCTCTTCATCTTGCTGCCACAATTTGGAAATTATGGTTTGCTCCGGAAGTTGAGACTCTATCTCTCTTTCTCTGGCCAAAGCCTTAAGTTCAGAGAGATCTAGTTTTGCATATGTGCCTTTGGATTTATGCCAATCATCTGTTTCTAGGATACGAGCCAAATCCCTCTTTGTAGGTTGATATGGGCTGTTAAACCTCTGCTCTCTACTATATTGCCCAGCTCATCTTTTGCGTGTTCCATGTAATCTAATTCTTTTTCTTTTGTGCGTGGACCCCTTAAAGCCAAACTGGCAGCCACATAAGGTGGGGAGTCCTCCTCTATAGAGTCTTCTGGCCAAACGTAGTAAATTTATGCAGTACTTTTATTAAACATCTCCATCAAGCCAGTTTGATTTGCTACTTTAGCACAATAGTGGGCCATAATCATGCAGAAAAGTTTGCTATGCTTGTAAATAAAAAGTCCCTTCAGATTTTAAAGGTTTAGCTGTTCCCTTTGTCCATTCTACCCATTTATCTAGGGGCTCAGTATAGGCGGACCCGTACCTTCGGTTCATATATTCTCTAGCACTCATCTTGCACTGGGCATTTTCTGAAGGCCTCTCTCCCTTCATTCCCTTAATTAATGTAATGCCCATAATGACTGGCCAGTCTTCCCTACTTGTGCCTATACACTCTTGCCTCTAAAACAAATAGTACAGCAAATCTGCAGATTTACAAGAAAAGTCTCCACTTATCTACGTGGATAGAAGGGGTTTATGACAATAGACAAAACACTTTTAAGAGACCCTCCTCGTCTCTTCTCTTCTCTGTGAGTTTTATCTGACCCTACCATGCGCCTCTGACCCAGGTCGCCCACAAGGAGTCAAGCAGGGACTTGCAGAGGATTCTCCCTATCCACACACAGTCCAACCCATGAAGGGGGACACAAACACATTCACACACAACCAGAAAGGTCCGAGAGTGGTCTGGTTTCCTTGAGAACCGACAGATAGGATACATAGGAAAGGTAGAAATATAGCAAGCTTAAAGACAGCTTACCTAGCCGGCATTTAGATGTCTGTGTTCCTGATGATCCCGATCAAAGCGCGGTTCCTTCTGGAAACTCTGCCAACCTCCTGATATCTGACTCGCCAAAACTGTTATAAATCATTTCTGATTGGGACTCTAAAATAAAGTTAATACTGCAGCTGCAGGAACAGATTCACAGGACTCAATTGTGTTAAACTGTGTTTAACCACTTGCTTACTGGGCACTTAAACCCCCCTCCTGCCCAGACCAATTTTCAGCTTTCAGCGCTGATGCATTTTGAATGACAATTGCGCGGGCATACAACACTGTACCCAAATGAAATTTTTATCATTTTTTTTCCCACAAATAGAGCTTTCTTTTGGTGGTATTTAATTACAGCTGGGAGTTTTATTTTTTGCTAAACAAACAAAAAAAAGATGCAAAAAAAAAAATCATGTTTAATAGTTTGTTATAAAATTTTGCAAACAGGTCATTTTTCTCCTTCATTGAAGTGCGCTGATGAGGCGGCACTGATAGGCTGCACTGGTGGGCACTGATAGGCATAGTTAAGGTGGCACCAATAGGCACAGATAAGGTAGTACTGATGGGCACAGATAAGGTAGTACTGATGGGCACAGATAAGGCGGCACTGATGGGTCAGATAAGATGGCACGGATGGGTGGCACGAATGGGTGGCACTAAGGGGCACTGATAGGTACCACTGATAGATGGGACTGATGGGCACTGATAGGTTGCACTGATAGGTGGCACTGATAGGTGGCACTGATAGGTGGCTCTGATAGGTGGCACTGATGGGCGGCACTGATGGGCACTGGTAGATGACACTGATGGGCACTGGTAGATGACACTGATGGGCACGGATATGTGGCATGGGGGTGCAGCACCGTTGTTGAGGCAGATTGCGGGCACTGATGGGTGGCACTATGGGCACTGCTGGGTGGCACTATGGGCACTGCTGGGTGGCACTGACAGGGGGCACTTATTTATTGATGAGGTGGCACTGGCGGGGGGGCAGGTGGGCACTGGCAGGGCCACCGGTGATCGGCTCTTTTTTTTTCAGCGCGAGGAGGAATAATAGCCGATTACCTGCTCCGTTGTATCACATGATCAGCTGTCATTGGCTGACAGCTGATCACGTGGTAAGGGGTCGGGATCGACCCCTTGCTCGGATCCGTGATCAGGTGAGTCTCATAGACTCGCCGATCACGGAGCACGCCGCACGCTCCCCTCAGGGGGCACGCTGGCCGCTCGTGCACGGGACGACGTCAATAGACGTAGTCCCGGCAAAAGAGGTCCGCGCTGTAGCCGTCATTTGGCTATAGCGCAGATCTCAACTGGTTAAAATGTCCGTTCAGTGCCAAAATGTATTATTTACATGTTATTTTATACATAGATAAGAAAAGGGTGGTGTGAGATGTTATTAAAAACTAACAAATAGAAATATGTTATTAAAAGCTAACAAATAGAAATATATTATTAAAAGCTAGCGAATTGAATAATTGCAAAAGTAAAACATTGAGAAGGGAGGGGGGGAGTAGAGAGTGATTAGCAGGAGATGTTTCTGTGTGTTAGATGAAGGTTACAGAACACATTTCAGCAGCGAGAACAAAATGGAGTCTCTTATTATGCTTAAATGAACAGTACAGTTAATGTCCATGTCAGATGGCAAAACCTTTTAACTTATACAATACACGTTTCCTATCTTCTAAACCAAATACTACATATATCAGTGGATAGATTATATACGTTTAAAATGTAATGTACTTAATAATAATCCTAATCAGGAAATATTGTAATATAAAGAAATAACTTATAATTTTAGATAATATACTGAAACTCTGTGTCTTTGGACAAGGATGTAACTTTATCTCTTACAATGGGGGAGGTGAAACTAATTGATACCACATGAGAGTTCTACATAGGACTGCTTTCCCAAGAAATGCATATGAAACTTCAAACAAATCTTTACATAAACATATACACTTTATCCATATCTAGAATATATAATGATATACATAAGCAAGTCGTTCATTCTCAAAAGACCCAAACCATTTATAAATTTTAACATTCTAACAATTCCCTCTCAAAATGATAGATTAAAAAATCTTATCATTTTAAACCTTTACCTAAATCCATTTATACCTGAAACGCATCATATTCGTATTCATCCATCCAATTAGATCTTAAGATAATTGACTTGAATGTACATTTTCAAATTTGATTCTATATAAGGAAAAGTGAATTCATAAAGCTTTTGCTTCATATACCATAAAAAAAAAATATTTTCACCCTTATTTTCTTTTTCTTAAACCAAATAAATCAATCCCCTTAATTTCATAATTCATAAATGTAACATTGTATATAGAAGGGCTCCTGCGCTCTATGGCAAAAATTTGGGAAAGAAACAGAGAATATGTTCTAATCAGAGCAGCAAACACTTTTTGAGTGAACTCTCAATAGAAAACAGAAAAAAAAGGGGGGATGTGTTGCGCTTCCTTAACCACTTCCCGACCGCCGCATGACGATGTACGCCGACAGAATGGCACGGGCAGGCATATGGGCGTACATGTACTTCCCTGCCTTCCCGCGGGTCGGGGGCCCGATCGGGCCCCCGCCCGGTGCCCGCGGCGGTCGGTATTCGTTCGGGAGCGATCCCGGACGAGGGGACGGCCATTCATTCATGGCAACCCCCTCGCGATCGCTCCCGATGAATAGAAAGTCTTTGTGACATCACTTCCTCTCCTGTAATGTAAACACAGGAGAGGAAGTGATGTAATCTCTCCTCTGTGTCGGTATTTTTCGTTCCGACACCGAGGAGAGAGGATCGGTGAGTTGTACCAACACGACACTACACAGTAGAACATGCCAGGCACACTCACACCCCCCTGATCACCCCCCCAATTACCCCTGCCCCCCAGTCACAGTGACACCAATGTCATTTTTTTTTTTTGCATTGGTGTCATTTGTGACTGTAATAACTGTTAGGGCAGTTAGGGTTAGCCCCCTTTAGTTCTAATGTACCCCCCTAACCCCCCCAATAAAGGTTTAACCCCGTGATCACCCCCCGTCGCCAGTGTCACTAAGGCTGGGTTCACATTGCAGCGGTTTATGAGAACGAATGTGATTCGCACCGCACTGCAGTGCAAATCACATCCGATCTCTGTGCGATTCGAGTTCAGCCATTCGCCGCACCCGCCGCGCCCGCCGCAAATTCGCACGGGACCCTTTTTTTGGTCCGCAGCAGAATCGGATCGCATGGGTGTTCACACCATGCGATCCGAGTTTGCAGATCGCACTGCGATATGCGAACTGATCTGGGGGTGTCATTAACATTTCACTGACCCTCCCAGCAGTTCGCATAGGGCAGTGTGAACTGCCGCCGGGAGGCATGTGATGCGGGAACCCGCCGCGCATTCGTGGCATTCCCACATCGCTCCAGTGTGAACCCAGCCTAATAAGCGATCATTTTTCTGATCGCTGTATTAGTGTCACAGGTGACGCTAGTTAGGCAGGTAGGTATTTAGGTTCGCCGCAGCTTTTATAGCGCCAGGGACCCCCATATACTACCGCATAAAGCCCCCTGATTGCCCCCTAGTTAACCCTTTCACCAGTGATCACCATATAACTGTTACAGGTGACGCTGGTTGGTTAGTTATTTTTTTATAGTTTCAGGGCACCCGCCATTTATTACCTAGTCTCACTAGTGTACCCCTAAATTTAGGGGTGTCTACTTTCCAAAATGGGGTCATTTGGGGGGGTTTGTGCCATCTTGGCATTTTATGGCCTTCAAAACTGTAACGCCCTTAGAAAGCCTGAAGGCGGTGCTTGGTTTTCGGGGCCCTGTACGCGGCTAGGCTCCCAAAAAGTCCCACATATGTGGTATCCCCGTACTCAGGAGAAGCAGCAGAATTTATTTTGGGGTGTCATTTCACATATGCCCATAGCATGTGTGAGCAATATATCATTTAGTGACAACTTTGTGAAAAAAAAATAAAAAAAAATTAAAGTTTGTAATTTTTCCGCAACTTGTGGCAAAATATAAAATATTCCATGGACTCAACATGCCTCTCAGCAAATAGCTTGGGGTGTCTACTTTCTAAAATGGGGTCATTTGTGGGGGTTTTGTGCCATCTTGGCATTTTATGGCCTTCAAAACTGTAATAGGTAATGAGAAGTGAAATCAAAAATTTACGCCCTTAGAAAGCCTGAAGGCGGTGCTTGGTTTTCGGGGCCCCGTACGCGGCTAGGCTCCCAAAAAGTCCCACATATGTGGTATCCCCGTACTCAGGAGAAGCAGCAGAATTTATTTTGGGGTGTCATTTCACATATGCCCATGGCATGCCTGAGGAATATATCAT
This sequence comes from Lithobates pipiens, assembly GCF_037356315.1. Classification (NCBI taxonomy): domain Eukaryota; kingdom Metazoa; phylum Chordata; class Amphibia; order Anura; family Ranidae; genus Lithobates; species Lithobates pipiens. The sequence continues at coordinate 20,719,965 of NW_027507748.1, forward strand.
TTAGTGACAACTTTGTCATTATTCAATCGCTTGAGGCAAAAAAATAAAATATTCAATGGGCTCAACATGCCACTTATCAATTTCCTTAGGGGGTCTACTTTCCAAAATGGGGTCATTTGGGGGGGTTTTGTACTGCCCTGCCATTTTAGCACCTCAAGAATTGAGATAGGCAGTCGTGAACTAAAAGCTGCGTAAATTCCAGAAAACGTACCTTAGTTTGTAGATGTGACAACTTTTGCGCAAACCAATAAATATACAATTATTGACTTTTTTTTTTACCAAAGACATGTGGCTGAATACATTTTGGCCTAAACGTATGACTAAAATTGAGTTTATTGGATTTTTCTAATAACAAAAAGTAGAAAATATCATTTTTTTTCAAAAATTTGCGGTCTTTTTACGTTTATATCGCAAAAAATAAAAATCGCAGAGGCAATCAAATACCATCAAAAGAAAGCTCTATTTGTGGGAAGAAAAGGACGCAAATTTTGTTTGGGTACAACATTGCATGACCGCGCAATTACCAGTTAAAGCAGCGCAGTGCCAAATTGTAAAAAGACCTCTGGTCATTTACCAGCAAAATGGTCCGGTCTGAAAGTGGTTAAAGACCAAGAAAGAAATAAAACTCATAAAGTAAATAAGAGCTAACGATACTCAACAAAGTGTGAATAATCATATAAAATAGGTGCGATAGTGCTTGATAAGTGGCACTTAAAGCTTATAAAGGTGCATTTAAATGAACATCTAATATATAATGTGCTTGTGCGTCACTCTAGTGTCTGGAAATAGGCAAAGATGTGTTTAAAGCTATAAAGTGCATATAATAAATTAATATTGCAATGTGTATAAAAAAAGGTAAAGCATCTGTGGTAGAACTACAAACAAATTTGTATATACAGATAAATCTATGTGGTAGAATAATTTAAAATAAATGTAACATTGTTGTACAATACTTTGAAATATGAATATCACTTCAACAATGTATGTTTCATATTTTTTCCCTCCAAATTATGTTTAGCATAAATCTATAATCCATAAAACCTTTCAAATAACCTTGTCAAAATTAAACATAAAATATGTTTCTTAACTTCAATTTGTTCATATATGTGAGATGATTTCAAAACTAAATAGTTACATATTACAATGTAAAAGTTACTCCTAACTTGTCTATATGACTTTTAAGAAAAATGCACTCTGTCTTAATTCGCACCAGATGTTCCCTCTAACTAGAATGACTCTATTGTAAGGATGTTTAACCCTTTCAACTCTGAAAATACACTACATGTGTTTATAAAAATCGATGTGTAAAAAATATCTCATCTTTAAATGATAACCATATCTCGTCACATAAAAATGATATATAAAAAACTGCAATATCTGATGGATAAATTATTTCATCAGTAGTCAAAAAATCAAAAGTCCATTGATTTTAGAATTTCCTCTCTTGTCAGAGGTTCTCTTGAGAATTTTCTTCTTCTTCTTCCTGCACTCTGTAAAGTTGAAAAACTTTATTGAACATAGAAAGACAACAATAATTTTAACGAATGAATCTCTTCTGTCAATTCTTCTCCTAGAACTGATATTCTTAAATTTCAAGATTTTGTTTTCATCTGGAAGGTCTAGAAATATTAAATTTCTTTCTTTTGGTGACTTACAGGTCGGATCCTAAAATAGAATTCAGTATCATTATTGAGAATTTAAATAAATGCAAAATATACCTTCATTTACTTATTCTTTTTATATACCAAAATTCTAATATTTTATTATGACATACAAAACATATTTTAATAACATTTCTAATTACCTTACTTTACTCTATTTTTCTTAAACTGACCTATACTCCTTCATTTATTATTCTGTGTATTTAAACTATAACAGGACGCAATTTCTCATTTTTTTGTCATGAAATAAACCGTGTTTTCACAAACCAAAGAGTTTTTAAATTAACCCCAGCAGATTGAAGCAAACTATATATTTACTTCTCCTCTTTAATATTTCAGAGTAATGCGTGCTGCACTGTACTTCTAGCATTTTTCAATTCCGTATTTTCTGTAGACTTTTTGCTGAATAGTATAACCATTCTTTGGGTAACACATACCTGATGAACAATTCTTAACAGTATTAACAAATCCTGGCTCAAAGCCTCTATCAGCACTTGTTCTAACAATGCCACTCACAGGCTTTCTGAATACATTTAACTAAGAATGTTCTGTTGTCACATCTACCTGTATGGGTTTAGATTGTAAAGTTTTAAAAAATGGGCAATATTTGTCATATAATTTTCCTGAATGAATTCTCTTTAAAATAATTTTTACTGACAGATAAGGTGTCTGTAATATGATCTTACTAGATCTCACAATCTTTTCTGTTACTTTGACTGCAACATAAACGCTTAACAATTGCTTCATATTTGTGTCAAAAGTCTTTTCCATATCTGTTAAACCTTTGGAGCTAAGAACTATCCAGTTCACCATCTTTTACCTGAGACAAAATTACTGATATGGAATTCTCCGATATTTTAGTAGACATTAGAACAGGTGTAGATATTCCAATTTCAATTGTATGCAATGAGACAGCATTCTGCAAATCTTTTTTCAACATTTCAAAGGCATCTGTCTGGGTTTGATTCCATTGATCAAACACAACATCTTTTTGTTTCAAGAAATCCATTAATGGTTTAACTTTATCATCATATTCCTGTAAAAACTCTTTACAAAAAATTACTTCACTCAAAAATTGATATAATGCCTTGTAAAATGTTGGAATTGAAATAGTAGAAATGTTTCTAACCTTTTCCTGTGATAACTGACTCTGTCCCTGACTAATTTGCATATGAAGAAAATTAACTTTATTTTTCATTAACTGAACTGACTCTGTGTTCAATTTCAACCCTGCTGTTTGTAACAAAGTAAATAACTCCGTCAACAGAGTGACATGTTCCTCTGTATTTTGTGTAGGCAGCAAAATTTTGTCCACATGCTGGAAAATACATTTTGGTCTAGAAAATTTTGATAAAACTTTCTCCAAGCACTCATGTACTAAACCGTCACTGATATCCAATCCTGGAATTATTCTAGTGAATGTTTCTTTATCAAAGCTGAAAGCAAGTTTATAATGACAGCTGTTTGTCAATGGTACTGAAAAATTACTATTGGTTATTTCCAGTACTGAAAATACTTTGGCATTGGCATCCATTTGTGACATTAAATTTAAATTGGGAACAATGGGTTTGTTATTTGTAATGCATTTATTCAGTGATCTTACATTGACTGATATAGAATACGAATCATCAGCATTCTTCGTAGGCCGAACACAATTATTTACCACTGATTCAGGGGCGTACCTAGAGCATTTGGCACCCGGGGCGGATCCTATATCTGGCACCCCCCCCCCCCCCCCAATTTTAAATGAAAAAACAACCACAATTTATTTTCCATTTTCTCAAGAATATTTATTGTATACAGCACACGCCTGGATTCTGCACCCTGTATATAGGACATATCTGCATTCTGCACCCTGTATATAGGACATATCTGCATTCTGCACCCTGTATGTAAGACATATCTGCATTCTGCACCCTGTATATAGGACATATCTGCATTCTGCACCCTGTATATAGGACATATCTGCATTCTGCACCTGTATATAGCACATATCTGCATTCTGCACTCTGTATATAGGATATAGCTGCATTCTGCACCCTGTATATAGCACATATCTGCATTCTGCATCCTGTATATAGGACATATCTGCATTCTGCACACTGTATATAGGACATATATGCATTCTGCACACTGTATATAGGACATATCTGCATTCTGAAATCCCCCCTCCCCCATCAGGTCAGCTCCACTATACGCATGGCAGGGGGAGGGTGATGGACACAGCAGTCACCCTGACCCCCCCCCCCCCAGACTAGCACAGGGTAGACACAATACTCCAGCATCTTCTTACATCAACCCCCCCAATCAGCTACACTATACACATGGCAGGGGGAGGGGGGACACAGCAATCACCCTGACCCCCCCAGACCAGCACATGGCAGGGGTAGACACACTCCTCCAGCCCCTTCTTACATCAACCCCCCCAATCAGGTCAGACATCTACACAATACACATGGCAGGGGGAGGGAGTGGTGGACATGGCAATCATAGTCACTGACCCCCCACCTTAGACCAGCACAGGGGTAGCCTCTTCTTACATCAATCCCCCCCCTGCTCACCACCTCGGGCTCTCAGTCAGCTAGGGAGGACTCTGTATTCACTGTGTGGAAGCAGCTGCCCCAGCGGAGAGAGATGAGACAGACACACACAGGCAGCAGCAGTGGTGGGTGGAGGCGGAGCTAGCAGGAGGGAATACAGTCACTCACTGAACATTGTGGCCATGGCACGGGGGTGTTCTAAAAAAAACTAAAGTGAAAATGAGCAACCAGAGACAGCAGGGATGCCCTTGAGATGATCTGACGTGTCACCCCGACTTTGGTGCGGAATTTACCCCCATATCCAATACACCCCCCCAAAGTGTGGCACCCGGGGCGGACCGCACCCTCCGCCCCCTTATTGGTACGCCCCTGCACTGATTCTGCCTTCTTTAATATTCCTTGCTGTAAAAATGATTGTACAATGTCAAAAACAGGACCTATTGATTCTTGTGGCAACTTATTTTGAATTTGGGGCTTCGGAATGTTAGGTGTGACTACTGCAAAGTCACCTATTCATCAAGTTATGTTACCGTTTCCCAATTGTTATTAGAGTTCTTATCTAAGCAAGGAGACACGGAAAGAAGTTCTCAGTATGTCTGCTCAGAAGGTCGCACCCAACTCCGAGGTTCTTTATTAACACAGCTCTTATATACACTCAAAAGACAGGCGTTAGAAATGTTGAAACAAACAACAATTTCCAAAAAAAGGCAATTTCTAAGTGTCTTCTGCTTTTAGAGTTGATGTGGCAGATGACCCTTATGACATGGTTTCCTCTTATGTGTACGTGACTGCACCCACCCGGACTTAAGGATGATGTGTCTTTAAGTTACTGAGAATAAAACAGACGAGATAAGCATTTAGTGAAACATACTGTCAACCATCTTGGTTTCTTATACCTTGATCCTCACAATTTCCCCCTTTGACATCACCCTTCCCTCTTACCCTGGGTCCACCTGAACAAGTTCTAGTCGGCCTATGTCCAAAGTACTCTCCCTGACCGCGAGTTGTCAGAGGGGTATACACCCATCCCCCTGGATAGTACCAACATCTAAAATTCAGGAAGAGTGGCTTTTCTGAAAGATGGGTGATGTCAAGGAACCAAATCCACCTATCTTATCCAACTTATCAACTTACAAAAGTTCCATCTTTTCTACAGCATTTACCTTGGCTTTCTTGCAAAAGCACATGAGCAGTTTAAAGCACGCATAAAGAAGAAATACAAATAAAAGCACCACTATAATTGTCATCGCTGCCTTCTTAAGCCAAGAGAATAACCCTGAGAAGCTAAAAGTTCCACCAAACGGATCCCAGTCACGGCCAATATTACGGGCCTTCTCCTGTAGATCCTTTACTTCCGTGCGGTGTCGTGCAATGATGTCATAATAGTCGGGTATCTCGATGCTGGTGTTATGTATCCAAGTACAACATTCATAGTCTTCTGTAGCCTCACAGAGTCCTGTTAATGCTGCACTCATACTTTCAATCGCTAACTCATGTAATTCTATTTGTTTTGTGATGGCTCTGGTCTCTAGATTTAACTTAGTAATGTCATCAGAGTTTTTCTCCAAAATATCATTAATTATTCCAGTATAGTTATTTAGTCGCTTCATTAAGTCTATACCCCATCCTGTCCAGGACGGGAACCAAGCCCATGCCATGTCCTGCTCTAAGAATATTTCTCTCTTGCTACGATATCTGAGGGGATATCTGGGGTGCATACTAGCTTCTAGTAGGTGATCACCTCGTTCATCACCCACTACTCCCATTACTGGTACCAAACTTGCGAGGTAGCACCATCCCTGAGCCCTTCTAGGTATCCAGGTATAACACTTATCCCCACAACAGATGTATATATTGTTTCCTAGAGCTACTGATCTTGAACTGATATTATTTCTATAACGAGAGGTGTATCCATAGAGGGATAAGTTGGATACTAACCACCTAACATTATTATCCACAATGTTAGTGAGGAAGTCAGATAATGTCTGGTGTGTGCTGGAATTACTGGGGTAGAAGCTTCCATTTAATATGACAATGGACAAATTAAACTTGCTGTCTTGGCATTCTCTATTTCCTCCCGTTGTGTTCCCTAAGTTGAAACACCAGGCAGGGGGAAAGGCGAGACCATTTGATTTAAACATTACTGTCTTGCTGGTATTTGTTCCAGTTATGTTAATGCTACTGTTAGCAAGGTCAGTATAATTTATAGGAACTGCCATCAGTGGTATGTTTGCTGTACTGGGGTGTAATTTACTGCAAATCCAACATTTCTCATATCCTGACTTCCGAGCATAAGCATATTTAAACTTCAGTAATAACATTTTTTTAGAAAATCCTTCATCCTTGTGAATTTCATTCTGTGAGGTAACCAAACTATTGGTCAGGATTACTGAAACAAAAAGAATAAAAAGATACATGTTGTCATTTGCCAACTGGCTCCTTTTTACAGTGTGAAGCGTGGATCCAGGTAGGTTTCCCTTCCAATTTCACTGATGTTGCTGTAGTCAATAGCACCTGGAAAGGACCCTCGAACCTCGGTTCCAGTGTCTTCCTGGTATGTTTCTTTACATACACATAGTCTCCTGGTTGTAAGTCGTGTGTACCTGTGACAGAATTAGGGTCTGGAAGAGAAGAATACACACTCTTGTGGATTTTAGTTAGACGCTGTTGCAATTGTATCACATATGTAGTTAAACTATCACATTGCAATTGCATACTTTGAGGAAAATATAAACCTAATCTGGGTACACTTCCAAAAAGTATTTCATATGGGGATAACCCTGTTTTTCCCGTTGGAGTATACCTTATGGAGAACAAAGCTAAAGGCAGACATTCTGGCCAAGGTTTATTTAACTCTTGCATAGCTTTTTGTATTTTTAACTTTATTGTCCCATTTACTCTTTCTACTGATCCTGAACTCTGTGGGTGGTAAGGGGTGTGGAAACTTTGTTGAACCCCTAACATAGCCATTACATTCTGCATGATTTCTCCTGTAAAGTGTGTTCCCCTATCTGATTCTATGGTTTCAGGAAGACCAAACCTAGGTATTAACTCTGTGATCAGTTTCTTCGCTGTGGCTTTCGCTGTGGCTGACTTCACTGGATAACTTTCTGGCCAGCCTGAAAATAAGCAGATGCACACGAGACAAAATTCAAATGGGCCGCTCTTAGGCATTTGGATATAGTCAATTTGCAGTCTCTGAAAGGGATACTGGGCCCGAACCTGATGTTTACGTGGGGTTTTCACTCTCTGTCCTGGGTTATTTAACAGACAGATTTGGCATGCAGCACAGTAGTTCCTTGCAGTACTACTGAATCCAGGGGCTAGCCATCCTTGGCTTACAATCCTATACATAGAATTGGAGCTGACATGAGTGGGCAAGTGGACAGCCGCTGCCATTGCGGGGTATAGAGAGGCGGGTAGACATATTTTGTCTCCCTCTCTCCATACATTGTCAAGGCCTGGTGCAGCTCCCTCCTTAACCCAACGGTCCTTCTCAGTAGTCCCTGCTTGTTCCTGTAGCTCGATCAGCTGCTGCCATGTGGTTTCGGGCATACTCACCTGTACCGTGGCTAAGGTCTCAGGGCTTACTTCCCCTAGAGCTGCCTGTTTTGCAGTTAAATCTGCAAATGCGTTTCCTTTTGCCTCAGTTGTTTTTGCGCTTGTGTGTGCTGCTATCTTCATAATGGCTACTCTTCTAACTTTTTGAAGATTGTTCAGGACTCTTTTGATTCCTTCACCATGTTTAACAGGTGTGCCTGCTGCTGTAAGGTAACCTCTAGCTTTCCATATGTGGCCATAATCATGTGCCACACCGTAGGCGTATGCAGAATCAGTGTAAATGTTCCCTTCTTGTCCCTCTAAGTGTTCTAAGGCTTTTTCTAAAGCTGTTAGTTCCGCTTCCTGTGCAGACATGTGTGCTGGTAGTGACTTTGCCTCAATTACCTGTGTGTCCGTTACCACAGCATAACCTGTGTGATATTTACCTTTGTCATCGGCAAATCTACTACCATCTATGTACAGTGTGTGTTCTGCATTTGCAATGGGTGTGTCTGTGACATGTGGGAACCCCGTGGTCTCTTGTTCCATAAGTTGAAAACAATCGTGTTCATCAGATGTTATGTCATGAAATGAAAGTGTGTCAGAATCCTGAGTTTCTTGTGCTGTGCCTTCACCATTACTCCCCCCTGTCAAATCTGTCTGTAAGGGTAAAAGTTGTGCTAAGTTAAAGGAAGTGCATCGCTGGAAGGTAACATTGGGAGGTAGGAGCAAGGTGCATTGCAGACGCAGCTGCCTCGCCATTGATATGTGTTTTGGCTGAACTTGTGACAAGATGGCGTGTATGTCATGTGTGGTATGTACCACTACAGGATTGTCTAAGACAATTTCTGAGGATTTGTCAATGATGATTGACACTGCTGCGACTGCTCGTACACAGGACGGTGATCCTCTAGAGACAGGATCGAGAGCCGCTGAGAAGTATGCTACCGGCCTTTGTTTGATGTGTTGTTGTGTCAACACCCCTGTTGCGTGTCCCGTGATTTCAGCAATGTACAAATGAAATGTTTTGGTATAGTCAGGGATCCCGATCGCAGGTGCCGAAATTAGTAACTTTCTTAAGGTGCTAAAAGACTTATGACCTGCTTCTGTGAGTACATAGGGTACTATTTTCAAGCAATCATATAATGGCTGCATCAGAGAACTGGCATGTGGTATCCATTGTCTACAATATGACACTATTCCCAGAAACATACAAAGTTGCTTAAAGTTGCGTGGGACATTCATTTGTCTTATGGCCTGGACTCGTTCTTCAGTGAGGTGTCGAGTACCCTGGGATATACAGTGGCCCAAAAAGACAACCTTTTTCTGGCATACCTGTAACTTAGTTCTATTCACTTTGCACCCTTTTTCAGCCAGGAATTGTAACAATGATAGAGTGGCTTTTAAACAAGTATCGTTATCCAGACAACATAACAACATCTACATATTGCAACAATACACAAGTGTCAGGTGGTTGCCATTCCCTATTTTTACTTTTAAAGGTTTAGTCAGTGGGGCATCGGACAAAAGACCGTCATAACCACTTATGGGTATGGTGTCACGGGAGGTCATGTGTGGAGGGACTACTGAATCAGATAATAAGCTGCGTGATGCTCCTGTGTCAACTAAACAAGGAATATGTTTACCTTCCACCTTCATCAACATGTGGAGCATTTTATTCTCTGATTCAGCTAGGACTGGGGCAAGTCATGCGGTCGGATCGTCCCTATCGTTGGTACGCCTCTGTCTGTTGTCCCTCGTGTCTCTGTCCGTGTTTCCTTCCTGTTCGTCTTTTATTCTTTTCCTACAGTCTCTTTTTATATGTCCCACCTTGTTGCAGTAATAACAGGTAAGAGGTTTACGGGAGGAATTCCCTCCTTCATTGACCCGGGCAACAGTGTTAACTCCCGGTGTCCTTCTGGGTTTAGTTTCTGCTAAATCAGCCTCTATGCCTTGTGCTTTCTGCAACAATGTTCCTCTGTCCCGTATGGCTCTCCATTCGGGAGTACATGCCTTCAGTTTGTCACCTATTTGGGGTACTAGTCCTTCCATAAACTGTCGATTGAAAGCCCTAATGGTGACGGGTAAGGCTAAATCTAGACCTTCGTCAGCCATCATGCTTTCCATGTTGAGGTAAAATTCTGTAACAGTCTGACCTGGGGCCTGTTTTATGGGCGCTGTCGAACCCCTTTCCTGCTGTTTCCTTTGGCAAAATTCTCGTAACTGATTAATAAACAGGGGTCTAGAGTCTATATGACGGGGGTGTACTCCTGGTGGATTTGCCGCTGGATCCCCTTGTGGTCTATGTGGAGCAATTTCATTCATAAATTGATTAAACATCGTTAGTGTCATTTTATGTCTACACAAATCTTCCCCATCTTGCCAAGCTGCTTCATGTGTGTCTAGTAATTGTGTCACGAATCTACAGAATGCGGCAGGTTTTGCTACGGGATCAGGAGCATTCTGTATTAATGCCATAAGAGTGTCAGCCGACCAAGGTGTCCATGTCCTCAGAACGACTTGTTGAGTCACTGTAGGTGGCTGTCCTGCTTGACCCGCATTTGGATTATTTACTTGTATTACCCTAGTCTGACTGTGGACTGGAGCTACGGACTCTGGTCTTTGAGCTCCGCAATGTACACATTCCTGTGCCCAGTCTGTATTTTGGGTACCGCATACTCAGCATACCCATCCTCTTCCTCTTAAGGAAGGATAAAGTTTTGGTCTTTCGTTACCCGGTGTGGTAGTGGTATAAGGAGGTGGAGTACCTTCCGTTTTTACTCCATCCTCGGGAGCAGAAGGGAGACTCTTGCGTCGGACCTTCATGTCCCATCCACCCTGTTCATGACAATACTTCCATCCCTCCTCTTTAGCCCTGTTGGAAACCTTAATTAAACATTGTATTTGTGATACCCATCTGTTCTGCAGGACCTCTCCCTGTCTGTCTCTCTTTATATTCTCCCAACCTTCTACACTTAGCCCATTTTCTCCATCCATTCCAAATTTCTTGAGAACCCTATTCGTGCCCTGTGCCTTGTCCTTCCCATACAACATTGTAATTATGTCTTTAACAGCATAACATTTCTGAGATTCCTCCTGGGGTTTACCATGTGTCTGGCCCATTTTGACAGTCCTGCCTAGGTGGCGTTTGGATCACTTACTAAGTGTCTCGTTGCCTTCTCCTCCTAGGGTGCCAAAATACTAAAACTTTGTCTGGGGTACTTATTCTGAAACCGAACTACTTTTACACCCCAACCAGATAAATGCGACTACTAATACAACAGAAACAATAATCACAATCATCACTTGTAGGTGGCCAAACACATATGACTAGATCTCCGGGACTTTGTGGAGACCTTATTCCCTTCCCTTTAACATGGAATTTCTCAGCAATCGTTTCTTATTCCTGCTTTATTGAGGCAGTCAGGACTTATACTTTCAACCCGTTTTTAGGCTCATGAATCAAAAGCGTATATCAAACTTAAGTGTCGGACCCCCCAAGTACTCTTACGAGTTAAGGGTGCATTCCGTTACTCATTGGGATGATATATGTTTCAATTCACACCATACAAACAGGGCTTATCTCAGTCAAAACAGACAGATGACAAGGAGACAGACAAGAAACAACGGTAACATAAGTCAAATATTAAATTCAAGACTCGCTTACTACAGAGGTTGGTATTACCTGAAGAACAATAAATACAGACAGATCGGGTGGGCACAAATCTAAGAAGCACAGAGTTTATAAGAAAATAAAGCTTTTCTTACCTGCGCAGGTTTTGTCTGTGGTTCCTGATGTGCCCGACCTCTTCGTTCCGTCCTTATGTTCGTTCGCCTCTTGTAGTTTCTTTAGCAAGTCCCTGTTCGTGCGCCAGAATGTTAGGTGTGACTACTGCAAAGTCACCTATTCATCAAGTTATGTTACCGTTTCCCAATTGTTATTAGAGTTCTTATCTAAGCAAGGAGACACGGAAAGAAGTTCTCAGTATGTCTGCTCAGAAGGTCGCACCCAACTCCGAGGTTCTTTATTAACACAGCTCTTATATACACTCAAAAGACAGGCGTTAGAAATGTTGAAACAAACAACAATTTCCAAAAAAAGGCAATTTCTAAGTGTCTTCTGCTTTTAGAGTTGATGTGGCAGATGACCCTTACGACATGGTTTCCTCTTATGTGTACGTGACTGCACCCATCCGGACTTAAGGATGATGTGTCTTTAAGTTACTGAGAATAAAACAGATGAGATAAGCATTTAGTGAAACATACTGTCAACCATCTTGGTTTCTTATACCTTGATCCTCACAGGATCTCTTCCCTCAATTTCTATCTCAATATCCTTAAACAAACCTGTATCCATTTTGGTCTGACTCCAAAGAATTTTATGTGCGCTAACCGATTGTTCCAATTCGAGATTGGTTCCTGTGTGTGGCCAATTAAAATCTGAAGACATGCTGGTGACTGCTGTATAAATACTTCCAACATTACTGTACATTGAGGAATCTATTAACATAGATTTGGGCCTAGATGAATCTATCCATATAGTAGACTTACTTAAATCAATAATCCAATCTAATTTACTAATCACATCCATGCCTAAAATATTCTCTGTATTTTGGCAACACCAGATGTCTATATTTGTTTTAAAAATTCCGGGAATCTCGAAATTCACATCAGAAACTTTAACTGCAACTGTATTTTCTTTTCCCTTGAAATCAATTAAATTACATTTTGGAGAATCAATATTCAAAGAAAGTTTGTGTTTAGTTAAACTGAGTTCAGATCCTAAATCTATTAACCATTTAGTATTCTTACCATTTAATAAACCATGCAACCATGGCTTTCCACTTTCATCTATTAAAAGTGAAGTCACATATTTTAATGTTAGAGGTGACTCAGAACCTTTTTCCCTAAATCCTGATGGTGATGGAAGCAATCCATCCCTCTCATTTTCATCATTGTTTGTCATATTGATTGAACTGTCATTTATAGTCAATGTACTGATCTGTTTGACTTCTGAGGTATAAGGCAAATCAATCAAACTATTGTTTGAAGAAGAAAGAATACATTGCTCAGAGATATGTTCTGTATTTTCTACTTTCAAAGTTTTCCTTTGTGTACTATCTATGGGAATAACATTTCCTGTCTGCTCTGAAACGTTAGCTCCGCCTGTAATGTGTATCTCATCATCTCTGGGTGTGGCATTACACGTGGCAACTCTTTGAATGGCATTTTCCCTTTGTTTTTCTAAACTGTGTCTGCATGCTGCAGCTTTATTCAATATTTTTGTTTTAAGCAAAACTTCATGTTCCTGGTCATATTTTTCTATGGACCGCTCAACTGGTACCGAAAATAATTTTGGTTTAAACAAACCTTTCCGTTCTTGGTCATCAACCTTGATAGACCGCATATCTTGTACAAAAGACTTCTGCATAGAATCTGCATTAACATTCATAGAGTCTGAATTAACATTAATCTCTAAACTCTTGCTTGACTCTGTTTAAAACTTTACATTATTCTGTAACTCAGACAACTGAATATCCTTTATTTGAATTGCACTCTGCAAATCATCTATCCACTCAGAAAAACATACCCGAGTCTCTGTTTTCCCCTTTGTACAAACTACATTTTTTTAAGGAACTCCTGATATCATTGTATCATAAACTTTAATCAACTTAATCAAATTACTAACCTGTTTGCTGAATTCTTTAAAAGTACATTTTGACTTTTTTATTTTGATATTAGCTTGTAAGCATTCATTGAACATGTAAAATAATTCATCATCTTTAACAAACTTTGACAGATTTTTTAATTCTAATTCACTCTCATCAGACAATTCATGAATAAGGCTCATATTTACCAATGTAGGATAAGCTTCATTCATGTAACACGCGTTCCCTCTCTTGGCAGGAAATTACTTCATCAAGAAACAGATTTTCTTGCACATGCGCAAACGTCTCACCAATTTTGATAATTCTTTTTCTTCCAAGTTCAATTCAATGATGCCGAAAATTTGCGTTTTCGATTTCTTCTGAAGCTTGACTCAATAGCCAGTGTTTGTGCTTCTATTCCCTCTCATCAAGTGAAAGTAGAAATGATTCAAAAAAAAGTTTGATATTCAGATAAATTTACACTGGCAAGGGTCGCCAAAATGTAGAAATTTAGTTATTAGGGCCGGTTCACACTGCGGGCGACTGCGATCCGACTTCAGGTCGGTCTAGGTTGCCTCAAGTCGCCTCCAGGTCGCGCTGCATTAAAAACAATGATAGTCAATGGAGCTGTCTTAATATACACTACTGCAGTAGCTCCGACTTTTAAAAAAGGTTCCTGTACTACTTGGAAACGACTTCTAGGCGACTTGTACCCATTCATGTCAATGTAAGTCGCCTCTCCTGTTCATCTGTAGGCTACTTGCAGGCTACTTGACAGGAAGTCACCCAGCCCCCACTGCAGGCAGCCCCTCCTTTCCATACACATTAGTTTCGTTTTCCTGGTTATCTTGAACTCACACAGACCAAGAGCTCAGTCCTGCAAAATGTCTGCTATGAACAGGAGAGAACCAGTGGACAATGAGTCCCTCATACGCTTTGTTCGGGAGAGAAGGTGTCTGTATGCCAAGACTGTATGGCAAGTGACGTGGAAAGTGGACAATGACATACAGCATATGTACTTGCCTTGTGATCGACATCCGTGTATACTTGAAAAACTTGTCATCAAAACTACGCAAGTTCTCATACATAGCCCAGAACTGCCCTCTGTTATGTCGATTGGCAATGATTGGATGGATCCAGTAGCGACGTCTTCTTCCCATCCTCCTCCTCCGCTTCATTTCTTCTTCTTCCTCTTCCATCAGTACTGCCAAACCAGCTGTTAGGACAGCTGACATAAGGTAACGCACAGAGAGCATTTTGGACACAGAACAACTGGCAAAAACAGGAACAAGGAAGAAGACAGGAACAGGAATGATGTCACAAGGGGTGAAAGCTCACTTGTACAGTTCCCTGTCCTGGAGGCGACTTGTAAGTCGCCCCAAGTCGCGCTGTTAAGTCGGATACAAGTCGTATCCGACTTGGCTTCACAAGTAGTGTCGCCTCGTGTCGCCCCCTGTGTGAACCAGCCCTTACTGTATTAATAAATATATTTCAATAATTCATATTGATGAGGAAAGTTCCTAGAAAATCCGTTCAGTTCTCGTGTAAAAACTCCAAAATTGATTTAATAATAAAAATAGCAAAATATTACAAAAACAGTGTCAAAATGTAGAATATAAAATAGCATTGATAAGCTTCTTATTCTTGAAATGCAGATTGTATAAATGTATCTTTGTGTGTGTAAGGCCGCGTACACACGGGCGGATTGTCTGCCCAACTAGGTTCGTCAGACAATCCGACAGACAGTCCGTTCAAACTTTTGAATGAACGGACTTGCCCACACACGGCACTTTTTGAGCGGACTAATACAGCGGACTAAGTCCGCCATACAATCCGCCCAACTTTTGAAATGAACGGACTCGCCCACACACGCGGAGGAAAGTCCGCTCATTTCGAGCGCGTCTCCAGGTAGGCGGGGCCCGCGAAGGAGACGTCGCTGGCCCTGCCGCCTGGAATGGACTTAAAGGGGAACCCCAACGCAGAAAAAAATTGGCGTGGGGGTCCCCCCCAAGTCCACAACAGACCCTTGTCCGAGCACGCTACCTGGCCGGCCAGGAAAGGGGGGCGAGCGAGCGCCCCCCCGCCCTGAGCCGTACCAGGCCGCGTGCCCTCAACATGGGGGGTGCCTTGGGGAAGGGGGGGCCGTGTGGCCCCCCACCCCAAAGCACCTTGTCCCCATGTTGATGAGGACAAGGGCCTCTTCCCGACAACCCTGGCCGTTGGTTGTCGGGGTCTACGGGCGGGGGGCTTATCGGAATCCGGGAGCCCCCTTTAATAAGGGGGATCCCGGATACCGGCCCCCCACCCTATGTGAATGAGTATGGGGTACAATGTACCCCTACCCATTCACCTGTAAAATAAAAGTACCAAAAAAAACACAACACACGAGATAAAATATTTTATTGCACAGCTCCGGGGGTCTTCCATCTTTGGGGGTCTTCTCGCCGGACTCCTCCGCTATCTTCTTGTAGCTCTTTTGCTAGCGGAGGAGTCCGGCTTTCTTCCTCCCCGCCGCCGGCCTCTTCTCCCAACTTCGGGGGTCTTGTCCCCCTCTTCGGTTCTTCTGCCGGGCCACCGCGCCTTCTTATAGCTGTTTTAGAGGCGGTGGCCCGGTCTTCTGTCGCCGCTGTCGCCGCCGCCTTCCGTTCTTCTTCTTCTTCACGGGCGGATTGTCCGCCCAAATGCGAGTTCAGCGGACAGTCTTTCCAACATTCCGAAAGACTTAGTTGGCCAGACTGTCCGCTGAAAAAGTCCGCTGAAGCCCACACACGAGCGGACTGTCTGCTCAAATGTGTTTCAGCGGACTAAGTTGGACAGACAATCCGCCCGTGTGTACGCGGCCTAAGAAAGTTTGTCAGTCTCCTTCAATGTCTCCTCGTGTCTGCTGGAGTGCAAATCTGCTCTCTTGAAACAGCCTGTCTGTCTTTTTACTAACTTACTACTCCTACAACTAAACCCCCACCCTTTTCCCAAATAAGGATGATTTAAAGTTCCTCTGAGCTCTGTCGTTTCACAGAAAGCCCGCAAATTCTGAATGAGCAAGTTCCCTCCCACCTCATCCAACAGGATGTTGAAATACAAAACCATCTCTAATCAAAACATTCCATTGGGATGGCAAAATCTTTTAACTTATACAATACAAGTTTCCTATCTTCTAAACCAAATACTACATATATCAGTAGATAGATTATATACGTTTAACATGTATAATAATAGTAATGTATAATAATAATCCTAATCAGGAAATATTGTAATATAAAGAAATAACTTATAATTTTAGATAATATACTGAAACTCTGTGTCTTTGGACAAGGATGTAACCTTATCTCTTACAATGGGGGAGGTGAAACGAATTGATACCACATGAGAGTTCTACATAGGACTGCTTTCCCAAGAAATGCATATGAAGCTTCAAACAAATCTTTACATAAATATATGTAAAAAAAAAAAAAAAAAAAAATATATATATATATATATATATATATATATATATATATATATATATATATATATATATACAGTATATTTTGCTTTATCCATATCTAGAATATATAATGATATACATAAGCAAGTCAATTATTCTCAAAAGACCCAAACCATTTATAAATTTTAATATTCTAACAGCATCCCAGATCGCGGGTGGAATCGCCATGATTCTGCCCGCAATCCCGAATCACAGGAAATAGTGGGACGCCCTTTGCAATCCCTGTCACTTCCAATGGCACCCCGATCGCATCTAGATTTTGCTGCAAATGCCCGTGAAATTGTGCAAACAGAATTGCGGTATGCCTGTCGCCCAAAAGAACAGGTGTACCACCATTCTGTATGCATGACTTTACCACAATTCATCGGGTGACATTTGCCGCAAAATTCCGTCATGATTGGGGTGCCATTGGAAGTGAAGGGGATCGCAAGGGCATGGCGAGATTTGCTGTGATTTGGAATCGCAGGCAGAATTCCGCGACCCGGGACACCTATATGTGAATGGAGGCTTCATTCACACCAGTGGTATTTCGGATGCTACTTCAGTTGTAAAGAATCAGATGACAATTGAAATAACATTATTTAATTTTGAAAGGGTCCCTGCACTACTTTGGTGCGACTCCAACACAATTTTGGCCCCATAGATTTCAATGGAGCAGCACCAAAAATGCATGTTCAGTGTATATCTTTTTGTTGTGTTTTTGCCTGTGATTTGTGTTGGTTGCTGAGAAGCCAGCACCAGGTCCTTCCCCACCCATTCTATTACCAGGCCCTTCAGGTCTGGTAGGAAGTTTAAGGCTCCATTCACACCTGAGCGTAGCACAGCGACAGCTTCTTCAGCGTGTTTTTTTTAGCTTTGTTTTGTTTTTTAGTGGAGTGTTTTTGGAGCAGCACATTCATTTGAATGGACCCCTCTCTGCTTCAAAGAAGCTGCAAAGAAGCCATGTACTATCTTGGCACAGAGCCAGGAGTGTTTGCAGTTGCGATTTTTGCCACCATTTTAGCATGTTTTTTCGCTCAACAATTGTGGCAAAATCACACTGTGTTTGGGGTGCTGTTAATAAAAAATGGCGTTGCAAACGTGTTTTGCTGCAATTGTGGAATCCTGGGCAGAACCGCTCAGGTGTGAATGGAGCCTAAAGCCTCGTACACACGTTCCGATTTTCGTCAGGGAATTGATGTGATGACCTGAAATCCAACCGTTAGTACGCTCCATCAGACAATTGTTGTCCAACTTTCTGCCAACAAATCGTGGATGGCAGGGTGGTAAATTTTCAGCGGACAACGATCTGTTGTCAGGTTTTCGTATTGTGTGTACATAAGTCCGTCACACAAAAGTCCAAAGTACAAACACGCATGCTGGGAATCAGTGCTCACCAAACATGACATTAGCAGAAGGTGCCCAAAGGGTGGCGTTTAAGAGCTGAAATTCCACGTAATACATCACTACATTTGTGTTTGTTGGCCGACAATTGTGTGCAGTTAGTATGTAAGACAAAATCCAGGCACATGCCCTTCAGATAAAAGTCTAACGCTCTGTCTGCCGAAAGTCAGATCGTGTGTACGAGGCTTAAGATGTTCCCCCTTCACTGACAGCTCATTGGTTTACAATCCTCTGTCAGCCTGGAATCCCCCAGACCTCATAGTCTGTCTGTTATTACATGAAGACACAGAAAGAATTTGAGGCAGCCGACATCCACAGAAGATATGTGCTTAGTTCTCCAACATGTTTGGAACAACCTACCTGCTGAGTTCCTTCAAAAATTGTCTGCAAGTCTACCTAGAAGAAGGCAAAGGGTGGTTACCCCAAAATATTGATTGGATTTGAATTTCTCTTCTCTTCATTTGCTTTTCATTTTGTTAATTGATAAAAAAAACTAGTAATAATTAAAGCTTTCTTCATTTCCAGGATTTTTCACACCCTAAGTTTGAAGGGCACTGGCAGTAAACCGACCCTTGTTTAGAATGTTTTGGAGACTCCTGAACTAGAGGACCAGGAAAATAGTTGCCCAATCGCCCCCCAACTCACCCTCCTTCACACTGCATAGTAAACTGCTAGCCGGAGGTGCAGGGGGCAAGTATGACCTGTAAGTAGTTCCTCCACTATTTTAGTATCCTTCAGCTACAATCAATGACCCGGGTGATCACCGATCCGTGTAAGGGGCTAGTTCCGGCCCCTTACCATATGATTAGCTGTCAGCCAATGACAGCTGATCACATGATCAAAACAAAAGCTTGTGATTGTTTTTTTTTCTTCTCATGCTGACAGCGGAGGAAAAAATAAAGCTGATCACCAGCTCATCTGCAAGGGACATCGGTCCCCGAAAGAGGAAGAGGCAATTATGCCTCATCTGTGCCACCTGACAGTGCCCACAGTGCCCACTAGTGCCACCTATCAATGCCCACCAGTGCCGCCTATCAATGCCCACCAGTGGTGCCAATTCGTGCCACCTAGCAGTGCTACCTATCAGTGTAACCGATCAGTGCCCATTATTGCCACCCATCAGTGCCCATCACTGCCACCTATCGGTGCCAATCAGTGCCGCCTCATCAGCGTACATCAATGAAGGAGAAAAATTACCTGTTTTAAATTTTTATAACAAAATATAAAAAATACATATTTTTTATAAAAAATTTGGTCTTTTTTCATTTTTTTTAACAAAAAATAAAAACCGCAGAGGTGATCAAATACCACCAAAAGAAAGCTCTATTTGTGGGAAAAAATTTATAAAAATTTCATTTGGGTACAGTGTTGTATGACCGCACAATTGTCATTCAAATTGCATCAGCACCGAAAGCTGAAAATTGGTCTGGATTGGGGGGGGGGGGGGAGGGTTAAGTGCCCAGTAAGCAAGTGGTTTAACACTTTTACTGCAATCAGTGTATATAATTTGTCAGTGGTAGCGGTGGGGGGAGGGGTATTTTATACACATACAACCCCCACCACACTATCCCTCCTACCCACCCAGGATGTGTTCATTTTATTATTTTTCCCCGTCTGCTGTGATCTTCATTTTTATCATATCTGTTATATTGTTCTTCTGTTTATATTCATTACACCAGAAATTGGAGTTTAGGGACACTATGAAAGTTCTGCTGACATTTCTGATCTGTCTTCTCCTCCCAGGTCTCCTGTGTATGATGATCATATCGGTGTCATCAGGAACGGTGTATGTACAGAGCGGATCAGACATCACTGACTGTAATATGAAGTGTACTCATGATGATAAAGAAGTGACTCTGGAGCTGTACAGACAATGCAGAGGAGAGGAGAGGACATTGCTGGAACGTCACTGTTATTACAATCACACTAAATCTCATGACTCCAGACTACGACTGCACACAGGGAGCGGATGCTGGAAGCTAAGACATGCCAGGAAGGAAGATTCCTGTGTGTATAAGATGTGGTGTTACAGTGACACAAGTTATCTAATGTCCTCTACAGAGATCCGTGTTCTGGGTAAGAGTCCATATACTGCATCACACTTCTCTATGTGGGAGAAGACTTTGACCCCTTTCATACTCAGCAGCGGCCACTTTAGCGGTAAAGCGCCACTAGTTTTAGCAACGCTTTACCGTCATTTTAATGGCCCTTTATGACCCCAGCTAGTGGCCAAATAAAGAGTTAAAAGAGCCCGTGTTGCGGGGCTGCTGAAGCACTTTGCAGGCACTTTGGCAGCGCTGCCCATTCATTTACATGGGTAGGGGGTTTTGGGAGAGGTGTATACAGCGCTCCTAAACCACCCCAAAGATGCTGCTTGTAGGACTTTATCTACCGTTTACAGGCGTTATTTTAGCGCTAAAATGCCCGAAAATCGCTTTCTGTATGAGAGGGGTCTTTGTGTTTGTAATCTATTTCAAATGGAGTAACACGATGGCTTAGTGGTTAGCACTTCTACTGTACATCACTGGGATCCTTGGTTTGAATCTTGGCCAGAACATTATCTGCATGGAGCTTGCATCTTCTGGCCACACTCCTAATAGATGCTGGAAGGTTAATTGGCTGACATCTAAATTGGCTTTTGAAGATTATAAGCTCCTTTACAGTATTTGCAGTTTGTATGGCAATTCATGCAGTGTCAGCACTATATAAATGCATGTAATAAATAAATACTATGAATAATATGAGGTGTAGCTTTATATATTGAGTGTTGGGCCCGGCAAAGGTTTTTAGTTGTTTTTAATATACTTCATGTATAAAAAAAAAGTTTACTACATGTGTCTAGATAAAAAGATGAATAGATATATACAATAAAGTTTGTATTAGTATTTAATAATTTATAGCAGTTGTTCATGTAGAGGTGCTGACCAGGGTTGGATTAAGAGCATCATGGCCCTCGCGCTGAGGATTTTGGTGGACCTTTTTATGGAACGTCCACAGAGTCCCTCTTACATCAGAGTCCACAGAGTCCCTCTTACATCAGAGTCCACAGAGCTCGTCCTATCATCAGAGTCCATAGAGCTCCCCCCTTACATCAGAGTCCACAGAGCTCCCCCCTTACATCAGAGTCCACAGAGTCCCTCCTTACATCAGAGTCCACAGAGTCCCTCCTTACATCAGAGTCCACAGAGTCCCTCCTTACATCAGAGTCCACAGAGTTTCCCCTTACATCAGAGTCCACAGAGTTTCCCCGTACATCAGAGTCCACAGAGTTTCCCCGTACATCAGAGTCCACAGAGTTTCCCCATACATCAGAGTCCACAGAGCTCCCCCCTTACATCAGAGTGCACAGAGCTCCCCCCTTACATCAGAGTCCACAGAGTTCCCCCATACATCAGAGTACACAGAGTTCCCCTCCTTACATCAGAGTCCACAGTCCCCCCTTACATCAGAGTCCACAGAGCTCCCCCCATACATCAGAGTCCCCCTGTACATCAGAGTACACAGAGGGAACCCAGCAGACTCTGATGTAAGAGGGAACACTGCAGACTCTGGAATGTAAAGAGTTACTCTGATGTACAGGGGTCTCTGGTCAACAGAGTTTGCAGACTTCCTTCTTATATCAGAAGCTGCAGAATTCTCCCTTACATCACAGTCTGGAGCATTCCCTTTTACATCAGAGCCTGCAGAGTTCCTCTTGCATGAGAGTCCATGGTGTTCCCCCTTATGTTAGTATCTCTCATTACATCAGAGTCCCGGGAGTTCCCCTTTAGAGGGCAAGGGATGTAAAGGGGATTATTGCAGACTCTGGTGTAAAAGGGTCACCAGGGTCCCCTTAAATCAGCATCTGCAAAGTGAGTACACTATGATAAGGGGGACACTGATATAAGGAGGAAGAGAGAGATGAGGGAGATGGGAAAGTAAGGGAGAGATGGAGGAAGGGGTGAGGGGGGGGGGGAGGTGATGTCAGGGGAGAAGCAATGTGCTGACATCATCACAATTTCCCGGAAGTGCGGGGGGCTGTTTATCTGGCTAGAGATGATTTGTTTTAGAGCGCTTTGATTTTAATCCAATCTAAAGCCGCGTACACACGAGCGGACTGTATGGCCAACTTAGTCTGTCAGACAATCCGACGGACAGTCCGTCATACTTTCGACTGACGGACTTGACCACACACGGATGCACAAACAGTCTGTCGAAAGCTTGCGCGATGACGTGTACAGCACGTACGACGGGACTAGAAAAAGGTCGTCCAATACACTGCAATGCAACCTTCGGCCGTGTAAATCCTTTCTGAGCATGCGCCATTCTTAGTCCGTCGAACTAGCCTACTGACGAGCGGATTGTCCGCTGAAACCAAAGTATGACGGGCAGTATTTCGGAAATTCCGAAATACTTAGTCCGCCAGACTGCACGCTGAAAAAGTCCGCTGAAGCCCACACACGAGCGGACTGTCCGCTGAAATGTGTTTCGACGGACTAAGTTGGCCAGACAGTCCGCCCGTGTGTACGCGGCTTAAGTGTCATTTTAATTAATAAATGTGTCCATAAGGTTTTACACTCAGAGCATCTTTTCTTTATAGTCTCAAAAAATATATTTATGGGGTGATGCCCGATTGAGAACTGGCCACAGTCACCCACCAGTGGGGGAGGAGTTGCCCCATTGGTGATCTAGGGCTGGGTGTCTGATTGAAAGCTCTGCTGACTTCTCTCTAATTAGGGGGTCTTATTTAGTCAGTAAGTGTGCTCTGTGCATTGGTGATGGAGGCGCATCACATGTTTAGGAACATTTGAACACATTTGGACCAACCTTCTTCTTTTGTATTTTCTTCACTGGAAACAAATGTTTTCTGTTTGGTTTACATGCCGTATGTCTTATATCACTTGTCATCTTTATACAAGATACAAGAGCAACTCTTTATGATCTAATACTAGTATTGCTGTGTATAGTATCTGAGAGCGGAGTTGCTGCTCTAATTCAACTTGGCTATTGTAAATATCAAATTTATTATGCAGTTTTTGTAATTTTAGTGTGTATGAGAGCTATTAATCTATTTCATATTATAAATATACAGTATATGGTAACGTTAAACGTTAAGCCCTCGTGCATCCTAATTAAGGTGAAAAAGCACCTGGCAGTGACCAGCCCCCCACCCCCTGTTTTACTTACCTGAACCCTCAAACTTCACCCGGCTGGGACGCGCTGTCTCTCTGCCCAGGGGTTCTTGGCTCTTGCTTGGATAGACTGATAGCTGTGCAACCATTGGCCCCCGTTGCTGTCAATCAAATCCAATGATGCGGGCGCCGGGGGGTGGAGCTGAGTCATACATTCGGTGCCTATGGACGCCAAATGCTGGACTCTGGAGCACACCCACAAGGTAATCCCCCGGGAGAGCGCTTCTCATAGGGGGTTATCTGATGTGGGGAGGAGCCGTTAGAGCCGCCGAGGAACCCCAGAAGAGGACGATCGGGGCCACTCTGTGCAAAACAAGCTGCACAGTGGAGGTAATTGTGATATGTTTGTTATTTAAAAATAAAAAGGCCTTTACAATCACTTTAACCTACTCTGTTAGGCCGCGTACACACGGGCGGACTGTTCGCCCAACTTTGTCCGCTGAACAGTGTTTCAGCGGACAGTCCGCTCGTGTGTGGGCTTCAGCGGACAGATTCAGCGGACAGTCTGACGAACAAAGTTTTTCGGAATTTCCGTAAGACAGTCCGCTGAAACTTGGTTTGAGCGGACAGTCCGCTCGTGTGTAGGCTTGTTCGTCAAACTAAGTTCCGTGCATGCTCAGAAAGGATTTACACGCCGAAGGTTGTATTGCAGTGTATAGGACGTCGTATTTTTTGTCCCGTCGTATGTGCCGTTCACGTCATCGCGCACGCTTTGAGCGGACTGTTCGTTCATCGTGTGTGGTCAAGTCCGCTCATGCAAATTTTGAGCGGACTGTTTGTCGGATTGTTTGACGAGCAAAGTTGGGCGAACAGTCCGCCCGTGTGTACGCGGCCTTAGAGTCCATTCACACAGGGGAAACACGACTTCCAGCGAGACTTTGGGAGGCAACTTGGACACGACTTGAGTATGAATCACAGCACGACTTGAAGCAACTTACAAGGCAACTTGAAGTTGCCTCCAGGACAGGGACTTTGCCATTGGCCAATCACATAATAATCAGCTCTGTGCAGGCCCGGACTGGGACAAAAAATAGGCCCGGGCAATTTAGACTGAGCAGCCAATTTTCCAGCAACCACCCGTTCGTGAGGGCAGTTGGTGATGGGATAATCACGGAGTCAGTCCTCTGCACTGTAATATAAAGGGGACTGCACTGTAATTTAAACTCTAATGATTACAGTCCCCCTTTACAGTGCAGTTCCCTTTTCATCACAGTGCCCCTACCAATCACAGCCCCATGCAGTCATGCCTCCTAATTTTTCTCTGTAATCACAGTGGCCCCTTTTACTCTCTGCCTCCCCTGCACAGTCCTACCTTTGGGAGAGCAGAGGCAGGATTCAGCCTGTGCGTCCTCTACCGTCTCTCCCACCCCTCCAACGATGTCATCCTATAAGAGTAGGGGGCGGTAGGAGCTGTAGATCAGGATTATATTAACAAACGGGTGATTACCTGCTTGTTGGTATTAAAAGACTCCCACTTTATTGAACCTGTATTACCATTTCTCTTCTTTTTTCACCTATAATATTTTAGGTTTTCCCATTTTCTTTTTTTCCTTATTCCGGTTTTTTAAGCCGCGTACACACGGGCGGACTGTATGGCCTACTTAGTCCGTCATACAATCCGACGGACAGTCCGTCATACTTTCGAATGAACGGACTTGACCACACACGGATGCACAAACAGTCCGTTGAAAGCTTGCGCGATGACGTGTACAGCACGTACGACGGGACTAGAAATAGGAAGTCCAATACACTGCAATGCACCCTTCCGCTGTGTAAATCCTTTCTGAGCATGCGCCATTCTTAGTCCGTCAAACTAGCCTACTGACGAGCGGATTGTCCGCTGGAACCAAAGTATGACTGACAGAATTTTGAAAAATCCGAAATACTTAGTACGCCAGACTGCACACTGAAAAAGTCCACTGAAGCCCACACACGAGCGGACTGTCCGCTGAAATGTGTTTCGACGGACTAAGTAGGCCATACAGTCCGCCCGTGTGTACGCGGCCTTACTCTTCGTGTTATTTCATTTTTATCCTTTATTATTATTTTTTATTTCTCCTTTTTTTCCTTTTCTTTTATTATTATTTATATTTATGTTTTATTATTTTTTTTTTCACAATTTATTTATTTATTTTTTATTACTTACCGTATATACTCGAGTATAAGCCGAGATTTTCAGCCTCTTTTTTGAGGCTGAAAGTGCCCCCCTCGGCTTATACTCGAGTCATCGCTGTCTGCCCGCTCGATCAGCGTGTCGAGCAGACAGACAGCGGCCATTCTATAATTCAAAAGCCGCGCCTCCGGCGCCGCCTTCGCCTGTGATAGGCGGAACACTGAATTTCCCAGCAGCCTGTGTTCCGCCTATCACGGACATCGTATCATCCTCGTACTACGGACGAGGATGATACGATGTCCGTGATAGGCGGAACACAGGCTGCTGGGAAATTCAGTGTTCCGCCTATCACAGGCGAAGGCGGAGGCGCGGCTTTTGAATTTTACAATGGCCGCCGAGGCGCCGACGAAGAGGGCACGGGACGGAGGCAAGGGAAGGCACGGCACGGGACGAGACGGGACGGAGGCAAGGCAAGGCACGACACGGGACGGAGGCAAGGCACGGCACGGCACGGGACGGAGGCAAGGCACGGGACGGAGGCTCGGGACACAGGTAGGCTGGACACACACACACACACACACACACACACAGGGATGGATGGATGGATGGAGACACACACACACACAGGGATGGATGGATGGAGACACACACACACAGGGATGGATGGATGGATGGATGGAGACACACACACACAGGGATGGATGGATGGATGGATGGAGACACACACACACAGGGATGGATGGATGGATGGACACACACACACACAGGGATGGATGGACGGACACACAGGGATGGACGGACACACAGGGATGGACGGACACACAGGGATGGACGGACACACAGGGATGGACGGACACACACACAGGGATGGACAGGCATGTCTCACCCTCGGCTTATACACGAGTCAATAAGTTTGCCAGTTTTTTTGGGGGTAAATTGGGGGCCTCGGCTTATATTCGGGTCGGCCTATACTCGAGTATATACGGTAGGTAATTTTCTTTACTTATTTTTTAAGTTTATTTTCATACATTTTTCTCAGTTGCACCTTATCCTCTTAAATTGTCTCCTTTTCCCACTTATTTCTTCCTTTTTTCCTATTTTCATTTCTCTATCATCTTCATCCTTTTTTATTTTTTACTCGTATTTTTCTCTCATTTTCCTCTCCTTTGTCTCCTTTTTCTTTTTTCCTTGTTTTTCCTCTTTCTCTTTATATATCCCCCCTTTTTTTCTATCTGTTCTTCTTCCTTCCTTCCCCTCTTCTTACCCCTTTCTTATCTCCTTTTTGCCACCATTCCTTTTTATCTATTTACACTTTCCTTTGTCCTTCATTACTCCTTTTCTTGTTTACCTGTTTTCCTTCTGTGTCTCATTTCCTTGTCTCCCGATCTGATGGCTTCACTTCTCTCTATGCACTTACACTTCTCACGTAATCTGCCTGGGTGGTCGGGGTCTCCAGACGTCCTATAGGTTTCCATGACACCAGCAGTCCCAGCCCTGACAGCGTCCCTGTTGCCTAGCTACCGCCGGCAGCAGCGCGCGTGCGTGGACAGCTATCGCTGTTTTGATTGGATCCGACCTGCTGCCTAGCAACCACGGATCCCTGCACTCACACTCTTCAGTGTCTCCGGCTCCTCCCGCCCCTGCTCTGCTGATAGATTACATTGTCGGCAGGGCAGGAGAGACTGGAGAGCAGACACAGGCACAGCCACGCAGTGAAAGGTGACCGCGGCCTGTGTTAACCCTCTCCAGGCCGCGGTCAGCGCTTACCTACCGCCGTGCGGCCCGGTCATCACCAGGTATCGGACTGCGGCCCCGAGGTTGATCCCGGCAGGCCCGGCCCACCGGGCAAATGCCCGGTGGGCCCTATGGCCGGTCCGGGCCTGGCTCTGTGGGAGGGAGGAGTTTGCCTAGAAAACTATTCCTACTTCCTGGAAAGTTGCTTCAATTAAGACAGGGGATCACACTTGGAGGCAACTTCCATTGAAATTAATGGGTACAAGTTGCCTTGAAGTCGGATTGAAGTAGTACAGGAACCTTTTCTGAAGTCGGAGCAACTTCAGTAGTGTGCATTAAGACGGCTCTCATTCACATACATTGATTTTATCATGTTGCGCGACTTGAGGTAACTTGGGATGACTTCAAGTCGGATCTAAAGTTGCCCCTGTGTGAATGGACTCTAATGCCGCGTACACACATAGCCGACTATCCGACGGACTTCCCACTAGACTGTCCATTGGACTTTCCGAACGGGCTACTTGCCCACACACGGCACTTTTTCAGCAGACTAATACGGCGTACTAAGTCCGCCGTACTATCCGCCCTACTTTTGAAATGAACGGACTCGCCCACACACACGGAGGAAAGTCCGCTCATTTTGAGCGGGTCTCCAGGTAGGCGGGGCCCGCAAAGGAGATGCCGCTGGCCCCGCCACCTGGTATGGACTTAAAGGGGAACCCCAACGCTGAAAAAAATCGGCGTGGGGGTCCCCCCCAAGTCCACAACAGACCCTTGTCCGAGCATGCTACCTGGCCGGCCAGGAAAGGAGGGGCGAGCGAGCGCCCCCCCCCCCTCCTGAGCCATACCAGGCCGCGTGTCCTCAACATGGGGGGGTGCCTTGGGGAAGGGGGCCGCGCGGCCCCCCCACCCCAAAGCACCTTGTCCCATGTTGATGAGGACAAGGGCCTCTTCCCGACAACCCTGGCCGTTGGTTGTCGGGGTCTGCGGGCAAGGGGCTTATCGGAATCTGGGAGCCCCCTTTAATAAGGGGGCCCCCTGGATACCACCCCCCCACCCTATGTGAATGAATATGAGGTACAATGTACCCCTACCCATTCACCTGTGAAATAAAGTACAAAAAAAAACACAACACACAAGATAAAATAGTTTATTGCACAGCTCCGGGGGTCTTCCGTCTTCGGGGGACTTCTCGCCGGACTCCTCCACTATCTTCTTGTAGCTCTTTTGCTAGCGGAGGAGCCCGGCATTCTTCTTCGTCGCTGCGGCCTCTTCTTTCCGACTTCGGGGTCCTGTCCCCCTCTTCGGTTCTTCTGCCGGGCCACCGCACCTTCTTATAGCTCTTTTACAGGCGGTGGCCCGGTCTTCTGTCGCTGCCGCCTCCTTCCGTTCTTCTTCTTCTAGAGATGTTGACTCGAAGCTCTCTCTAGCCGCAATGCCAGGGACGCGCTGCGCGTCAACTTATATAGGGACAAGGGGCGGGGTCATCTGTTGATGTCACATGGGTTGATGTCACATGGTGACCCCGCCCCCTTACGATGTCATAGTCCCGGAGGATGCTGGGACTGTCGCCATGTGACATGAACCCATGTGACATCAACCGATGACCCCGTCCCTTGTCCCTATACAAGTCGCCGCGCAGCGGGTCCCTGGCATTGCGGCCGGAGAGAGAGCTTCGAGTCAACATCTCCAGGAGAAGAAGAAGAACGGAAGGCGGCGGCGACAGAAGACCGGGCCACCGCCTGTAAAAGAGCTATAAGAAGGCGTGGTGGCCCGACAGAAGAACCGAAGAGGGGGACAAGACCCCCAAAGTCGGAAGAAGAGGCTGCGGCGACGAAGAAGAAGCTAGCAAAAGAGCTACAAGAAGATAGCGGAGGAGTCCGGCGAGAAGACCCCCGAAGACGGAAGACCCCCGGAGCTGTGCAATAAACTATTTTATCTTGTGTGTTGTGTTTTTTTGTACTTTATTTTACAGATGAATGGGTAGGGGTACATTGTACCCCATACTCATTCACATAGGGTGGGGGTCGGTATCCGGGGGCCCCCTTATTAAAGGGGGCTCTCAGATTCCGATAAGCCCCTTGCCCGCAGACCCCGACAACCAACGGCCAGGGTTGTCGGGAAGAGGCCCTTGTCCTCATCAACATGGGGATAAGGTGCTTTGGGGTGGGGGGGCTGCGCGGCCCTCCCTTCCCCAAGGCATCCCCCATGTTGAGGGCACGCGGCCTGGTACGGCTCAGGAAGGGGGGGCTCGCTCGCCCCTCCTTTCCTGGCCGGCCGGGTAGCGTGCTCGGACAAGGGTCTATTGTGGACTTGGGGGGGATCCCCACGCCGATTTTTTTTGGCGTTGGGGTTCCCCTTTAAGTCCATACCAGGTGGCAGGGCCAGCGACATCTCCTTCGCGGGCCCCGCCTACCTGGAGACACGCTCGAAATGAGCGGACTTTCCTCCGCGTGTGTGGGCGAGTCCGTTCATTTCAAAAGTACGGCGGACTGGCACACACGGCCGGATTGTCCGCCAAAATGCGAGATTGGAGTGCAAAACTACTTTCTAAGTCCGCCGTACTTTCGGGTCAAAAAAGTATGCCGGAGGCTACACACGGGGGGATTGTCCGGCGGACTTCAGTTTGCCGGACTTTTCCACTCGCTTGTTTGATCGTGTGTACGCGGCATAACTGTTTTTGTACATAAATACCTTAAATATGTCATGTGCACCCTTACAATAGACAATAGTAGACATTGCACATAATGTAAACATTTAAAAAATGTTTAGCTCAAGCAAATTCAATGTGATGATGATAGTTCAAACAGCAGTCTGTATCTGTATGTGCAATCTTGAATAGTAAATAAATTCACCAATTTATTATTATCTTACTGAAGCTCTGTACATGGGCGTCCGCAGAACTTTTTCCAAGGGGGGGCATCATTTCAAGGCCACTCATGCTCCGCCCCTTTTCGACAATCTTATGAAAATCTTTACACTGGTAATACATGTGTGTTATATAACAGATAATTCATCTTCACTTTGTATTGGGAGTGACTCTGGCGGCTGTGTTCCAGGCCCATATAGCCTAGAGAATGGACATCTTTTTACATTGCAATACATCTGTTGTGGCCATATTTTGATCTCATACTGTCACTGGATTGGCTGTTTTCATCAAGATAAAAATATGGCCACAACAGATGTATTGCAATGTAAAAAGATGTACATTCTCTAGGCTATATGGGCCTGGTACCCAGCCACCTGAGTAACCTTGCGGACGGCCATGCTTTCAAAAACCAGCCCTGGAAAAAATTTCATACCAGTCCAACAGCATTATTATACCAGCCCGACAGCATTATTATACCAGCCCAACAGCATAACATCATTATTTTCTTGTTCACGAAAGGGAAAACCCATACATTTTAAAGCACATTTGATGAAGAGAGTATTAGATATAAATATGAAATCACATAGGGCTTTTTATATATATATATTCAAATTCCAGCTAATAGTGGTAAGTGATCAATCATCAAGGGGGACCCCAGAAACTCAGAACGTGGGGGGGGACCACCTTCTGCAGAAAGAATACTCTAAGGTAAGGGGGGTGGGTTACTAATATAAGGAGGAAACCCTTTATATCAGTGCCCCTTACATTATCGTATTCACTCCCCCCTTACATCAGTGACCCCCGACTGGCCTGGCGGTGCTTTCACTGACCTCCTCTCAGGTGCACTGTGCAGGGCTCAGTCAGTCGGCTCCAGCTTGGAGGTTTTATCCTATAGTCTCCTATCCACAGTCCACACAAGTCTGACTTCTCCCATGACCCCCATCCCGGCGGTGCTCCCACTTTTGACTCCTCTCCAGATTCCCTCAGAGACTTCAGACATGCTACAGGAGATGGACAGAGACTGCAGACTTGATGCAAGAGCTCAATGCAGCCTCACCAGTGCCCATCAAATTCAGCCTCACTGTGCCCACCAAATGCAGCCTCACTGTGCCCACCAAATGCAGCCTCACTGTGCCCACCAAATGCAGCCTCACTGTGCCCACCAAATGCAGCCTCACTGTGCCCTTCAAATGCAGCCTCACCGTGTCTATAAAATGCAGCTTTACTGTGCCGTGAATGCAGTCTCACTGTGCACATCATTGCAGCCCCTCCTGTGCCCCATGTCCCAGTATGCAGACCCTGTCTGTGGGAAGGTGTGTTGTTTATGCTAGGTACAGTACCTTGCATGCCAGCAGGATATCCATGATGGCCAGGAGCAGGCAGGGTCTGTTCTCGTTTTGGATGGGGACGGTGCTCCTTCCAGAGGATCTGTCTGCTGTGAGATGGAGTGGTCCCTGGCCACCTGCACCTTCAGCCGTCCTCATTTTCTGGCCCCAGTCAGCCTGCCCTCTGGTCCTGGGGAAGTGGAGAGCACTGAGTGGGAGTTGGAGAGAAGGGGGAGCAAAGAGTACTGGCGGGGTTGGAGAACACATGGGTGGGGGCAAAGAGTGAGGGGGAGTGGAGATCACAGGGGTGGGGAGCGGAGAGTGCTTGGGGGGGAACTTGAGAGCACTGGAGGGGCCAACAAGAACAGGGGTAGAGAGCACGGTAGGCTGAGAGCACTGGGGGGGCTAAGAGTGTGGGGTGGTGAAGAGCACTGGGGGGGGGGGCACAAAGAGCAGGGGTGAGTGGAGAGCAATGGGGGGGAGCTTGAGAGCACCAGTGGGGGCCAGAAAGAACAGGGGTGGAAAGCACGGGGGACTGGAGAGCACTATGGGGGGTGGAGAGCACATGGGGGCAAAATGCAGGGGGAGAGGAGAGTACAGGGGTGGGGAATGGAGGGTGCTAAGGGGGAGCCAAAAAGAACAGGGGTGGAGAGCACGGAGGGTAGAGAGCACTGGGGGGGGGCTGGAGAGCACCAGGGGGGCAGATAGAACAGGGGTGGGGAGTAAGGAGGGTTGGAGAGCACTGGGGTGGGGCCTAGAGAGTGATGGGGAGAGCTGAAGAGCACTGGGGGGGGAAAGAACAGGGGGGGAGCATTGGGGGGAGGGGAGAGCACTGAGGGGAGAGCACTGGAGGGGAAAGAACAGGGGGAGAGAGGAGAGCACTGGGGGAGAGCACTGGGGGGAGTGGAGGGCACGAGGGGGGGAGAGCACTGGGGGGAACAGGGGCAGAGAGCACTGGGGGGGGAAAGCACTGGGATGGTGGCTAGAGAAGGATGGGGAGAGCTGGAGAGCAGCAAGAACAGGGGAGGAGAAAACTGGGGGGGGGGGGCAGGAGAATGTGGTGGTGTTGGAGGAGGAGAGCACTGTGGGGGGGGGGGCAGGAGAGTGTGGTGGTGGAGGAGAGCACTGTAGGGGGTGGCAGGAGAGTGTGGTGGTGATGGAGACCACTGGGGGGGGGCAGGAGAGTGTGGCGGTGGAGAAGAGCACTGGGGGGGGGGGCAGGAGAGTGTGGCGGTGGAGAAGAGCACTGGGGGGAGGCAGGAGAGTGTGGTAGTGGAGGAGAGCACTGGAGGGGGTGGCAGGAGAGTGTGGTGGTAGAGGAGACCACTGGAGGGGGGCAGGAGAGTGCGGTGGTAGAGGAGAGCACTGGGGGGGCAGGAGAGTGCGGTGGTGGAAGAGAAGAGCACTGGGGGGGGGCAGGAGAGTGCGGTGGTGGAGGAGAGCACTGGGGGGGGGGCAGGAGAGTGCGGTGGTGGAGGAGAGCACTGGGGGGGCAGGAGAGTGCGGTGGTGGAGGAGAGCACTGGGGGGGGCAGGAGAGTGCAGTGGTGGAGGAGAGCACTGGGGGGGGCAGGAGAGTGCAGTGGTGGAGGAGAGCACTGGGGGGGCAGGAGAGTGCGGTGGTGGAGGAGAGCACTGGGGGGGGCAGGAGAGTGCAGTGGTGGAGGAGAGCACTGGGGGGGCAGGAGAGTGCGGTGGTGGAAGAGAAGAGCACTGGGGGGGGGGGGAGAGTGCGGTGGTGGAAGAGAGCACGGGGGGGCAGGAGAGTGCGGTGGTGGAAGAGAGCACGGGGGGCAGGAGAGTGCGGTGGTGGAGGAGAGCACGGGGGCAGGAGAGTGCGGTGGTGGAGGAGAGGAGCACTGGGGGGGGGGCAGGAGAGTGTGGTAGTGGAGGAGCGCACTGGGGGGGCAGGAGAGTGCGGTGGTGGAAGAGAAGAGCACTGGGGAGGACAGGAGAGTGCGGTGGTGGAGGAGAGCACTGGGGGGGGGGCAGGAGAGTGCAGTGGTGGAGGAGAGCACTGGGGGGGCAGGAGAGTGCGGTGGTGGAAGAGAAGAGCACTGGGGGGGCAGGAGAGTGCGGTGGTGGAAGAGAAGAGCACTGGGGGGGGGCAGGAGAGTGCGGTGGTGGAGGAGCGCACTGGGGGGGGCAGGAGAGTGCAGTGGTGGAAGAGAGCACTGGGGGGGGGGCAGGAGAGTGTGGTGGTGGAGGATAAGAGCGGGGGGCAGGAGAGTGCGGTGGTGGAGGAGCGCACTGGGGAGGGGCAGGAGAGTGCAGTGGTGAAAGAGAGCACAGGGGGGGG
Source organism: Lithobates pipiens (assembly GCF_037356315.1). Lineage (NCBI taxonomy): Eukaryota > Metazoa > Chordata > Amphibia > Anura > Ranidae > Lithobates > Lithobates pipiens. The sequence continues at coordinate 20,753,731 of NW_027507748.1, forward strand.
GCAGGAGAGTGCGGTAGTGGAGGAGCGCACGGGGGGGCAGGAGAGTGCGGTGGTGGAGGAGAGGAGCACTGGGGGGGGCAGGAGAGTGCGGTGGTGGAGGAGCGCACTGGGGGGGGGCAGGAGAGTGCAGTGGTGGAAGAGAGCACGGGGGGGGCAGGAGAGTGCGGTAGTGGAGGAGCGCACGGGGGGGGGGGCAGGAGAGTGCGGTGGTGGAGGAGAGGAGCACTGGGGGGGGCAGGAGAGTGCGGTGGTGGAGGATAAGAGCGGGGGGGGGCAGGAGAGTGCGGTGGTGGAGGAGCGCACTGGGGGGGGGGCAGGAGAGTGCAGTGGTGGAAGAGAGCACTTGGGGGGGGGGCAGGAGAGTGTGGTGGTGGAGGATAAGAGGGGGGGGCAGGAGAGTGCGGTGGTGGAGGAGAGCACTGCAGCCCCCCTCCCCCCCTCGATCCTCCTATCCAGCCTCCAGGCACTGTAGCACGGATGGGCTTCTACTCCTGTGTATCACAGCGCTGGATGGCTGTGTTCGGCGGCCGCTCTGTAACACAGTCCCGCCCCTCCAGACCGGCTCATGTGATAGGTGGAGCGTTGATTCTCTCTACTATCACACGAGATGGTCTGGGGGGGCGGGACTGTGTTACAGAGCGGCCGCCGAACACAGCCATCCAGCGCTGTGATACACAGGAGAGAGCCGACTCAGACAAAAAAAAAAAAAAAGCATGGCGGCGGCAGTGGCAACACCTTGGGGATTCCAGGGGGGGGCACTTGACCCCCCTTGCCCCCTGCTGCGGACGCCCATGGCTCTGTATACACTATGCATTATCCGATTCACTTGTGTTGGATTCACCTATATCATGTGAGTGTTCCTTAAAATAAATCTATTACACTATATAAGAATTGTCTTTCCTCGTTTCTGAGTATTGTACATCTCTATCCTGGGACAAGAATATGGTTATTTGTCGGTGAGATATCTACCTACTCTGAGCAAAATTATAAACACAACACTTTTGTGTTTGTTCCTATTTATCATGAGCTGAACGCAAAGATCTGTGACTTTTTCTATGTACACAAAAGGCCGATTTCTCTCAAATATTGTTCACAAATCTGTCTAAATCTGTGTTAGTGAGCACTTCTCCTTCGCCAAGATAATCCATCAACCTTACAGATGATTAGACAGTATGATTATTGCACAGGTGTGCTTTAGGCTGCCATCAATAAAAGGCCACTCTAAAATGTGCAGTTTTATCACGCAGCATAATGCCAAGTTTTGAGGGTGCATTCGATTGGCATGCTGACTGCTGGAATGTCCACCAGAGCTGTTGCTCTTGAATTGAATATTTATTTCTCTACCATAAACCGCCTCCAAAGATGTTTCAGACAATTTGGTAGTACATGCAACCGGCCTCACAACCGCAGACCATGTGTAAGCACACCAGCTCAGGACCTTCACATCCAGCATCTTCACCTCCAAGATCATCTGAGATCAGCCATACAGACAGCTGTTGCAACAATCGGTTTGCATAACCAAAGAATTTCAGCACAAACTGTCAGAAACCTTCTCAGGGAAGCTCATCTGTATGCTCATCATCCTCATCGGGGTCTCCACCTGACTGCAGTTCGTCATAGTAACCAACTTGAGTGGACAAATGCTCACATAAGACGCCACTTTGGAGAGGTGTTCTCTTCACGGATGAATAACAGTTTTCACTGTACAGGGCAGATGGCAGACAGCGTGTATGGTGTCATGTGGGTAGGCGGTTTGCTGATGTCAACGTTGCCGATCAATCCCTCGGCTCTCGGCTGCTGCCGCCACCATTCTCAGTGAGGGAATCAGGAAGTGAAGCGTTATGGTTTCATTTCCCGGTTCCCTACTGCACATGCACAAGTCGCGCTGCATGTCCTAAATGGTCCCCGCTATCTCCTGGGACCTGTGTGTTTCCCAGGAGACAGCGGGGGGGTGGAAAGGGGCGTGACACCCGCGGGAGTTTATTCCTGGAAGTGGATAAGTGGATGCAGATACCTGTATTAGACAGGTATCTGCACCCCCTCCCCCCTGAAAGGTGGCAATTGTGACACCAGAGGGGGGGGGTCAGATGAGTGGAAGTTCCACTTTTGGGTGGAACTCCGCTTTTAGCATGTTTGGGATGCTTTGGATCGGCGTATACGGCAGCATGTTCCAGTTCCTGCCAATATCCAGCAACTTTGCACAGCCATTGAAGAGGAATGGACCAACATTCCACAATCAACAACCTGATCAACTCTATGCGAAGGAGATGTGCTGCACTGTGTGAGGCGAAGGGGAGTCACACCAGATACTGACTGGTTTTCAGACCCCCCCCCCCCCCCAATACAGTAAAACTTCACATTTTAGAGTGGCCTTTTATTGTAGACAGCCTAAGACACACCAGTGCAATAATCATTCTGTTTAATCAGAATCTTGATATGCCACACCTGTAAGGTGGATGACAAAGGAAAAGTGCTCACTAACACAGATTTAGGGCCAGTTCACACTTGTGCGATGTGAGAACCCTGCAAATTCACTGTGGGTTCCCGCATCGCACCCGACACGCACGGCAGTTCCCACTGCCATATGGGAACTGCTGGGGAGTGTCATTATATGTTAACGACACCCCCATTTCAGCTCGAATATTGCACTGCAAACTGACAGTTCAGACATGAACCGGATCGCATATGTGAGAAGACCCATGCGATCCGATTCTGGTCTGAACAGAAAAAAGGGTCCTGTGCGTGTTTGGACCGAATGCGGTGCGATATCAGCCATACTATCTGTATGGCTGACATCGCACCTGCACAGACATCGCATGTAATGTGAACAGCAGTGCGCTGCAAATTACATTCGATGTCTGCCATCACACAACTGTGAACCGGGCCTTGTGAACAATATTTGAGAGAAATAGATCTTTTGTGTACATAGAAAAAGTCGTAGATCTTTGCGTTCAGCCCGTGATAAATAGGGGCAAACACAAAAGTGTTGTGTTTATAATTTTTCTCAGTGTGTATATATAGTTCAACACTATAGAGGGAAGTAGGGATGAGCTTCGTGTTCGAGTCGAACATACGTTCGACTCGAACATCGGCTGTTCGCCCGTTCGGCAAATTCCGAACGTTATGGGCCATTCACGCCAAATTCGTGTGGCGCTCACGGCCCACAATGCACTGCGTCATCGCAGTGCATTGCTGGCTCATGATTGGCCAAGCATGCACTGTGACCCCGCATGCTTGGCCAATCACAGCGCCAGCAGCGAGGAGAGCCATGATTGGCCACAGGCAGGATGCCTGTGGCCAATCATAGCTCAGGCTGTGTAGTACACGCCCCACACTATATAAGGCTACCAGCGCGGCGGCCTAGTGTAGTGTGTTGGCGTCTGAAGCAGTTAGTGGGTGTTCTGTGTACCTTCAACACAGTACACACCGATCATTTTCCGACGATTTTCGATCTTGCTGTTGTGTAGTGGTTGTTGTCTGTGTGCCCTGACCGCAGTATACACCGCTATATTCACCTCACCTATACAGCTAGTGATCTATCTTTTATAATAGAGCTTGCAGTCAGTAGTGTTAGGAGATAGTGCGTGCTGTCTGCGTGCTCTGTACCCAGTACACACCGCTATATCCACCTACATAGCTCTTCTCTATTTGAGCCCACTTGCCATCTGCAGGAGTTATTGGAAGTTGTGTGTGCCTCCAGCACAGCACAGTGTACATCTGTATATACCCCTTTATCTCTGGTGTTCTATAAAAAAGGCATCTGCAGGAGTTAGTGGGTTTTTTGTGCCTCCAGCACAATATACACCTGTATCTACCCTTTATTGCTGTTCTCTAATAGAGCCATCTGCAGGGCTTAGTGGGTGTTGTGTGACTCAATTACAGTATACCCCTTTATCTCTGGTGTTCTATAATAAAGGCATCTGCAGGAGTTAGTGGGTGTTGTGTGACTCCAGCACAATATACACCTGTATCTACCGTTTATTGCTGTTCTCTAATAGAGCCATCTGCAGGGCTTAGTGGGTGTTGTGTGACTCCATTACACTGCTGTTTTACCCAACTCCCTTCAGGCCATTACCATGTCTGGAAGGCCAGCAAGGAGAGGCAGACAGGTGCGAGCCGATAAAAGAGGGCAAGCAGGCTCTGTGTCTAGAGACAACAGTGCTGGTCGTGGACGCGGTGCATTGTCATCAGCACGTGGCCATGGGACACGCTTGTCCTTCTTTTCGGCAGCTGGACATGTTGAACCGCAACATGCCAACGACTTGGTAGAGTGGGTGACCAAGCCCTCTTCATCCTCCTCATCCTCTCTCACCCAATCTCAGGGTACTAGCAAAGCAGCTGCCAACGCATCGTCTTCCCTCCTCTCAATGTCATCATCAGTGACTCCTTCCCTAGACCCACCACGTCCCCCTGAGGAGTCTCCTGAACTCTTTGAGCACAGTGTTGGGTACATGCTCCAGGAGGATGCCCAGTGTTTTGTGGGCTCTGATGATGACACTCAGCTAGAGGAAGGCAGTGGCGTGAGCGCAGAGAGAGGGGATGCTCAAGAAGGACAGCAATCTGGCAGTCATGTTCCACAAGCTGCAGCATACTGCCAGGTTTGCTACAGCGATGTAGAGGGAGGGGATGATAAGGGCACTGACTCCACATGGATGCCTGGAAGGAGAGAGGAGGAGGAGGAGGCACATGTCCAACGAGGCAGGATGCCCTCCGGGGGCCAGCTTAGGGGCAGCACACCGACTGAATCACACCGCAGAGCTCCACCTGTGCAGGGCGCTGCCTCTGCGCGTTATTCTAAAAGTTCTTTGGTGTGGGCCTTTTTTGAGACGAGTGCATCAGATCGCACCGCTGCTATTTGCAACATATGTCTCAAGCGTATCTCGCGTGGCCAAAACATCAGCCGCTTGGGCACCACATGCTTGACCAGACATATGTTGACCTGCCATGCAGCTCGTTGGCAAGCGTACCTCAAAGACCCACACCAAAGAACAAAGCGGACCTCTCCTTGCTCCTCATCAACTGGCATCCCCAACCCCACTAGACCTTCAGTCCTCTCTGAAACCTGCTCTGAGAGGAATGAAGGTGTAGAATTAGGTGTGTCACAGCCAAGTGCTTCCGGGAACTCTGCTAGCGGTACACCCACGTCCGATTATAGCAGGCAAATGTCCCTGCCCCAGCTGCTGGACCGCCGGAAGAAGATCACTCCCAGCCATCCACATGCCCAGCGGTTGAATGCTAGCTTGGCTAAATTGCTAGCACTTCAACTGCTGCCTTTTCAGTTGGTAGACTCGGCCCCCTTCCGTGAGTTTGTACAATGTGCGGTTCCTCAGTGGCAGGTCCCCAAACGCCACTTTTTCTCATGGAAGGCGATTCCGGCTCTCTACCGGCATGTGGAAGGCAATGTCCTTGCCTCGCTCGACAGGGCGTTCAGCGGTAAGGTGCATATTACCACTGACTCATGGTCCAGCAGGCATGGACAGGGACGTTACCTGTCTTTCACGGCCCATTGGGTCACTCTTCTGGCAGCTGGGAAGGATGCAGGACAAGGTGCAGTAGTGTTGGAGGTTGTTCCGCCACCACGCCTCCAAAATGCTACTATTGGTTGTAACACACCTCTCTCCTCCACCCCCTCCTCTTCTTCCTCCATGGCCTCTTCCAGTGCTCTGTCCTCAGAACCAGCGGTGCTTCGTAGGCGTTCCAGGGGCTACGCAAGTACGCAGGCAAAACGATGCCATGCCGTGCTTGCGCTGGTTTGTTTGGGGGACAGGAGCCACACTGGGGCGGATGTTTTGTCAGCTCTGCAGGGGCAGGCCGAGAGGTGGTTGACGCCACGCCAGCTTAAGCCAGGAATGGTGGTTTGTGACAATGGCACCAACCTCCTCTCCGCCCTCTGACAGGGACAACTGACCCATGTGCCCTGTGTAGCTCACGTCCTTAACCTGGTGGTGCAGCGGTTCTTGGGCAGGTACCCCGGCTTACAGGATGTCCTGAAGCAGGCCAGGAAAGTCTGTGTGCATTTCCGCCGATCATTTAATGCCTATGCTCAGCTGGCTGAGCTCCAAAAGGAGTTGAACCTGCCCAAGAACCGCCTTATATGTGACATGCCCACCAGGTGGAACTCAACGTTGGCCATGCTGCAGCGGCTGCACACGCAGCAGAGGGCCATCAATGAGTACCTGTGCGACTACGGCACCAGGACAGGGTCAGGGGAGCTCGGTTTTTTCTCACCACGCCAGTGGGGCATGATCAGGGATGCATGCACTGTCCTGTCACCGTTTGAGGAAGCCACAAGGATGGTGAGCAGTGACAGTGCATGCATCAGTGACACTGTACCTCTTGTCCACCTCTTGGAGCATACGCTGCGTGGAATAATGGACAGGGCACTTGAGGCAGAACAGAGGCAGGAAGAGGAGGACTTCCTTGCCTCTCAAGGCCCCCTTTATCCAGACAGTATTCCTGCTGTGCCACCCATCACACAGGAAGAGGATGAGGAGGAGGAAGAGGAGGAGGAGGATGATTGTGTCAGCATGGAGGTGGAGGCTGTCACTCAGCATCAGCAGCAGCAGCAGCAGCAGTCTTGTAGGGATGATTTACAGTCCCAAGAAACACGTGGACTTGTACGTGGCTGGGAGGAGGTAGCTGCGGATCATGTTGTCCTTAGAGACCCAGAGGACTCCTGACCGAATGCCTCAGCTAACCTACGCTGCATGGCCTCCCTGATCCTGCAAAGCCTGCGGAAGGATCCTCGTATTCTTCGGATCAAGGAGAGGGACCATTACTGGCTGGCCACTCTCCTTGATCCACGGTACAAGGGTAAGGTTGCCGACCTTATCTTGCCATCACAGAGGGAGCAGAGGATGAGACATCTCCTGGAGGCCTTGCAGAAAGGTCTGTGCAATGCGTTCTTAGAGACTGGGAGGTTACAAACTCCTGGTCCTGGACAACGTGTTGCTGAGGCATCGGTCAGAAGGAGCGGTGGAGAAGGTGGCTGTCTGACTGATGCTTTCAGACAATTTTTTAGTCCGCAGCCCCAAGGTATGATCGGTTCCAGCAACCATTGCCAGCGTCTGATTTACATGGTGCAGGAATACCTAGGGGCAAGGTCAGACTTGGACACCTTTCCCACCGAAAATCCTCTGGCTTACTGGGTCTTGAGGATGGATCACTGGCCAGAGCTTGCACAGTATGCAATTGAGCTACTGGCCTGTCCTGCATCCAGCGTTCTTTCGGAACACACCTTCAGTGCTGCTGGTGGCTTTGTTACCGATCACAGGGTGCGCCTGTCCACCGAATCAGTTGATCGACTGACCTTCATCAAGATGAATCCGTCTTGGATCACCCACAGCTACCAAGCACCTGAAGCTCATGTAACAGAATAATTTTTTTGGAAATATCACATTCCTTCAAGACTGCCTATGCTGATGCTGAGTGACTGTCCTGTTATGTTGATTGTCTATCCTCTTCCTCCTCCGCTGATATGTTGGAAGAACATTTCTGGTTCTGGGTGATGCCTAAGGCCCAATTTTTCTGCCCCTGTTTAACAGGGGCGTTTAAGTACAATTTTTGATGCAATGCTTTGCAGCAGGGCTAATTCCTGCAATCAAACAAGAGTATATGGGAGAGGTTGCAGTGTGGTGGCACCAGCACCAGTGCCTAAGGCCCAATTTTTCTGCCCCTGTTTAACAGGGGCGTTTAATTACAATTTTTGATGCAATGCTTTGCAGCAGGGCTAATTCCTGCAATAAAACAAGAGTATATGGCTGAGGTTGCAGTGTGGTGGCACCAGCACCAGTGCCTAAGGCCCAATTTTTCTGCCCCTGTTTAACAGGAGCGTTTAATTACAATTTTTGATGCAATGCTTTGCAGCAGGGCTAATTCCTGCAATAAAACTAGAGTATATGGAAGAGGTTGCAGTGTGGTGGCACCAGCACCAGTGCCTAAGGCCCAATTTTTCTGCCCCTGTTTAACAGGGGCGTTTAAGTACAATTTTTGATGCAATGCTTTGCAGCAGGGCTAATTCCTGCAATAAAACAAGAGTATATGGCAGAGGTTGCAGTGTGGTGGCACCAGCACCAGTGCCTAAGGCCCAATTTTTCTGCCCCTGTTTAACAGGGGCGTTTAATTACAATTTTTGATGCAATGCTTTGCAGCAGGGCTAATTCCTGCAATAAAACTAGAGTATATGGCAGAGGTTGCTGTGTGGTGGCACCAGCACCAGTGCCTAAGGCCCAATTTTTCTGCCCCTGTTTAACAGGGAGTTTAATTACAATTTTTGATGCAATGCTTTGCAGCAGGGCTAATTCCTGCAATAAAACTAGAGTATATGGCAGAGGTTGCAGTGTGGTGGCACCAGCACCAGTGCCTAAGGCCCAATTTTTATGCCCCTGTTTAACAGGGCGTTTAATTACAATTTTTGATGCAATGCTTTGCAGCAGGGCTAATTCCTGCAATAAAACTAGAGTATATGGCAGAGGTTGCAGTGTGGTGGCACCAGCACCAGTGCCTAAGGCCCAATTTTTCTGCCCCTGTTTAACAGGGGCGTTTAATTACAATTTTTGATGCAATGCTTTGCAGCAGGGCTAATTCCTGCAATAAAACTAGAGTATATGGAAGAGGTTGCAGTGTGGTGGCACCAGCACCAGTGCCTAAGGCCCAATTTTTCTGCCCCTGTTTAACAGGGGCGTTTAAGTACAATTTTTGATGCAATGCTTTGCAGCAGGGCTAATTCCTGCAATAAAACTAGAGTATATGGAAGAGGTTGCAGTGTGGTGGCACCAGCACCAGTGCCTAAGGCCCAATTTTTATGCCCCTGTTTAACAGGGGCGTTTAATTACAATTTTTGATGCAATGCTTTGCAGCAGGGCTAATTCCTGCAATAAAACTAGAGTATATGGCAGAGGTTGCAGTGTGGTGGCACCAGCACCAGTGCCCAAGGCCCAATTTTTCTGCCCCTGTTTAACGGGGCGTTTAATTACAATTTTTGATGCAATGCTTTGCAGCAGGGCTAATTCCTGCAATAAAACTAGAGTATATGGCAGAGGTTGCAGTGTGGTGGCACCAGCACCAGTGCCTAAGGCCCAATTTTTCTGCCCCTGTTTAACAGGGACATGTAATTACAATTCTTGATATAATATTTCACAGGAGGGCCCCTTCCTGTGCCCACCCAGAGTAACGGTGAGGACTTATAGTGTTGTGGCACCAGCACCACAACCACCAAATGTCAATTTTTCTACCACTGTTCAACAATGGCATGTAATTACAATTCTTGATATAATCATTCACAGCAGGGCGCTCCAGCGCCCACCAAGAGTCACTTTGAGGGCTTACAATGTTGTGGCAAAACCAACACCTTGTTCCGCCATTTCTGCAGAGCATATAGGGCAGACGCCTACTTTCAAACATCCAATTTACAAACATCTCCTACTTGCAAACGGAAGGAGACAACAGCAAGTGAGATGAAAAAAGATGGACGACAAAACAAATTATACAGGGGTGATAACACTTCCCTATGTTTTCCAAAAAGCTTAAAAATCGTTTTTTAGACTGGAGCTACACTTTAAAAATGTACCAGTTGAAAATTACAAACAGATTCAACTTAACACAACAAACCTACACAGTCCCTGTCTTGTTTGCACCGCCTGTATACTGCTGTTCTGAGTATATAGGGCCTGGGGGCCACACGCATTTCCTTTTTTTAATATGGGTACAGGGTTCCCCTTAATATGTGTACAAGACCCAAATAGGCTGGTAATGGGCAGGGAGGGCTACCCATGCCATTTTTCTGAATGATTTTCAACCATATTGCAGGATCCAGATATAACATTAAAACCGCAAGCAGTTTTAAATGGTGTTATTTCCGTTTAATGTCATTTTGTGCAGGGACTGTTCTAAACACGGGAAACACGTGGCACTTCACAGGCATACTACAGACACCCCCCCCAGGCACCATATTTAAAGGAATATTTCACTTTTTTTTTCACTTTAATCGTCATTAAAATCAGTGCTCCCGCCAAAACGGCCATTTTTAAAAACATTTTATGCATTGACCCATGTCCCCTGGGGCAGGAGCCAGGTCCCCAAACCCTTTTTAGGACAGTATCTTGCATATTAGCCGTTAAAATTAGCACTTTTAATTTCGAATGTTCGAGTCCAGACTTCAATGGGGTTCTAAAGTTCGTTCGAATTTGGGGTCCGTTCGAAAGTTCTGGTGCGAACCGAACCGGGGGGTGTTCGGCTCATCCCTAGAGGGAAGGAAGTTTTATTCCATGAAGAGGAGATCATGAAATGCACTTTGACTTGCTTTTAATCAAGTAGTCATTCTGATGTTCTCCCGGACCCTTTTCTAATGGGACAGTGGCAGCTGAAAAATGTTTCAAGGCCCCCTTTGAAAAGTAGGTCAGGATACCTTGAAACAGGTGAAGGGGGGATCCTTGAGACCTGTAAACTGGCCATAGAAGCTTCTGGAAGCCTAGGGAACCCTATATATAGGGGGTTCCTTCAGGGAATAACTGCCAGTCACCTCAGGAGGTTATCAGCGGCGGAGCTCTGCGGAGGAGCTATATTACTGAGCTCTTTATCACTATCTCCTGAGGTGACATGAAGACCCTGCTACGCCAGCTAATAGAAAGAGCTGAACATGAAGAAGGAGAAGAGTGGCTGCACCAATGCCTCGCTTTATCTGCAGGGCTGGAGGTGGAGGATTTGTCCCCAACAGTGAGACTAAATGGACCGGACAGAAGTGGTTCCAGTAGCTGGATGGAGGAAACAGCGGCAGACATGGCGCAGGAAGAAGTTCCCCTCCTTCAGGTTCCGGTGCGTCAAGGTCAAGAGCCGGCCGAAAGACCCATTGTATCCGCCAGGGAGAAGAGAAAGAGCAAAGCTTTACAGCCGTACAGCCCCTAAGTGGCAGAGAGCGGTACAATAGCAGAGAGGTTGTCTTCTCGTGGAGCGCAGGTGAAGGCGAATGACGTCACAAGAGGCGGGAACAAAAAACGAAGAGGAGCCGGAGTCTATCGACAAGTCATGCATAATACTTCTAATATACATGAGGTTTCTAGTGTTTGGAACATACCAGATCAGTTACACAAAAGCTCTGACAACATGGGGGGGGGGGGGGAGAGTACAACATTCCAATATAGATCATGTTGTACAGAGCTGTATTATTAAAACTAATGTTCCTGAAACCTGTATAAAAGAAAGTATACCATGCCAGTCCTCACCACTAGGTTTCCATTTATCAATGGCGGTTAAAGAAAAAATTTGGAATGATGAATTTATGGATTTATTATCCTTACTTCCTACTAACTACTACTTACTACTAATTTTGCAAACTACCTCTGAGTTAATGCTAATCTTAATCCATAAGAAAAAAGCATTATTGAAAGACATACAAAAATTACTAGGATTTTTGGTATTTTCCACAAGAATTTTACCAGTTGGTAGAATTTTTTCAAGAAGACTTTATTTTGCTATAGCAGGTTTAAAGAACCCATATTCTCATGTCCGCATGTCTTCTGACATGAAAGAAGACATGATTGTATGGATTCAATTCTTAGAAAACTTTAATGGAAGAACCATATTGCAGCATTAATTTGTTACTGATAAAAATTTTTGCTTAGCAACAGATGCAGCTGGTTCAATAGGCTTTGCGGCTATATGGAACAGTCATTGGTGTGCAGAAAGATGGCCTTTACGATGGAAAAATCTGGGTTTATTGAAGAATAGTGTATTATTAGAACTATTCCCTATTGTGGTAGCTATTGAAATATGGGGAGAATATTTTAGTAACCATCGGCTACTTATTAGTACGGATAATAAAGGAGTGTTATTTGCTATTAACTGCTTATCATCCAAATCTCCTCCTGTTACAAAACTGTTAAGATATCTAGTATTGAAATGCTTTTTGTTAAATATTTGGTTGAAAGCACAATACATTCCAGTTTTGTGCTTTTTGAGGACAGTTTCCTGCACAGTATTTATTAAGTAATTTTTAACGAAGATATTTTTAAGATACAAAATCAATCTATGTGACACAGTCTATACATGTGAAACTTATTCACAGAGACAAGTGATCATACAAAATAGTTACATTTATTGGTTGACAAAAGACAAATATTTACATGAAATTAAAATATCAATTGCGTCACATGAACACCTTGACAATTAATGGAAACACCCACAAAATGGGCGTATAGTACTTTGAACTTAATTATCGCCATCATCACTTCTCGGTAGAATCAATAACCTTTTGATAATTGACAATTAAACAGAACGTCTGTATTTCACACATTTAACTGTTACTATACTGCAGGTAAGTGGTTAACAATGTTAAATAAATTAGACGTTTGTTTGTCAATAAAATTGGCAACTATGCAAAAAGAAATTTATAATGAAAAAATTGAACGGCGGTTATTGATTTGGGAGAACGATTTTCAATAGTAGAATATTCAATACATCAATATTTACGAGAACATAGAAGATATTATCAATATGGCATATTTACCCATTCCAAATGGCTACTAGTCTGGAGTGTTGGTTACCAGGATTTTTAAGATGGCTGCCGTGGCTTGCAACATGGATTCTCTTACAGAGGAATTACTTTGTGTGACCTCCAAGTTCCAAGGAGCAGGGATCTTTGTGAATGGAAAAATATGTATTCATGCAGAGTGCATGAGTGTCAGTTTGTCTGGGAGTCTCCCAGTGCCCCCCCCCCCCACCCCCAGGGTATATCCCTGAGCTCTCTCCTCATGGCATCTTTCTTGTTTCTTAAATATCCTCTTAAACAAAAATATCATAAAATTATACTAAGTTCTGCCCAAAAGGGTATGCGTTCCCTCCTCATTGGCAGGCAACATGTAATCCCAGGAGTCTAATGATTTTAAGGTAATAGCACCTTCAAGCACCAGCTGTCTCACATGTGTTTGGTGTTTTATCTCTTTAAGTTAATATGCATTCGTTTTTTATATATGTTCTAACGAATATATCTCTAGTGTTCAAGGAATCATAGTAACTGATATAATAGAAAATACGCTTAAAGCGGAGCTCCACACGCTATTTAGTTTTTTCTTTTTTGAACCCATTAACACAATCACATATAAACAATTGCAAACTCCCATGTTTGTAGATTTAGCCTGCCCAAATGTCCGCTTTCATTGAAAATGACAACTTATAAACAATCGTGACGGCCGTTTTCATCTTGCTTGCGGGCATGTGAAGCCTACAAGCATTTACTTCCATGTTCCCTTGATGTTTAGCTACCAGCATGCCTCGTTCCCGCGCATTCTCAATATTTAAATTTGTGGAGCATCATAGTTGCCATCACAACGGGCGTAGTTCCCGCCCCCTTGTGATGCCAAAAAAAAACAGAAATCCCACGATAACTCGCACGGGGACGCCGCACTGACTCCTGGGAACACTGACACAAGGTCCCAGGAGCCAGTGCGGCGAAAAGGAAGTTACGAAATAGCTATCACCGCCCATATCCACACACTCCATATACAGGAAATACAGATCAAGATGTGGAAATCAAAGGTAAAGTAGGAAAAAAAAAAAACGTTCAGTTTTTATTTTCTAACACTAAGTTAATCGGCATGAGCTAATCTTTTAAAATCGGTGGAGCTCCGCTTTAACATAATTTTGAATAATCCCCATATATATATATATATATATATATATATATATATATATATATATATATATATATATATATATATATATATATAATCAATGTATATCTATTAAATCTTTAGTCCATTTAGAAAGAACACAGGTTAGATATATATCAATCAATATCACATACAATTATTATCTATATGGATACATGTATAATTCGGGTATCCAATCAATATTTGTTTATCTAGACATAGGTTAAATTCTTATAGGAATATGTATGTATATATATGTTTTTCATAATACTAATTAGTTGCTAAAACACTTCTACTTATAATCACACTTTCATATATATATTTTTTTATGACAAAGTTCTTTAGATCATTAAATACTAAAATTATAATATCTCTTTGATGACCTACAAATATCACATATAATTTGAATGACTTATATTCACCATATGAGTACTTTTAAAATATGTCTGACTTGCATATCCCTCTAACTCCATGTTTTGAGATGGACTTTGAGCAGTCCAATAAATGTTTAGATAGCTTAGCTGTGTCCTCAAGTACCTAAAAATTCACACAATAGGTTTTGTTGGACAAGGTGTCAGCTATTGAATTTTGTCTTCATGGTTGTATATTGTCCAAACAGTCTTCACTTGAGCACAATGGGGTTTTCTAGTTAAGGGTTATGTCAGGTCACCTTGAGGCGAGGTGACAGATGCACACCGTAGGGATCAGGAGTGCACCGCAAGGTTGTGGACCCTACGGCTGACTGCTGCGGACGGGAGACAGGTCCCCCCAGGGTTAGAGTGTAAGATTCCCTGGGGGCGCGGAGTCTAAGAGCCAGCAGGTGTTCACCAGAGCCTCGAGTGGTGAGGATGGACTTGGCTGCAACTGGCTCCAGGTCGCGACCCCCAGGGTCCCCCAGCTCACACCCACAGTAGGCAACAGGAGGATAGGGATGGTGAGGGACAAAGCCAAGGTCGGGGCCACAAGCAGACAGGAATAGTCGGGGACACGCCAAAAGGTCAGGATCACAGGCAAACAGGGATAGTCAAAGACATGCCAAAGTCGGTAACGGAAAAACACAAGAGCACACAGCAGGTAACAGGAAGCCAAACACACAAAGGAATACACAATGGTTGATCAGCACTCTTGGCTTGCAGTGCACAGGTTAATATAAGGTTCCCTGATAGGGCCTGGGGTGGAGCAATGCTTAGAGGAGAGGTTATAAAAACCACCATGTGGAAGTGGCTGGCCTCTTAGTCTGAACACATGAGGGGAGGTAAGCAAACACAGGAAGATCACTGCATAACCATGACAGGTTATTTCCATGTGATCATTCCCTATGCAAGTTTGGTCTTCTCAATCTAACCAACAAAATAAGTACACATCTTTTTGTTTGGTGACAAAAGCTACCATTGTTCCAGTCTCTTGTTTCAACACAGGGTTTGTAAAATTTACAGATAAGTAATACCCTGCACATTTGGAAAAACAAAAAGTGTGAGATCATATATTTTGTTTTAAAGGTCCCCAAAAGGGTAACAGTTCAATAATATCAAAAATATAGTTCATCCACTTTTTGAGGCCTACTGAAATCTCTCATCTCTGACAGTGAATATTAAATGTATTTCTTCATGAATTCACAACACCAGGTAAGGATAACATGGTAGCAGATGCTCTCTCTTGGTTACAGATAACACCATTTTTAAAGCTGCTCCCAGAGGCGAACGAGATAGGTATAGTATGCCCATGCAATCTTTGGGACATAGTGTAATCAATGACAATATAAGAAAATTCATTGGCATCAAAGACTTGGTTTGGGTATTCATCAGCCTGGTTTTCATGGATATCTTATTTTAATTTGTTGAATGTACATTGGACAAACTTTGATGAAAATATGGCTTTTTCTTTCCTTAACCTCCCTAGCGGTATCTCCGAGCGTGACTTGGGTTTGGTTTTTTATTGTACTATCGGTAACCCCGAGTCACGCTCGGGGTAACATTGCAGAGCAGCGAGCGGAGATCTTACCTTCTCCCTGCGCTCCAGCGATGTTCTCCGCTGTCCTCCGTGTCCTCCCCTGTGATCGCCGACGCGATCGCCGGCGAGGTCACGCCATCCTCACTTCCTGGTTCCGTTCTCTGCGAGCAGCAGCGGCGCACGGGAGCGGAACTGGGCGGGAAATTCAAAAAGTTACACAACACAAACACATAAATAGAGGTGATACATTGTAATCTGAGAGGATTACACTGTATCATCTCTATCTGACTGATAAATCATACAGTGCCCCTTGCCTCCAATAAAATAATATCTAACATGGCATCAAAAAAGCGCCAATTCGCTACAAAATCGCCATTGGACCAGCTGAGTGACAGCGATAGCGACACGGAGTTGCTCGCAGAGATTTGTCGTCTGACACTGACACGGATCTGACAAGTGACAGCGGTGATGATCCTGCACCTGACCTCAGGGATGTGCGCAATTGGTGCCCTATCGACTGCGATACAGACCAGGTAGCGCCGCCAAGATTCCCTTTCACTGGATCACCTGGGATGAAGGTAGATGTCGAACGTGACAATCCCCTGGCATACCTGCAATTATTTCTCACTGAGGATGTAATTGAAAAAATTGTCACAGAGACAAATCGCTACCAGGTACAGCAATCCGCTACGCTGCATGCCAGGTTTTCCTGAAGCAGAAAGTGGGAACCTGTGACCAAAGAGGACATCTGGCAGTTCCTGGGACTCATCATTCTTCAGGGAGTGGTGGGGAAACCGCTCCAAAAATGGTACTGGACCACCAATAAATTATTGGCCACTCCGTTTTTTGTCACCGTGATGTCGGAATACAGTTTTTCCCTCATCATGAAATATTTCCATTTCACGAACAATGAGGAGTTTGATGAGGCCACGCATCCTGCACCCAAACTCAAAAAAATCTGGGAGGTATCGCAAATTATTGTGAGCAACTTCCAGCGGACCTACATGCCAGAAAGGGACGTCTGCGTGGACGAAAGCTTGATGGCCTACAAGGGACGCCTGAGCTGGATACAATTTATTGCGTCCAAAAGAGCGAGATTTGGAATAAAGTCCTACATGCTCTGCGAGTCATCCACCGGGTACATATGGAATGCGGTCATTTACACCGGTAAAGGCACAAAGTTCAACCCCAGGTACAGCGGCTATGGGATGGCCACATCATCAGTCCTCACACTGCTGGAGCCATTGCTGAACCAGGGATATTGTGTCACCATGGACAATTTTTATACGTCTCCGGAACTTTTTGATGTTTTGCTAAGAAACAAGATCGATGCGTATGGTACGGTTAGGCCCAATCGACGTGACATACCATCTCTGTTCTCCCGGAAAAAATCTAAAAACCGGAGAAATGGTTGCCTGGCAGAAGGGTAAAATGATGGCAATGCGATGGCGAGATAAGAAGGACGTGTGTCTGATGAGTACCGTGCACAATACCGCCACTGCCATGGTCCACACCAAACGTGGGAAAGATGTGCTGAAGCCGCAAGTCGTCATAGACTACAATTGCACTATGGGAGGCGTGGACAGAGCCGATCAGGCAATGACATTTTATCCGGCTATGCGCAAGCAGCAAAAAAAATATTATAAAAAGATTTTCCGGCATCTTCTGGAGCAATGCCTTTGGAACGCATATGTCCTATATAGAGCACAGAGTCGCAAGCCTCTTATTCATGCTGATTTTACCTGGAAGGTGGCTGAGCAGATTTTCCTCCAACACCAGACACCATCAGGATCTGGGATCAGACCTGGACGACATGCTGTTGACATTGTCAACCCAGAACGCCTAACAGGTCGTCACTTTGTGGACTACATACCACCAACCGCAAAAAAGGCAGCACCTACCAGGATGTGCGTGGTTTGCTGCTCAAATAGAGATGGCAGTGGGAAAAAAGTCCGAAAAGAAAGTCGGTTCTATTGTCCAGATTGTGATGTTGGACTGTGTGCTGTACCCTGCTTCAAAGTGTATCACACTCAGGATGTTTATTGAATTTTCTTTGTTTGACAAATTTCATTATTTCACATTACATTATTGAATAAAATTATATTATTTATAAGATTATAATTCATGATTTTGTGTTTCTAACTTTATCACATCTGGGATGTCTACTAGAGCCTTGTTTGGTCAGGTTTTAGTAAGTAATTACTAAGAATTACAGGCCTATGATACATAACACCAAATTTTCATGCAAAAGAATTGTACCGCTTTTGGAATGGAATTCCTGACAGAATCATACCGCCAGGGAGGTTAATGGAGAAAAAAATTTCATGGTCACATATAAATAAAATAATATGTGGTATCTCATTTTTTTTCTGAAATTAAATGGTTTTCCTACTTTGTTGACATATTTTACTTTATGTCAAGCACTGAAAGGTTATAAAAAAATCAAACCTTTCGAGTGATGACAGACGTCCAATTTCATCTGAGTTATTAGAAAAACTTTGTTCCATTACAGGTAGTATGTGTTTTTCTAAATATAAAGCTTGTTTGTTTAATGCTGCTTTTTCCATTTGTTTTTTCACAGCATTAAGAATTTCTGAATTAATAAGAAATAATAAAAAAAGTCTCAAATGGTCTTCAGTTTGCAGCTGTGACAAGTATTGAACAGTGTGTGCATATTTTTCTACATCGATCAAAACCTGATCAATTACGAAAAGGCTCATGGATTATGCTTTATAAGTGTAATAATTCGGTAATCTGCCCATTACAACTATTGAATAGGTATCTTACTATTAGACCAATTGGTCATGAATTGTTATTTGTTCATGAGAACAGTGTTCCATTGACCAGATTCCAATTCAGTAGAGTTTTGAAGAAATGTCTGCATGCTCTTCAATTAGACAACCTGCATCTGTCCTGTCATTCCTTTAGAATTGGAGCGGCAACAGAAGCAGCAAAACTTGGTTTAGATAAGAATAAAATTAAGCGGATTGGCAGATGGAAATCAAATGCTTATGCTTCATATGTGAAACCTAATGTCTAGTTTTGAATTGCAGGTACCCCAAAAATGTATGGATCATCGGACACTCCTTTGTGTTCTGGGCCAATAAGAGAGCATTGAACAGGGTTTACTGGGAAAATTTGGATTTGGATCCTAAAATTTTTCAAATTTATTGGTTTCGTAAAAGAGGCATGATTTGGGAGGAATTGATGGCAGTGTTGGGAAGATTGATTTATGGATGGCCTTTACCGGATGTTCTGACTTTACATCTTGGTGGTAGACATGTGCATTTCATTTAATTCCGAATCGAAATTTGGACGAATTTTCATTATTCAGGCATTCGGATGCATCCGAATTACAATGCTAACGAATTCAACCGAATTCGGACGAAATTCGAATCAAATTCCAAATATGACATTTTTCGACCTGAATTTGAGGCCACGCATCTTGGGGCCACTTGTAGCTAGAAACCCCAAATTTGGTATGCAAACACACTTTACAACAAATCCAAGTTTGGTGTTTCTAGCTATAAGTGACCCCGAGATATGTGGCCCCAAAGTCGGGTCGCAAAATGTCATTCTCTGCTGCAGAAAAGTGCTTGACATTTTGTGATCCGACTTTGGGGCAATGTATCTCGGGGTCACTTTGTGCTAGAAACCCCAAATTTAAAGATTTTGTAGTGCTAGTTCTATTGTGTTTGCCTACCAAATTTGGTGTTTCTAGCTATAAGTGACCCCGAGATATGTGGCCCCAAATTCGGGTCACAAAATGTCATGCTCTGCTGCAGAAAAGTGCTTGACATATTGTCCATATCTCGGGGTCACTTGGTGCTAGGAACCCCACAACTTGTGGCAGATGACGTGGCAAGTGGACAATCCATAACTTGGTCAGGTGGCAGTCATGGCTGGTCACGTGGCATGTGGTCAGGTGGCAGGTGTCATGGCAAGTGGACAATACACAACTTGTGGCAGGTGATGTGGCAAGTGGACAATACACAACTTGTGGCAGGTGATGTGGCAAGTGGACAATACACAATTTGGTCAGGTGGCAGTCGTGGCTGGTCACGTGGCACTCGTGGCAGGTGTCATGGCAAGTGGACAATACACAACTTGTGGGAGGTGATGTGGAAGGGGACAATACACAACTTGTGGCAGGTGACGTGGCAAGTGGACAATGACATACAGCATATGTACTTGCCTTGTGATCAACATCCATGACTTCTTCAATCAGGCATGCTGACAACTTCATTGATGTGATAAATATAAATGAAATAAGATGTGTGTGCACTGGTACACTGCAAGTATGAGAAGTTGATGTGACAGATGTATATAAGTAACTAACCATCTTCCAAAATTTCTAATTCAAATAGAAAAGATTAGAAAAAATATAATTTAATAGAATAAAATAGAAAGAATATACAACCATCTTCTGAAATTCAAATTTCAAATAGAATACATTTTCATTTCTAATAGTATGAATTCAAATTTTTTAATTAATTAATTTTAAATTTGGATAGAAAAGATTATAATAAAATAGAAAATAGACTAGAAAAACGATAGAACAAAACAGAATAGAATATATTATATTTTATTCTGTTCTGTTCTATTGTTTTTGTAGTCTATTCTTTTATATTCTATTAAAATCTTTCCTATTAAAATCAAAATCATTATATACTAAATTCTAATTTCAGAAGATGGTGGTTTTATAATATATATATATTTCTTTCCGACATTCGAATTTCGTATAGAATGAATTTGAATTTGAATAGAAAAGATTAGAATAGAAATAGAGAATAGACTAGAAAAACAATAGAACATAATAGAATATATTATATTTTATTCAATTCTGTTCTATTGTTTTTCTAGTCTATTCTTTAATATTCTATTAAAATCTTTTCTATTAAAGTCGAAATCATTATATACTAAATGTGAATTTCAGAAGATGGATATATATATATATATAGTCGACATTCGAATTTCGTATAGAATGAATTTTAATTTGAATAGAAAAGATTAGAATGGAAATAGAGAATAGACTAGAAAAACAATAGAACAGAATATAATATAGATACTATCTATTTAATTTTTAATTTCTTTTTTGATTACTATTTGTTTCCATAAGATCTCCTGCAGACTATTTAGCATCTATTTCATTTTAGAATAAAATATAATATATTCTATTCTGTTCTGTTCTATCGTTTTTCAAGTCTATTTTCTATTTTATTATAATCTTTTCTATCCAAATTTAAAATGAATTAATTCAAAAATTTGAATTCATACTATTCTAAATTCAAATTTATTCTATTCAAATTCGAATTTCAGAAGATGGTTGTATATTCTTTCTATTTTATTCTATTAAATTATATTTTTTTTCTATTCTGTTCTAATCTTTTCTATTTGAATTATAAATTTTGGAAGATGTTTAGTTACTTATTCTTACTTATATACATCTGTCTCATCAACTTTTCATACTTGCAGTGTACAGTGCAAAAAAACACACACATCTTATTTCATTTATATTTATGGTATCAATGAAGTTGTCAGCATGCCTGATTGAAGAAGTGACGGATGTCGATTGCAAGGCAAGTGCATATGCTGTATGTCATTGTCCACTTGCCACAAGTTGTGTATTGTCCACTTGCCACGTCACCTGCCACAAGTTGTGTATTGTTCACTTGCCACGACACCTGCCACGAGTGCCACATTACCGGCTGCGAGTGCCACGTGACCTGACACGAGTGCCACGTGGCCGGCCATGAGTGCCACATTACCGGCCACGAGTGCCTCGTGACCTGACACGAGTGCCACGTGACCAAGTTATGGATTGTCCACTTGCCACGTCCCCTGCCACCAAGTGACCCCAGATATGGGCACTATGCCAAGTACTTTTCTGCAGCAGATAATGACATTTTGCGACCCGACTTTGGGGCCCCATATCTCGGGGACACTTATAGCTACAAACCCCAAATTTGGTATACAAACACAATATCACTACACCATCTTCAAATTTGGGATTTCTAGCACAAAGTGACCCTGAGATACATGGCCCTAAAGTCGGGTCGCAAAATATTTTTGAATCCGGTTGAAATAGTTTCGAATGCGGTTGAAATAATTTCGAATCATTTTGAAATCATTTCGAATCCAGTAGAAATATTTTCGAATTTGGCAGAAATATTTTCGAATGCGATTTTTCGAATTCGATAGAAAACGATACGAAATCCGAAAATGAATCTAATGAATTTAACGAATATAACTAAACGAAATTAATTAATTAACAAATTAAAACGAAACGAAACTAAATGGATTTTTTCCTTTTGCACATGTCTACAGTTGGTGGTAATGATATTGGCAAGCTAAAAACACTGAATATATTGTTTAAAATTAGATCAACCATCCAAGAACTAAAGTCGGCTTTTCCTAGGACTGTCATTGCCTTCTCAGAGATTATTCCTCAATTAGTTTGGTTACAAAATGATATGTTTTCAGTTTTTGACAAAGTAAGGAAACGTATTAATAGAAGAATAGAAAAGTTTATGTCATTAGGTATTGGTATGTCTTTTATGCTGCGTACACACGTAGCCGACTATCAGGCGGACTTAGTCTGGCGGACTTCCCGCCAGACTGTCCATCGGACTTTCTGAATGTGCTACTTGCCCACACACGGCACTTTTTCAGCGGACTAATACGGCGTACTAAGTCCGCCGTACTATCCGCCCTACTTTTGAAATGAACAGACTCGCCCACACACGTGGAGGAAAGTCCGCTCATTTCGAGCGGGTCTCCAGGTAGGCAGGGCCCGCGAAGGAGACCAGCATCCTCTGGGACTGTGACACCATAATGGGCGGGGACATCATCTGGTGATGTCCCTATATAAGTCGCCGTGCTTCGTGTCGGAGCCATTGTCAGCGGAGGACTCGAAGAGTCAACATCTGAAGAAGAAGAAGAAGAGAAGAACAGAAGAACAGAAGGCGGCGGCCACAGCAGCGACAGAAGACCGGGCCACCGCCTGTAAAAGAGCTATAAAAAGGCGCGCTGGCCCGGCAGAAGAACCGAAGAGGGGGAAAAGACCCCCGAAGTCGGAAGAAGGGCGGTGGCGAGGAAGAAAGCCGGGCTCCTCCGCTAGCAAAAGAGCTAGAAGAAGATAGCGGAGGAGTCCGGCGAGAAGACCCCCCAAAGACGGAAGACCCTCGGAGCTGGGCAATAAACTATTTTTACCCTGTGTTGTGTTTTTTTTGTACTTTTTTCACAGGTGAATGGGTAGGGGTACATTGTACCCCATACTCATTCACATAGGGTGGGGGGCCGGTATCCAGGGGCCCCCTTATTAAAGGTGGCTCCCAGATTCCGATAAGCTCCTCACCCGCAGACCCCGACAACCAACGGCCAGGGTTGTCGGGAAGAGGCCCTTGTCCTCATCAACATGGGGACAAGGTGCTTTGGGGTGGGGGGCCGCGCAGCCCCCCACTTCCCCAAGGCACCCCCATGTTGAGGGCACGTGCCCTGGTACGGCTCAGGAGGGGGGGCCACTCGCTCGTCCCCCCCTTTCCTGGCCGGCCAGGTAGCGTGCTCGGACAAGGTTCTAATGTGGATCTGGGGGGACCCCACGCTGATTTTTTTCGGCGTTGGGGTTCCCCTTTACGTCCATACCAGGTAGCGGGGCCAGTGACTTCTCCTTCGCGGGCCCCGCCTACCTGGAGACCCGCTCGAAATGAGCGGACTTTTCTCCGGGCGGGAAAAGTCCGTTCATTTCAAAAGTACGGCGGACTGGCATACACACGGCCGGATTGTCCGCCGAAATGTGAGTCCGGTGGGAAGATTGGAGTGCAAAACTACTTTCTAAGTCCGCTGTACTTTCGGGTCAAAAAAGTACGCCGGAGGCTACACACAGGGGGATTGTCCGGCGGACTTGAGTTTGACGGACTTTTCCACCCGATTGTTTGATCGTGTGTACGTGGCATTAGACATATAGATTTAGAAGGAGATTTCCAGAGCTGTATCAGAGGGGTGGCATTCATCTTTCGGATATAGGCCTGGATATATTGAATTTGATTTTCCAGACAATAATTGAACGGGCCGCGGGTTGGGGATAGGCAGGAGGCTTGTTATGGCTCCTGCCTTTGTGTGGACAAGTTATTATTAAATTTATGATTGTTATACAACTCGAGCTATAAAAGCAGTTGATATTGGTATTTATGATGAAAAAAATTATTGATGAATGCTGATGAATTTATTATAGAGTGGTTTAATAACGGTTATTTTGAATTTGGTAAACCAATAAATAAGCTGCGGCCAATAAAATAAAAACAATTATTATATTAATCAAATATGTTGTCTTAGGCCGCGTACACACGAGAGGATTGTCCGCCCAACTAAGTCCGTCAGACAATCCGACAGACAGTCCGTCCTACTTTTGAATGAACGGACTTGACCACACACGATGAACAGACAGTCCGCTGAAAGCTTGCGCAATGACGTGTACAGCACGTACGACGGGACTAGAAATAGGACGTCCAATACACTGCAATGCAACCTTCCGCCGTATAAATGCTTTCTGAGCATGCGCCATACTTAGTCCGTCCAACTTGCCTACTCACGAGCGGACTGTCCGCTGAAACCAAGTTTGGACGGACAATATTACGGAAATTCCGAAAGACTAAGGCCGCGTACACACGGGCGGACTGTTCGCCCAACTTTGTCCGCTGAACAGTGTTTCAGCGGACAGTCCGCTCGTGTGTGGGCTTCAGCGGACAGTTTCAGCGGACTGTCTGACGAACAAAGTTTTTCGGAATTTCCGTAAAACTGTCCGCTGAAACTTGGTTTGAGCGGACAGTCCGCTCGTGTGTAGGCTTGTTCGTCAAACTAAGTCTCGCGCATGCTCAGAAAGAATTTACACGCCGAAGGTTGCATTGCAGTGTATAGGACGTCGTTTTTCTAGTCCCGTCATACGTGCCGTTCACGTCATCGCGCACGGTTTCAGCGGACTGTTCGTTCATCGTGTGTAGTCAAGTCCGTTCATGCTAATTTTGAGCGGACTGTTTGTCAAACTGTTTGACGAACAAAGTTGGGCGAACAGTCCGCCCGTGTGTACGCGGCCTTAGTCCGCCAGACTGTCCGCTGAAAAAGTCAGCTGAAGCCCACACACGAGCGGACTGTCCGCTGAAACACGTTTCAACGGACTAAGTTGGACGGACAATCCTCTCGTGTGTATGCGGCCTTAGTGTATTTATTCAATTTATTGTCTGGAAATAATGTAAATTAGCTGCTTACTGTCCCATTTATTTGTATGTGTTATTATTTATTAGAGGTCGACCGATATGGGTTTTTCTCTGGCCGATGCCAATATTTAGAAATTGGGGCGGCCGATATGATGCCGATTTTTGTGGCCGATTTTAAAAAAACCCTCAACCACTCCACTCTTTCCTGCTTGCTCCTGTCACTCTACCACACACTTGATGTCCTCAGTACAGATGGCACTGGTTGGCTCTGGCAGGTGGCACTAGTTGGCTTAGGCAGGTGGCATTGGCTGGCACTGGCAGGTGGCACTGGTTGGTGGCACTGGTTTGGAACTGACAGATGGCACTGGTTGGCACTGGCAGGTGGCACTGGCTTGAAACTGACAGATGGCATTGGTTGGCACTGGCAGGTGGCACTGGTTTGGAACTGACAGATGGCACTGGTTGGCACTGGCAGGTGGCACTGGTTGGCACATGGCACTGGTTGGTGGCACTGGTTTGGAACTGACAGATGGCACTGGTTGGCACTGGCAGGTGGCACTGGTTGGCACATGGCACTGGTTGGTGGCACTGGTTTGGAACTGACAAATGTCACTGGTTGGCACTGGCAGTTTCCATTGGTTGGCACTGGCAGTTGGCAGTGGCAGCTGGCGCTGGCATGTGGCACTGATAGGCAGGTGGCAGTGATTTTTACTGACAGATGGCACTGATTGGCAGTGGCACTGGTTGGCACAGATTTCCAGTGGCACTGGTTGGCACTGGCAGGTGGCACTAGTTGGCACTGGCAGGTGGCACTAGTTGGCACTGGCAAGCATTGGCAGGTGACACTGGTTTTGCACTGGCAGATGGCACTATTGGCACTGGCAGGTGGCCCTATTGGCACTGGCAGGTGGCACTGATTGTCAGTGTCACTGGTTGGCACTGGCAGGTGGCACTGGTTTGGAACTGGCAGGTGGCACTAGTTGGCACTGGCAAGCATTGGCAGGTGACACTGGTTTTGCACTGGCAGATGGCACTATTGGCACTGGCAGGTGGCCCTATTGGCACTGGAAGGTGGCACTGATTGTCAGTGTCACTGGTTGGCACTGGCAGGTGGCACTGGTTGGGGGCACTGGTTTGGAACTGACAGATGGCACTGGTTGGCATTGGTAGGTGGCATTGGTTGTCACTGTCAGGTGGTGCTGGCACGTGGCACTGATTGGCAGTGGCAGGTGGCACTGATTAGCACTGATAGATGGCAGTGGCACTGATTGGCAGTGGCACTGGCAGGCATTGGCAGGTGGCACTGGTTTGGAACTGGCAGATGACACTGCAAGGTGGAACTATTGGCACTGGCAGGTGGCACTGTTTGGCACTGGCAAGTGGCACTGATTGGCTGTGGCACTGCCAGGTGGCACTGGTTGGCAGTGGCAAGTAGCACTGGTAGGTGGCACTGGCAAGTGGCACTGGTTGTCACTGGCAGGTGGCACTGGTTGGCGGTGGCAGGTGGCACTGGAAGGTGGCACTGGTTGGCACTGGCAGATGGCACTGGTTGGCACTGGCTGGTGGCATTGGTGGGTGGTACTGGTTTGGAACTGGCAGATGGCTCTGGTTGGCACTGGCAGGTGGCACTGGTTTGGAACTGACAGATGGCACTGGTGGTACTAGTTTGGAACTGAGAAGATGGCACTGCTTGATACTGGTAGGTGGCATTGGTTGGCACATGGCACTGATTGGCTGTGGCAGGTGGCACTGACAGATGACACTGATTTGGCAGGTGGCACTGGTTGGTACTGATTGATGGTGGCACTGGTTGGCACTGATTGGCGGTGGCACTGATTGGCAGTGGCACTGGTTGGTGGTGGCAGGTGGCACTGGTAGGCATTGGCAGGTGGCACTGGTTGGCACTGGCAGGTGGCACCGGCAGGCACTGGCAGGTGGCACTGGTTGTCACTGGCAGTGGCACTGGTTGGCACTGGTGGGTGGCACTGGGTGGCATTGGTTGGCACTGTCAGGTTTCACACTGAGCCGAGTGTAACTGTGTGTGATACTGACAAGTAACGGAGAGGAGAGCGGAGCTGTCAGAATTGGTCTTAATGGCCAGGGTTGGCGGGACCCAGCAGATATCAAACACCAGCCAATAATTGGGCTGCTTAAGAAAAGGGGCGGGACCACATTCATGTAGCGGCCCACCCATATTCCATCCCATTGGCTGGTGTTTGATAGCTGCTGAGTTCCGCCCGACCTGGCCGGGTCAAGCCCACCCTTGACATCAAGCTCAATTCTGACAGATCCTCTCTCTCTCCTCTCTGTTAGGCTGCTTTCACACTGGGGCGGGAGCGGCGTCGGCTGTAAAGTGCTGCTATTTTTAGCGGCGCTTTACCGTCGTTTTAGCGGCAGTCTGCGGGCGCTAGCAGGGTGGTTTTAACCCCCGCTAGCGGCCGAAAAAGGGTTAAACCCGCCCGCAAAGCGCCGCTGCAGCGGCGCTTTGCCGGCGGTATTGCCACGGTGTCCCATTGATTTCAATGGGTAGGAGCGGTTTAGGAGCGGTGAATACACCGCTCCTTCACCGCTCCAAAGATGCGGCTAGCAGGACTTTTTTCACCGTCCTGCCAGCGCATCGCTCCAGTGTGAAAGCCCTCCGGCTTTCACACTGGAGTGAAAGGGGCCGGTTTTTTTCAGGCGCTACACAGGCGCTATTTTTAGCGCTGTAACGCTTGAATACCGCCCCAGTGTGAAAGCAGCCTTACATGTCAGTTTCACATACTCAGCGGCTCTGGCAAGCATCAAGCACCGCGCTGAGTGTGGAAAAGGGAGGAGGAACAGCGGTCTGTGTTAAATATCAGCCTAATTTTGCTATTAATCGGCCGATTTATCAAAAATGGCCAAATATCAGCTGATATATCGGTCGACCTCTTGTGTTTATACCATGTATCTGGGTTCTATGCTGGTGACCTATGACTGATTTCTGATAGTGACTGTCCATCTTCTGATAATTCCAGATCCGGTTCTCATCTCCAACATCACCAGTAACTTCAGCCGGTTGGGTGAGGAGGTCGCTGTGAGCGTCCAGTTCTCTGGAGAAGAGAGTGCTGTGACCTGGGAGGTGGACGGGGAGCCGATCCCTGAAAGATACCGGCTGATAGATGACAATAGGACGCTGATTATCCCCAGTGTGCAGAGAGACGACGCCGAGAGGAGATTCCGGGTCAGGATCACAAACCCGGTCAGTGAGGAGATACGGGAATATTGGCTCATCTTAAATCCCATATTCAGGAAACTGCTCAAAAGAGAAGGTATTGGTGAGTATGGAGATCATGTTGTGTTCCATGTATTAGGGTGGTATGCCACGTACACACAACTGGACTTTTCGAGGAACTAGGTCCGACAGTCTTCCGACGGACTTTCGGCGGGGTTCCAGTTGACTTTCCGAATGAACAAACTTGGACACACACAATTACGCCAAAGTCCGATGGATTCGAGCGTGATGACGTACAACCGGACGAGAATAAGGAAGTTCATAGCCAGTAGCCAATAGCTGCCCTAGCGTCGGTTTTTGTCCGTCGGACTAGCATACAGATGAACAGATTTCTCGGTCCGGCGGAGTTTCGGTGGGAAAATTTAAAACATGTTCTATTTCTAAAGTCTGCCAGATTTTTGGCAAGCAAAGGTCTGTTGCAGCCCAAACACAATCGAATTGTCCAACGAACTCATTCCGTCAGACCTTTGCTGTCAAAAAGTCCGGTCGTGTGTACGTGGCATTATAGATTGGGGTCATCCTGTCCAGTGTCGGATTTATCAGGGGGCAAAATAGGCAATTTCCTTTAGAAAAAAAGTAATAATTATAAAAATACTTTTACTATAAAAAGTAAAAAAAATAAACAGTGTGTGTGGGTATCAGGATAGGGAACAGTTAAGCCGGACATCTACCAGATGTAAAGAAAGGGATGAGGGCTTCTGGCAGATGTTTTACATTTCAACTTCTCATATTATTTTACTAATTCAGTTATTTTTTTAATGTGACGGTGTCATGGAATTTATTGCCTTGTTTATGAGAGATACGTGGGTGGGATTAGGGAAAAGTTCCAAAAAATTTGGAAAGTACCAGGCAACAGTCCCGACCCCATCGTGTAGGAGTGAAGTTATTGACCAGCAATGATTTATTGCAGTGAGAACCCGAGAGAAGCTCAATCCTCTGCTTGACCCTGATTGGTTAAAAGGGTGAATCCAACACTCCGCCATCTTAAATAGGGTAAAACTTAGTTAGCAAGTTTAACCCAAAATTACGAGATGGTCGAATTTTGGACATGTGTGACCCTGAATCAAAATTTGGCCAGAATGACATAACATAGAGCCATAGAACATAGAGGACCTTTCTTCCTTATGTGTCTTCCACCGAGTGTAAGAGTGTTATAGTAAAGTTGTTTTATGTACCATCTGGGAGAGCCTGACAAGTAGAGGGAGATCTCTCGTACAACCCCTGGCTCAAGGACCACTGGAGTTGCCATTAGTGGCTGTGAGAGCACTGTGAGGTAAGAGTGCCTGCCAAGTCCTCCGTTGGTAGCGGTCAGGGCCACCGGTCCTTCTGTACAGGGCCCCGCACACACACAGGGGCCCGGATAGGAGGCAGATCGGTGCCGATTGACAAATACAGAAAGGATCCATCTAGCAGCTGAAATCCGATTTCTCTCCCTCCTGTTGGTTTTCAGCTTCTAGATGCATCTGAAAGCAGCGCTGCCTGTTTTTCTCTCGTGGAAAACAGAAAGATGTGTCAGGACACTGAGAGCGGGGGAAGTGCCGGTGGATATGTCATTTACGGCCCCTTCCTGAGGCTGTCTTAAGACACAGGCACCTCTGAGAACTGCCCAGGCAGGGGCGTAACTATAGGGGGTGCAGCATTCGCGACCGCAACCGGGCCCTGTGCTGCAGGGGGCCCATGCAGCCCCCTCTACATATGGCCGGCAGCAGCATAAGCAGCTAGGGGTACCAGTACACCATGCACATGGGTGGCTGGAGGTGGAGAGTGACTAGCAGAGCTCCATGCTTGACTATCACACTGGCTGCTCTTTAGTTGTGCATTCCCCGCATGACCTGTGTCCTCGGCCGGCTCCTCAGAGTACCCCTCTCCTGCTCCATGCATTGCCGCTCAGTCCGATGTCTGTTCTCCCCAGCCGGATGGGGCACCTAAAAATAAAAATTAAAAATAATAAGAAAAACTACTGATGCCAGTGGTGGAACTACAGGGCTCACAAAGGTCATACCTGTGACCATGCCCTGGAGTTCCACCGCCGGACTCGGAGGGAAAGGCCCTGGCTGGGGTTCAGGGGGGCCCTTCATGGTTTCTTGCATCGGGGCCCTGAAGGTTATAGTTACGCCACTGTGCCCAGGGGTCCTTGGTGCATGGGGGGGGGGCTAGAAAATTCATCCCACTGCCCCCAGTAGTACTCTGGTAACAAGTTCCCCTCGCTTTGGCTGGTTCTCAGGTCAGTTCTGTAATATATCTTGTGTCCAGCTGTCCTAATGTATGTCTCCCTCCCTACATCTTCCTCCCGCCTCAGCCACTATCTTGTCCTGC
Source organism: Lithobates pipiens (assembly GCF_037356315.1). Lineage (NCBI taxonomy): Eukaryota > Metazoa > Chordata > Amphibia > Anura > Ranidae > Lithobates > Lithobates pipiens. Next base: position 20,784,108 of record NW_027507748.1, read on the forward strand.
TTTCATTTCATTCTCACACAGACCCATCTCTGCCTGTCACAGGGCTCTTCTCCCACATGTTTTTAACCATCACTGTTCACTCCCTGCTCATTTTTAGCCTTTTCTCCAACCGTCCAGATTACAAACAATAGTCCCTCAATCCCCTTCCCCTCCCAGTCTTCTTCTCTGCAGACACTTCACCTTCACACAGGTGTGTGCCCCACTCATACACAAACACTATAACTGGCTGGAATCCCCCACCCTGCACACCCCCAACACTGAATCTTTACTAGTTAATGGAATCTCACCCTATACCCCTCCCTAACAGACAGCCTATTTGCTTTTATTATACTTTGTCTATTCCTCACCAGCCAACAGTATTCCCCATGCTCATCCCTGCCAGTGGCAGAATTATAGGGGTCGCCAAGATCGCCATGGCGACCGGGCCCCTTGCTGCAGGGGGCCCCCTGTACTCTTTGATAGGAGGGGAGGCTGACAGGAGCTCCCCGATCATCAGCCGAACTGAAATCGGCACTGTGCACAGAGCTCCTCACATTAGCCTAAGTAAAAGCACATTGTGTGCTCTTTGTCTCCCCCTAGAGTGCAGTACCCGGCAGTAAAAGCAAAGGTAAATGTCTGTCGTTTTTTTTTTTTATAAGACTATCTACTGTATTTGTCTTTATATGTGTGTGTGAGCATGCATGTATGTGTGTGTGTGTGTATGTGTGTGTGAGCATGCATGTATGTGTGTGTGTATGCATGTATGTATGTGAGCATGCTTGTATATGTGTGTGTGTGAGCATGCGTGTGTGTGTGTGTGTGTGTGTGTGCGTGTGAGCATGCATGTATGTGTGAACATGCTTGTATGTGTATGTGTGCGTGTGAGCAGGCATGTATGTGTGTGTGTGCGTGTGAGCATGCATGTATGTGTGTGTGTGTGTGTGTGTGTGTGTGTGCATGCATGTATGTGTGTGTGTGTGTGCGTGTGAGCATGCATGTATGTAGGAGCATGCTTGTATGTGTGCGTGTGAGCATGCATGTATATGTGTGTGAGCATGCATGTATGTGTGTGTGTGTGTGAGCATGCATGTATGTGTGAGCATGCTTGTATGTGTGTGTGCATGTGACCATACATGTATGTGTGTGTGTGCGTGTGAGCATGCATGTATGTGTGTGAGCATGCTTGTATATGTGTGTGTGTGTGTGTGTGAGCATGCGTGTGTGTGTGTGTGAGCATGCTTGTATGTGTGTGTGTGCATGTGAGCATGCATTTATGTGTATGTGTACGTGTGAGCATGCATGTGTGTGTGTGTGTGCGTGTGAGCATGCATGTATGTGTGAGCATGCTTGTATGTGTATGTGTGCGTGTGAGCATGCATGTATGTGTGTGTGTTCATGTGAGCATGCATGTATGTGTGAGCATGCTTGTATGTGTGCGTGTGAGCATGCATGTATGTGTGTGTGTGCGTGTGAGCATGCATGTATGTGTGTGTGTGTGTGTGTGTGCATGTGAGCATGCATGTATGTGTGAGCATGCTTGTATGTGTGTGTGTGTGTGAGCATGCATGTATGTGTGTGTGTGCGTGTGAGCATGCATGTATGTGTGAGCATGCTTGTATGTGTGCGTGTGAGCATGTATGTGTGTGTGTGCGTGTGAGCATACATGTATGTGTGAGCATGCTTGTATGTGTATGTGTGCGTGTGAGCATGCATGTATGTGTGTGTGTGCGTGTGAGCATGCATGTATGTGTGAGCATGCTTGTGTGTGTGTGTGAGCATGCATGTATGTGTGTGTGTGCGTGTGAGCATGCATGTATGTGTGAGCATGCATGTATGTGTGTGTGTGCGTGTGAGCATGCATGTATGTGTGAGCATGCTTGTATGTGTATGTGTGCATGTGGGCATGCATGTATGTGTGTGTGTGCGTGTGAGCATGCTTGTATGTGTGTGTGCGTGTGTGAGAGCATGCATGTATGTGTGTGTGTGAGCATGCATGTATGTGTGTGTGTGTGAGCATGCATGTATGTGTGTGTGTGCATGTGAGCATGCATGTATGTGTGAGCATGCTTGTATGTGTATGTGGGCGTGTGTATATGTATGTGTGAGCATGCTTGTATGTGTATGTGTGCATGTGGGCATGCATGTATGTGTGTGTGTGTGCGTGTGAGCATGCTTGTATGTGTGTGTGCGTCTGTGTGAGCATGCATGTATGTGTCTGTGTGTGAGCATGCATGTATGTGTGTGTGTGCGTGTGAGCATGCATGTATGTGTGAGCATGCTTGTATGTGTATGTGTGCGTGTGAGCATGCATGTATGTGTGTGTGTTCATTTGAGCATGCATGTATGTGTGAGCATGCTTGTATGTGTGCGTGTGAGCATGCATGTATGTGTGTGTGTGCGTGTGAGCATGCATGTATGTGTGTGTGTGTGTGTGTGTGTATGTGTGTGTGTGTGTGTGTGTGCATGTGAGCATGCATGTATGTGTGAGCATGCTTGTATGTGGGTGTGTGTGTGAGCATGCATGTATGTGTGTGTGTGCGTGTGAGCATGCATGTATGTGTGAGCATGCTTGTATGTGTATGTGTGTGTGTGAGCATGTATGTGTGTGTGTGCGTGTGAGCATACATGTATGTGTGAGCATGCTTGTATGTGTATGTGTGCGTGTGAGCATGCATGTATGTGTGTGTGTGCGTGTGAGCATGCATGTATGTGTGAGCATGCATGTATGTGTGTGTGTGCGTGTGAGCATGCATGTATGTGTGAGCATGCTTGTATGTGTATGTGTGCATGTGGGCATGCATGTATGTGTGTGTGTGCGTGTGAGCATGCTTGTATGTGTGTGTGCGTGTGTGAGAGCATGCATGTATGTGTGTGTGTGAGCATGCATGTATGTGTGTGTGTGCGTGTGAGCATGCATGTATGTGTGAGCATGCTTGTATGTGTATGTGGGCGTGTGTATATGTATGTGTGAGCATGCTTGTATGTGTATGTGTGCATGTGGGCATGCATGTATGTGTGTGTGTGTGCGTGTGAGCATGCTTGTATGTGTGTGTGCGTGTGTGTGAGCATGCATGTATGTGTGTGTGTGAGCATGCATGTATGTGTGTGTGTGCGTGTGAGCATGCATGTATGTGTGAGCATGCTTGTATGTGTATGTGTGCATGTGAGCATGTATATGTGTGTGTGTGAGCATGCTTGTATGTGTGCGTGTGCGTGTGAGCATGCATGTATGTGTATGTGTGCGTGTGAGCATGCATGTATGTGTGTGTGTGCGTGTGAGCATGCATGTATGTGTGTGTGTGCATGTGAGCATGCACGTATGTGTGAGCATGCTTGTATGTGTATGTGTGCGTGTGAGCATGCATGTATGTGTGTGTGAGCATGCATGTATGTGTGTGTGTGCATGTGAGCATGCATGTATGTGTATGTGTGCGTGTGAGAATGCTTGTATGTGTATGTGTGCGTGTGAGCATGTATGTGTGTGTGTGCGTGTGAGCATACATGTATGTGTGAGCATGCTTGTATGTGTATGTGTGCGTGTGAGCATGCATGTATGTGTGTGTGTGCGTGTGAACATGCATGTATGTGTGAGCATGCTTGTGTGTGTGTGTGTGAGCATGCATGTATGTGTGTGTGAGCATGCATGTATGTGTGTGTGTGCGTGTGAGCATGCATGTATGTGTGAGCATGCTTGTATGTGTATGTGTGCATGTGGGCATGCATGTATGTGTGTGTGTGCGTGTGAGCATGCTTGTATGTGTGTGTGTGTGAGCATGCATGTATGTGTGTGTGTGAGCATGCATGTATGTGTGTGTGTGTGAGCATGCTTGTATATGTGTGTGTGTGAGCATGCTTGTATGTGTGCGTGTGCGTGTGAGCATGCATGTATGTGTATGTGTGCGTGTGAGCATGCATGTATGTGTGTGTGTGCGTGTGAGCATGCATGTATGTGTGTGTGTGCGTGTGAGCATGCACGTATGTGTGAGCATGCTTGTATGTGTATGTGTGCGTGTGAGCATGCATGTATGTGTGTGTGAGCATGCATGTATGTGTGTGTGTGCATGTGAGCATGCATGTATGTGTGAGCATGCTTGTATGTGTATGTGTGCATGTGAGCATGCTTGTATGTGTATGTGTGCGTGTGAGCATGTATGTGTGTGTGTGCGTGTGAGCATACATGTATGTGTGAGCATGCTTGTATGTGTATGTGTGCGTGTGAGCATGTATGTATGTGTGTGTGTGCATGTGAGCATGCATGTATGTGTGAGCATGCTTGTGTGTGTGTGTGTGTGTGTGTGTGTGTGTGTGTGTGTGTGTGTGTGTGTGTGTGTGTGTGTGAGCATGCATGTATGTGTGTGTGAGCATGCATGTATGTGTGTGTGTGTGCGTGTGAGCATGCATGTATGTGTGAGCATGCTTGTATGTGTATGTGTGCATGTGGGCATGCATGTATGTGTGTGTGTGCGTGTGAGCATGCTTGTATGTGTGTGTGCGTGTGTGTGAGCATGCATGTATGTGTGTGTGTGAGCATGCATGTATGTGTGAGCATGTATGTGTGTGTGTGAGCATGCTTGTATATGTGTGTGTGTGTGTGCACACATAGACATACAAGCATGCTCACACATACATGCATGCTCACACGCACACACAGCATGCTTGTATGTGTGCGTGTGAGCATGCATGTATGTGTATGTGTGCGTGTGAGCATGCATGTATGTGTGTGCGTGTGAGCATGCATGTATGTGTGTGTGTGCGTGTGAGCATGCACGTATGTGTGAGCATGCTTGTATGTGTATGTGTGCGTGTGAGCATGCATGTATGTGTGTGTGAGCATGCATGTATGTGTGTGTGAGCATGCATGTATGTGTGTGTGTGCATGTGAGCATGCATGTATGTGTGAGCATGCTTGTATGTGTGTGTGTGTGAGCAAGCATGTATGTGTGTGTGTGCGTGTGAGCATGCATGTATGTGTGAGCATGCTTGTATGTGTATGTGTGCGTGTGAGCATGCATGTATGTGTGTGTGTGCGTGTGAGCATGCATGTATGTGTGAGCATGCTTGTATGTGTATGTGTCCGTGTGAGCATGCATGTATGTGTGAGCATGCTTGTATGTGTATGTGTGCGTGTGAGCATGCATGTATGTGTGTGTGTGTGTGCATGTGAGCATGCATGTATGTGTGTGTGTGTGTGTGCGTGTGAGCATGCATGTATGTGTGAGCATGCTTGTATGTGTGTGTGTGAGCATGCGTGTGTGTGTGTATGTGTGTGTGAGCATGCTTGTATGTGTGTGTGTGTGTGTGTGTGTGAGCATGCTTGTATGTATGTGTGTGTAAGCATGCATGTGTGTGTGAGCATGCTTGTATGTGTGTGTGTGAGCATGCTTCTATGTATGTGTGTGTGTAAGCATGCATGTGTGTGTGTGTGTGTGCGTGTGAGCATGCATGTATGTGTGAGCATGCTTGTATGTGTGTGTGTGTGAGCATGCGTGTGTGTGTGTATGTGTGTGTGAGCATGCTTGTATGTATGTGTGTGTGTAAGCATGCATGTGTGTGTGTGTGTGAGCATGCTTGTATGTGTGTGTGTGAGCATGCTTGTATGTATGTGTGTGTGTAAGCATGCATGTGTGTGTGTGAGCATGCTTGTATGTGTGTGTGTGTTCATATATGTATGTGTATGTATGCATGTGTGGGTGCGCATGTATGTGAGTGTGCATGTATGCATATGTATGTATGTGAATGTGCATGTGTTTATCAGTGGCGGTGCATCCAAAAGGGCGCACAGGTACCGCCAGGTGCCGGGCGCCTGAATTACAACAGCGGGGGGTGTTTTTGCAGCACCTGATTAGAGCCATGGGCTCTAATAGGCTTCCAAATAGGTTAATTGCGAGCACCATGCTTGACGCTCACAGTCTACCCAGGTGTGTTAGAAAAGTGAATTAATATTCACTTTCCTAACACTGAACCGCCTCTCCACCAATCAGGTGTGCGGGTCTGTTACCCGTCACCTGATTGGCTGAAATGATAAGCGCAGCTATTGGACGCCTATTAGGAGGAGAGTACGGGAGATGAGGATGGCAGGAGATGCATGGAGGACCCCGCTCATGGCCGTTACCCGCTGCCCCACCAAGACAGGGTAAGTGGCAGGCAGACAGAGAGCAGGCGGTGGGAATTCACAGTGGCAGCATTTGATGGACACATCAACAGCATTTGATGTGCACAGTGGCGCCATTTGATGGCCACAGTGGCAGAGCTTGATGGGCACAGTGGCAGAGCTTGATGGGCACAGTGGCAGCATTTGATGGGCACACTGGTGGCATTTGATGGCACAGCGGCAGAGTTTGATGGGCACAGTGATGACATTTGATGGCACAGTGGTGGCGTTTGATGGTACAGTGGCTGCAATTGATGGGCACAGTGGCTGTAATTTATGTTTTTTTCTGAATTTTTCAGTTTGCTTGCACCCCCCTAAAAATTTTGAGCACCAGCTGCCACTGGTTTATATGTGTGTGAATTTTCCTCCTGCAGCCACTGAATGCCTGTGGGTGGGAGAGGAGGAGAAGCGGGGGGGGGGAATGCAGAAATCGGTTCCTTTATATGCAGCCACCCACTTAGGACTGGGCCCTGGTGTTCCACCATCGGGCTCGGAGAAAAGGGCCCTGTCCGGAGGTCGGGGGGGCCCGCCATGGTTTCTTGCATCAGGGCCCTGAAGGTTCTAGTTACACCACTGATCCCTGCCATCCCTCTCCAGTCCCCTCCACCCCCATCCATATGCCTCCCCTCCTTCCCTCATTCTATTACAAATCCTCCTCCTTTTTTATCCCTATACAGACAAGAATTCCCCCAGTCTCACTCCAGTTCTTCTCTGCCCATGCCCCATCTCCAACCCACCTCCACCCCCCTCCTCCTTCCTCACCCCACGATTCCCATCTCCACCACCCCCCATTTTATTCAGGGTTACGGAAGAACCCTGAAGTGCAGCAACCTATTACTGCTGCTGCTTGTGTGGGTGGGATGTGTACCGCGCCAATCCCTGCTTACTCTCCGCTCCTATTCATCCTATGTGATTGGCACAGTACACATCCCACCCACACAAGCAGCAGCATTAACAAGATGCCCCGCCTTGGGGTTCTTCCTTAACCCCTGCAAAGCACCAGAAGAAAGCCAGAAACTCTGGAGGGGAAGGTAGAGGGGAAGTTGGTCTTCCATTTGTAGATTTAGCCCAGTGGCAGCCTGTCAGAATTTGCAATGTCAGCTTCCCTGCACAGCTCTTCTTCAGGAGTCCGTATAATACGTTACTGTTCCTACACTATTCCCTATACTGTACCCTTCTGCCCCCTGTACTGGGTCCACTTACCCTCCCCCTGTACTACACCCTCGTAACCACTTACTGACTTACTGTTCCCTCCCCACCCATACTGTGCCCTCCTGCCCCCCCTGTACCATACCTTCCTGTACCCCTTCTTCTGTGACTCCCTGTACTGTACTGTCCTAACTACTGTACCATGCCATCCTGCCCCCCCCCCCTCGACTGTATCCTTCTGTTCCCCCACATACGTTTTTAAGTTATGCTGTGTTTGTGTCCACTAATGATAATTTTTGTGTATTTTTAGTGAAAATATTGATAGTTTTTAGGGGGGCCCTGTTAGGTAAGCTGTATGGGGCCCCGTGATTTCTAACAGCAGCCCTGGTAGCGGTAGAGGTAGCTGATGAGTAGCAGGACCAGACTGGATTGCTGAGCAGCAGAAGGTAGCAGGAAGAGCAGGTACAGGTATGCTGTGGATCGGTGGCAGCTGGTGCTCAAAATTTAAAAAAAAAAAAAATCATCAATTGCAGACACTGTGCCCATAAATCGCTGCCACTGTGCCATCAAACGCCGCCACTGTGCCCTCAAATGCTGCCACTGTGCCATCAATTGCGGCCACTGTGCCAAACACTGCCACTGTGCCTATTAGCAACTGAAAAAATGAGCTGTGCTTAATAACCAAATACCAAAAGATGATTAAATGTGAAAATCCGTGAAGAACCCATTCAAGAATATACAAGTATATACATATCATTAATAAAAAATTATGAGAAATGAAATATAATACAGGTGACAGTGTATATATTGAAAAATATATATATAATTTATATATGTATGTGTGTGTGTGTATATATATATATATATATATATATATATATATATATATATATATATATATATATATATATATATATATATATATATATATTAAATACACAAAAACAGGTACCGTATATACTCGAGTATAGGCCGACCCGAATATAAGCCGAGGCCCCCAATTTACCCCAAAAAAACTGGGAAACTTATTGACTCGTGTATAAGCCGAGGGTGAGACATCCCTGTGTCCCGTCCGTCCCTGTGTCCCGTCCGTCGCTGTGCTGTCCGTCCATCCCTGCCTACCTGTGCCAATCTGCAGCCTCTGTGTGCCACGCTCTCCTCCTGGCAGACGGCGGCCATTCCTCTGTTCAAAAGCCGCGCCTCCCTCTCTGTGATAGGCGGAACACTCAATTTCCCAGCAGTCAGTGTTCCGCCTATCACGGACATCCTCTCATCCTCGTCCATAGTATGAGAATGAGCGGATGTCCGTGATAGGCGGAACACTGACTGCTGGGAAATTGAGTGTTCCGCCTATCACAGAGAGGGAGGCGCGGCTTTCAAATAGTAGAATGGTCGCCGTCTGTCTGCTCGACACGCTGATCGGGCAGGCAGACGGCGATGACTCGAGTATAAGCCGAGGGGGGCACTTTCAGCCTCAAAAAAGAGGCTGAAAATCTCGGCTTATACTCGAGTATATACGGTAATTAAAACTTTTGGATGAAAAAAAATGGGCTAACTTTACTTTACTGTTTTATTTTTATTTTTTTAAATCATTAGTGTATTTTTTCCAAAAAAATTACATTTGAAAGACCGCTGCGCAAATACTGTGTGACATAAAATATTGCAACAACCACTATTTTATTCCCTAGGATCTCTGCTAAAAAAATATATATAATTTTTGGGGGTTCTACGTGATTTTCTAGTAGAAAATACAGGATTTTTATTTGTAAGTAGGGATGAGCTTCGTGTTCGAGTCAAACATACGTTCGACTCGAACATCGGCTGTTCGCCCGTTCGGCGAATTCCGAACGTTATGGGCCGTTCGCGCCAAATTCGTATGGCGCCCACAATGCACTGCGTTATCGCAGTGCATTGCTGGCTCATGATTGGCCAAGCATGCACTGTGACCCCGCATGCTTGGCCAATCACAGCGCCAGCAGCGAGAAGAGCCATGATTGGCCACAGGCAGGATGCCTGTGGCCAATCATAGCTCAGGCTGTGTAGTACACGCCCCACACTATATAAGGCTACCAGCGCGGCGGCCTAGTGTAGTGTGTTGGCGTCTGAAGCAGTTAGTGGGTGTTCTGTGTACCTTCAACACAGTACACACCGATCATTATCGGCCGATTTTCGATCTTGCTGTTGTGTAGTGGTTGTTGTCTGTGTGCCCTGACTGCAGTATACACCGCTATATTCACCTCACCTATATAGCTAGTGATCTATCTTTTATAATAGAGCTTGCAGTCAGTAGTGTTAGGAGCTTGTGCATGCTGTCTGCGTGCTCTGTACCCAGTACATACCGCTATATCCACCTACATAGCTCTTCTCTATTTGAGCCATCTGCCATCTGCAGGAGTTATTGGAAGTTGTGTGTGCCTCCAGCACAGCACAGTATACATCTGTATATACCCCTTTATCTCTGCTGTTCTATAAAAAAGGCATCTGCAGGAGTTAGTGGGTTTTTTGTGCCTCCAGCACAATATACACCTGTATCTACCCTTTATTGCTGTTCTCTAATAGAGCCATCTGCAGGGCTTAGTGGGTGTTGTGTGACTCAATTACAGTATACCCCTTTATCTCTGGTGTTCTATAATAAAGGCATCTGCAGGAGTTAGTGGGTGTTGTGTGCCTCCAGCACAATATACACCTGTATCTACCGTTTATTGCTGTTCTCTAATAGAGCCATCTGCAGGGCTTAGTGGGTGTTGGGTGACTCCATTACACTGCTGTTTTACCCAACTCCCTTCAGGCCATTACCATGTCTGGAAGGCCAGCAAGGAGAGGCAGACAGGCGCGAGCCGATAAAAGAGGGCAAGCAGGCTCTGTGTCTAGAGACAACAGTGCTGGTCGTGGACGCGTTGCATTGTCATCAGCATGTGGCCATGGGACACGCTTGTCCTTCTTTTCGGCACCTGGACATGTTGAGCCGCAACATGCCAACGACTTGGTAGAGTGGATGACCAAGACCTTTTCATCCTCCTCATCCTCTCTCACCCAGTCTTAGGGTACTAGCAAAGCAGCTGCCAACGCATCGTCTTCCCTCCTCTCAATGTCATCATCAGTGACTCCTTCCCTAGACCCACCATGTCCTCCTGAGGAGCCTCCTGAACTCTTTGAGCACAGTGTTGGGTACATGCTCCAGGAGGATGCCCAGTGTTTTGTGGGCTCTGATGATGACACTCAGCTAGAGGAAGGCAGTACCGTGAGCGCAGAGAGAGGGGATGCTCAAGAAGGACAGCAATCTGGCAGTCATGTTCCACAAGCTGCAGAATACTGCCAGGTTTGCTACAGCAATGAAGAGGGAGGGGATGATGAGGGCACTGACACCACGTGGGTGCCTGGAAGGAGAGAGGAGGAGGAGGAGGAGGCACATGTCCAACGAGGCAGGATGCCCTCCGGGGGCCAGCTTAGGGGCAGCACACCGACTGAATCACACCGCAGAGCTCCGCCTGTGCAGAGCGCTGCCTCTGCGCGTTATTCTAAAAGTTCTTTGGTGTGGGCCTTTTTTGAGACGAGTGCATCAGATCGCACCGCTGCTATTTGCAACATATGTCTCAAGCGTATCCCGCGTGGCCAAAACATCAGCCGCTTGGGCACCACATGCTTGACCAGACATATGTTGACCTGCCATGCAGCTCGTTCGCAAGCGTACCTCAAAGACCCACACCAAAGAACAAAGTGGACCTCTCCTTGCTCCTCATCAGCTGGCATCTCCAACCCCACTAGACCTTCAGTCCTCTCTGAAACCTGCTCTGAGAGGAATGAAGGTGTAGAATTAGGTGTGTCACAGCCAAGTGCTTCCGGGAACTCTGCTAGCGGTACACCCACGTCCGATTATAGCAGGCAAATGTCCCTGCTCCAGCTGCTGGACCGGCGAAAGAAGTTCACTCCCAGCCATCCACATGCCCAGCGGTTGTATGCTAGCTTGGCTAAATTGCTAGCACTTCAACTGCTGCCTTCTCAGTTGGTAGACTCGGCCCCCTTCCGTGAGTTTGTACAATGTGCGGTTCCTCAGTGGCAGGTCCCCAAACGCCACTTTTTCTCACGGAAGGCGATTCCGGCTCTCTACCGGCAAATGGAAGGCAATGTCCTTGCCTCGCTGGACAGGGCGGTCAGCGGTAAGGTGCATATTACCGCTGACTCATGGTCCAGCAGGCATGGACAGGGACGTTACCTATCTTTCACGGCCCATTGGGTCACTCTTCTGGCAGCCGGGAAGGATGCAGGACAAGGTGCAGTAGTGTTGGAGGTTGTTCCGCCACCATGCCTCCAAAATGCTACTATTGTTTGTGACACACCTCTCTCCTCCACCCCCTCCTCTTCTTCTTCCTCCATGGCCTCTTCCAGTGCTCTGTCCTCAGAACCAGCGGTGCTTCGTAGGCGTTCCAGGGGCTACGCAAGTACGCAGGCAAAACGATGCCATGCCGTGCTTACGCTGGTTTGTTTGGGGGACAGGAGCCACACTGGGGCGGATGTTTTGTCAGCTCTGCAGGGGCAGGCCGAGAGGTGGTTGACGCCACGCCAGCTTAAGCCAGGAATGGTGGTTTGTGACAATGGCACCAACCTCCTCTCCGCCCTCCGACAGGGACAACTGACCCATGTGCCCTGTGTAGCTCACGTCCTTAACCTGGTGGTGCAGCGGTTCTTGGGCAGGTACCCCGGCTTACAGGATGTCCTGAAGCAGGCCAGGAAAGTCTGTGTGCATTTCCGCCGATCATTTTATGCCTGTGCTCGGCTGGCTGAGCTCCAAAAGGAGTTGAACCTGCCCAAGAACCGCCTTATATGTGACATGCCCACCAGGTGGAACTCAACGCTGGCCATGCTGCAGCGGCTGCACACGCAGCAGAGGGCCATCAATGAGTACCTGTGCGACTACGGCACCAGGACAGGGTCAGGGGAGCTCGGTTTTTTCTCACCACGCCAGTGGGGCATGATCAGGGATGCATGCACTGTCCTGTCACCGTTTGATGAGGCCACAAGGATGGTGAGCAGTGACAGTGCATGCATCAGTGACACTGTACCTCTTGTCCACCTCTTGGAGCATACGCTGCGTGGAATAATGGACAGGGCACTTGAGGCAGAACAGAGGCAGGAAGAAGAGGACTTCCTTGCCTCTCAAGGCCCCCTTTATCCAGACAGTGTTCCTGCTGTGCCACCCATCACACAGGAAGAGGATGAGGAGGAGGAAGAGGAGGAGGATGATTGTGTCAGCATGGAGGTAGAGGCTGGCACTCAGCATCAGCAGCAGCAGCAGCAGTCTTGTAGGGATGATTTACAGTAGACATGTGCAGAGTAAAATATTTTGTTTCGGAATTTCGTTTTCGTCCGAAAACTTAATTTATTTAGTTACTCCCGAAATTCGTTTTCATTTATTTCGTTTTTCGTTCAAAAATTGCATTCGTCCGAAAATCCACATGAATTACGGTCAGATCCCGCCCCCCCCTGTTTGAAATGGTAAGGGGGTACAAAAGTACCCCTACCATTTCACAAAGAAAGTGTAAAAAATGGTTAAATAAAACAAACAGACTTTTGAAAAATTCCTTTATTAAAAATAAAAAAATAAAAAAAAGATTCCAGCGGCGGTAATCCACTCTTGCTATCCAGCGATGGACGATCATCTCTCCAGCGATGTCTCATCTCATCCAGCGCAGCGATCCATCCTTCTTCTGTCTCCGTGAAGGAGACACTGCAGGCATTCCGGCGGCTGACGTTTCTTATATACGGAGGGCGGGGCCACCCGTCACCTGACCCCGTCCCCCTCTGACGCAAGGGGAAACCCGGGGGTTCCCCGTGACGTATGGGTGACCCCGCCCCCCTCTGATGTAACGGAAACCTGCCTGTGTTACATCAGAGGGGTGCGGGGTCACCCATACGTCACAGGGAACCCCGGGTTTCCCCTTGCGTCAGAGGGGGGCGGGGTCAGGTGACGGGTGGCCCCGCCCTCCGTATATAAGAAACGTCAGCCGCCGGAATGCCTGCAGTGTCTCCTTCACGGAGACAGAAGACGGATGTATTCGCTGCGCTGGATGAGATGAGACATCGCTGGAGAGATGATCGTCTGTCGCTGGATAGCAAGAGTGGATTACCGCCGCTGGAATCTTTTTTTTATTTTTTTATTTTTAATAAAGGAATTTTTCAAAAGTCTGTTTGTTTTATTTAACCATTTTTTACACTTTCTTTGTGAAATGGTAGGGGTACTTTTGTACCCCCTTACCATTTCAAACAGGGGGGGGGGGGCGGGATCTGGGGGTCCCCTTGTTAAAGGGGGCTTCCAGATTCTGATAAGCCCCCCGCCCGCAGACCTCCACAACCACCGGCCAGGGTTGTGGAGATGAGGCCCTTGTCCTCATCAACATGGGGACAAGGTGCTTTGAGGGGTCACAGACCCCCAAAGCATCCTCCCAATGTTGAGGGCATGTGGCCTGGTATGGTTCAGGAGGGAGGGGGGGCCGCTCTCTCATCCCCCCCTCTTTTCCTGCGGCCTGCCAGGTTGCGTGCTCGGATAAAGGGTCTGGTATGGATTTTTAGGAGGAACCCCACGTCAATTTTTTTAAAAATTTGACGCGGGGTTCCCCTTAATATCCATACCAGACCTGAAGGGCCTGGTAATTGAATTTGGGGGACCCCCACGCTTTTTTTTTTTTTATTATTATTTTTTTTATCAATGACTTTCAATGAGTGTTCTCTGTATTACGGGAGCCGACAATTCATAATAGCTGCGAGTGATTTTAAAGGACTTTTTTTCCTGCATAAATGACACTTTGCAGGGACAGTTCTAAGCACGGGAAACATGCGTCCCTTCACAGGCATACTATAGACAACCCCCCCCTACGAAATTTAAAGGAATATTACACTTTTATTGTTTCACTTCAATCATTATTAAAATCACTGCTCCCGAAAAAACGGCCGTTTTTAAAACTTTTTTTTGCATTGATACATGTCCCCTGGGGCAGGACCCGGGTCCCCAAACACTTTTTAGGACAGTAACTTGCAGAATCTTTTCTCTCTGTCAAATCTTTTTTCTCTGTCGGATATTTTCTCTATATAATCTTGGACTAATAGAGGTAAGGTTAGGCACATTCGACCACAAGTTCTATAGACAGATTGTTATTGTCAGAGTCATGTCGAATCTCCTATTCTATATCGAACTGTTGTAACAATGAAAACGAAAATAAAGCATTTATTTATGTCGGATCTTTCGTTTTTCGGATTTTGTGCTTTCGTTATCGTTTGTCAAAACGAAAACGAAAATAGCTGAAATTCGGACGAAAATGCATTCGGACCAAAACGAATGCACATGTCTAATTTACAGTCCCAAGAAACACGTGGACTTGTACGTGGCTGGGAGGAGGTAGCTGCAGATCATGTTGTCCTTAGTGACCCAGAGGACTCCGGACCGAATGCCTCAGCTAACCTACGCTGCATGGCCTCCCTGATCCTGCAAAGCCTGTGGAAGGATCCTCGTATTCTTCGGATCAAGAAGAGGGACCATTACTGGCTGGCCACTCTCCTTGATCCACGGTACAAGGGTAAGGTTGCCGACCTTATCTTGCCATCGCAGAGGGAGCAGAGGATGAGACATCTCCGGGAGGCCTTGCAGAAAGGTCTGTGCAACGCGTTCCCAGAGACTGGAAGGTTACAAACTCCTGGTCCTGGACAACGTGTTGCTGAGGCATCGGTCAGAAGGAGCGGTGGAGAAGGTGGCCGTCTGACTGATGCTTTCAGACAATTTTTTAGTCCGCAGCCCCAAGGTATGATCGGTTCCAGCAACCATCGCCAGCGTCTGATTTACATGGTGCAGGAATACCTAGGGGCAAGGTCAGACTTGGACACCTTTCCCACCAAAAATCCTCTGGCTTACTGGGTCTTGAGGATGGATCACTGGCCAGAGCTTGCACAGTATGCAATTGAGCTACTGGCCTATCCTGCATCCAGCGTTCTTTCAGAACGCACCTTCAGTGCTGCTGGTGGCTTTGTTACCGATCACAGGGTGCGCCTGTCCACCGAATCAGTTGATCGACTGACCTTCATCAAGATGAATCAGTCTTGGATCACCCACAGCTACCAAGCACCTGAAGCTGATGTAACAGAATAATTTTTTTTTAAATATCACATCCCTTCATGACTGCCTATGCTGATGCTGAGTGACTGTCTTGTTATGTTGATTGTCTATCCTCTTCCTCCTCCGCTGATATGTTGGAAGAACATTTCTGGTTCTGGGTGATGCCTAAGGCCCAATTTTTCTGCCCCTGTTTAACAGGGGCGTTTAAGTACAATTTTTGATGCAATGCTTTGCAGCAGGGCTAATTCCTGCAATCAAACAAGAGTATATGGGAGAGGTTGCAGTGTGGTGGCACCAGCACCAGTGCCTAAGACCCAATTTTTCTGCCCCTGTTTAACAGGGGCGTTTAATTACAATTTTTGATGCAATGCTTTGCAGCAGGGCTAATTCCTGCAATAAAACTAGAGTATATGGAAGAGGTTGCAGTGTGGTGGCACCAGCACCAGTGCCTAAGGCCCAATTTTTCTGCCCCTGTTTAACAGGGGCGTTTAGGTACAATTTTTGATGCAATGCTTTGCAGCAGGGCTAATTCCTGCAATAAAACTAGAGCATATGGCAGAGGTTGCAGTGTGGTGGCACCAGCACCAGTGCCTAAGGCCCAATTTTTCTGCCCCTGTTTAACAGGGGCGTTTAAGTACAATTTTTGATGCAATGCTTTGCAGCAGGGCTAATTCCTGCAATAAAACTAGAGTATATGGCAGAGGTTGCAGTGTGGTGGCACCAGCACCAGTGCCTAAGGCCCAATTTTTCTGCCCCTGTTTAACAGGGACATGTAATTACAATTCTTGATATAATATTTCACAGGAGGGCCCGTTCCTGTGCCCACCCAGAGTAACTGTGAGGACTTATAGTGTTGTGGCACCAGCACCACAATCACCAAAGGTCAATTTTTCTACCACTGTTCAACAATGGCATGTAATTACAATTCTTGATATAATCGTTCACAGCAGGGCGCTCCAGCGCCCACCAAGAGTCACTTTGAGGGCTTACAATGTTGTGGCGAAACCAACACCTTGTTCCGCCATTTCTGCAGAGCATATAGGGCAGGCCCCTACTTTCAAACATCCAATTTACAAACATCTCCTACTTGCAAACGGAAGGAGACAACAGCAAGTGAGATGAAAAAAGATGGACGACAAAACAAATTATACACGGGTGATAACCCTTCCCTATGTTTTCCAAAAAGCTTAAAAATAGTTTTTTTGACTGGAGCTACACTTTAAAAATGTACCAGTTGAAAATTACAAACAGATTCAACTTAACACAACAAACCTACACAGTCCCTGTCTTGTTTGTACCGCCTGTATACTGCTGTTCTGAGTATATAGGGCCTGGGGGCCACACGCATTTCCTTTTTTTAATATGGGTACAGGGTTCCCCTTAATATGCGTACAAGACCCAAAGGGGCTGGTAATGGGCAGGGAGGGCTACCCATGCCATTTTTCTGAATGATTTTCAACCATATTGCAGGAACCAGATATAACATTAAAACCGCAAGCAGTTTTAAATGGTGTTATTTCCGTTTAATGTCATTTTGTGCAGGGACTGTTCTAAACACGGGAAACACGTGGCACTTCACAGGCATACTACAGACACCCCCCAGGCACCATATTTAAAGGAATATTTCACTTTTTTTTTTCTCACTTTAATCGTCATTAAAATCAGTGCTCCCGCCAAAACGGCCGTTTTTATAAACATTTTATGCATTGACCCATGTCCCCTGGGGCAGGAGCCAGGTCCCCAAACCCTTTTTAGGACAGAATCTTGCATATTAGCCGTTAAAATTAGCACTTTTCATTTCGAACGTTCGAGTCCCATAGACTTCAATGGGGTTCTAAAGTTCGTTCGAATTTGGGGTCCGTTCGAAAGTTCTGGTGCAAACCGAACCGGGGGGTGTTCGGCTCATCCCTATTTGTAAGCATCAAGTGTCAGAAAAGACCAGACCACTTTTTGCGATTCGGCACTGCGTCGCTTTAACTGACAATTGCGCGGTCATGCGATGTGGCTCCCAAACTAAATTGGCATCCTTTTTTTCCCACAAATAGAAATTTCTTATGGTGGTATTTGATCACCTCTGCGGTTTTTATTTTTTGCGTTATAAACAAAAATAGAGCGACAATTTTGAAAAAACGCATTATTTTTTTACTTTTTGTTTTAATAAATACCCCCCAAAAATATATAAAAAAACATTTTTTTCCTCAGTTTAGGCCGATACGTATTCTTCTACATATGTTTGGTAAAAAAATCACAATACGCGATTATTGATTGGTTTGCGCAAAAGTTATAACATTTACAAAATAGGAGATAGTTTTATGGCATTTTTATTAATAATTTTTTTTTACTAGTAATGGCGGCGATCAGCGATTTTTATTGTGACTGCGACATTATGGAGGACACATCAGACATTTTTGACACATTTTTGGGACCATTGCCATTTATACAACAATCAGTGCTATATAAATGCAGTGATTCCTGTGTAAATGACACTGGCAGTGAAGGGGTTAACCAGTGGGTGGCAGTGTAGGGGTTAAGTGTTCCTAGGGGTGTGTTACTAACTGTTGGTGGCTGGGCTTTTATTTAGTGAACACTGATCTCTGCTCCAATCACATGGAGCAGAGATCAGCGTCACCAGTTGCAAGGCAGAACGGCGAGATGCTATTTACAACGGCATCTCTCCGTTCAGCCGCCCCGTGAGACAATTGCGGGTATGCCCACGGTGATCGAGTCCGCGGAACCCGCGACCGGACTCACGGGGGTCCCGACCAGCACACGAGCGCGCCACCGGCGGTGCACTTGTGATGGCAGGGTGGCATTAAAGATTGGACGTACCTGTACGCCAATATGCCCGCCCGTGCCATTCTTCCGACGTACATCGGCGTGCGTTGGTCAGGAAACGGTTAAATGGTTAAACTGAGAACTTCTACACACAGAGTTGGAGTTCATATATTCAGAAGTGTAAACATTGTATCTCTTTGCTCTTTTCTTGGCAGACTGCCCAGAGAGGAGAACCAAGTGGCTTCTCTGATGTCTTCAGGCAACTTACATTGACTTATATTACTGAAGTCATTTGCAAGTCGCGCTGAAGATATCATTGGCCTTTTTTAGCAGCACAATCGGCTGATACCGATTAATGAAAAAACGCCAAATATCGGCCGATATATCGGTCGACCTCTAATATATATAGACACTTTTTAGTGCTGTTCCTTTTGGCGGGATCACTATTTTTTGCTTTATCCCTCTGTGTGCCCGTTTGGATGTGAGCACTGGGATTTATATTGACAATTTTCACACTTTTGAAATTTCATTTTTACATAGAGCTTTGTGGAACCTTTGTTCCGTTATTAATAATAATATTTTTTTAATTTAACACTCGGGTTCACAATGAGGCATGGTTCTGTTTCCTTATTTAAAGCGGGAGTTCCGCCGTTTTTTTTTTTTTTAAAAGCCAGCAGCTACAAATACTGCAGCTGCTGACTTTTAAAAGAAGGACACTTACCCGCCCAGCGCGATGTCGACACCCGAAGCCGATCTCTCGATCGCCTCTTGGGTGCTGCCACCGCCATCTTGGGTATGGGAATCAGGAAGTGGATTCATTTCCCGGTTCCCTAATGCTTATGCGCGAGTCGCGCTGCGCAATAAGGATGGTCCCCGCTGTCTCTGGGATCCGTGTGTTTCCCAGCAGACAGCGGGGGACCTGCGGAAAGGGGTGTAGATTCTGCGGATATCTATGCCGGAAGTTGGTGCAGATACCTGTGCTGTACAGGTACCTGCACCCCCCTCCCCCCTGAAAGGTGCCAATTGTGGCGCCGGAGGGGGGGAGGGTTCCAATGAGCGGAAGCTCCACTTTAGGGTGGAGCTCCGCTTTAAGAGATGAGTCAGTGCGTCGCCCATTTCCTTGACAATGTCTACGTGAGACAAAACATATGTCAGGTGGTTGACGCGCTGACGTCATTGCTGTACACCATTGATTCCAAACGGGCGATTGCTAGCTGGCTGGCCATGTTTTTTATGTGAGATGTAATTTTATCTGCTATTTGATGTAAGTACATCTTTTCTTATCCTTATTACATTTTCTATACTGGTTTACACTAGTGATGGACGAACTTCCGACGGGACGTTTCGCGAACACGGAACGCGAACGAGGCGAACCGTTCGCGAAACCGAACGTTCGCCGCGGGCCCCATTGACTTCAATGGGAGGCGAACTTCGCCAACCTTTAGGTCAAATTTGCAGCCACAAAATAATTATTAGCAGGGCAAACATAGTCCCACCACATGGCCAATGACATAACACATGTATGAGGTGAATTTGGGATCGATAACTACAAGCATTCTTTTTTTATATGGGAAATTGTTGTGACAATTCAGGACTGTGGAGCGCATGAAGGCAATGGAGGAGAGGGAAGGTCAGGGACCAGGGTAGGCAAAGAAGAGGGTGCAGGAGATGATCACCAGCAGCGTGACATACAGCAATGACACCTTCACCGTGATAGAGTCATCTGACACCAGCACCGTGATAGAGAGCACTGACATCAGCAGCGTGACATAAAGCATTAACACCAGCACCGTGACATACAGCATTGACAGCAACACCGTGATAGAGAGTACTGACATCAGAAGCGTGACATTAAGCACTGACATCAGCACCGTGATATACAGCACTGACAGCAGCACCGTGATAGAGGGCACTGACATCAGAAGCGTGACATACAGCACTGACATCATCACCGTGATAGAGAGCACTGACATCAGCAGCGTGACATACAGCACTGACATCAGCACCGTGATATACAGCACTGACAGCAGCACCGTGATAGAGAGCACTGACATCAGAAGCGAGACATACAGCACTGACATCAGCACAGTGATATACAGCACTGACAGCAGCACCGTGATAGAGAGTACTGACATCAGAAGCGTGACATAAAGCATTAACACCAGCACCGTGACATACAGCATTGACAGCAACACCGTGATAGAGAGTACTGACATCAGAAGCGTGACATTAAGCACTGATATCAGCACCGTGATATACAGCACTGACAGCAGCACCGTGATAGAGGGCACTGACATCAGAAGCGTGACATACAGCACTGACATCAGCACAGTGATATACAGCACTGACAGCAGCACCGTGATAGAGGGCACTGACATCAGCAGCGTGACATTAAGCACTGACATCAGCACCGTGATATACAGCACTGACAGCAGCACCGTGATAGAGGGCACTGACATCAGAAGCGTGACATACAGCACTGACATCAGCACAGTGATATACAGCACTGACAGCAGCACCGTGATAGAGAGTACTGACATCAGAAGCGTGACATTAAGCACTGACATCAGCACAGTGATATACAGCACTGACAGCAGCACCGTGATAGAGGGCACTGACATCAGAAGCGTGACATACAGCACTGACATCAGCACAGTGATATACAGCACTGACACTAGCACCGTGATAGAGAGTACTGACATCAGAAGCGTGACATAAAGCATTAACACCAGCACCGTGACATACAGCATTGACAGCAACACCGTGATAGAGAGTACTGACATCAGAAGCGTGACATTAAGCACTGACATCAGCACTGTGATATACAGCACTGACAGCAGCACCGTGACATTAAGCACTCACACCAGCACCGTGATATACAGCACTGACAGCAGCACCATAAGCAGCCCCAGGAGTAAGTCAGCACAGCACAGGGATGGTGTGATCCCCTCATAATAAGCAGGCCCAGGAGAAACTCAGCACAGCACAGGGATGGTGTGATCCCCTCATAATAAGAACCCCCAGGAGGAAGTCAGCACAGCACAGGGATGGTGTGATCCCCTCATAATAAGAACCCCCAGGAGAAAGTCAGCACAGCACAGGGATGGTGTGATCCCCTCATAATAAGCAGGCCCAGGAGAAACTCAGCACAGCCGATAGCGGTCCTTACAGAACAGCAGCCTGTACCGCACTCAACCCTATGTACTGTAGCACCCTAGACCAAGTTACCAGTCCTTATAAGAACTTTTGTGGACCAAGCAGGTTGTGTGTTAGTGATTAGCAGACTGTACGTCAGTCCCTATACCAATGAAGGACTGCTGCAGTATAGGGCAGCGGTCAGTAGTGGTGCACCTCAACCCTATCTATTGTGGACCGATAGCGGTCCTTACAGAACAGCAGACTGTACCGCACTCAACCCTATGTACTGTAGCACCCTAGACCAAGTTACCAGTCCTTATAAGAACTTTTGTGGACCAAGCAGGTTGTGTGTTAGTGATTAGCAGACTGTACGTCAGTCCCTATACCAATGAAGGACTGCTGCAGTATAGGGCAGCAGTCAGCAGTAGTGCACCTCAACCCTATCTATTGTGGACCGATAGCGGTCCTTACAGAACAGCAGACTGTACCGCACTCAACCCTATGTACTGTAGCACCCTAGACCAAGTTACCAGTCCTTGTAGGAACTTTTGTGGACCAAGCAGGTTGTGTGTTAGTGATTAGCAGACTGTACTTCAGTCCCTATACCAATGAAGGACTGCTGCAGTATAGGGCAGCGGTCAGCAGTGGTGCACCTCAACCCTATCTATTGTGGACCGATAGCGGTCCTTACAGAACAGCAGACTGTACCTCACTCAACCCTATGTACTGTAGCACCCTACACAGACCAAGTTACCAGTCCTGATAAAGAGCTTTGTGGAACAAGTGAGTTGTGAATGATTAGCAGACTGCAGCAGAAGGGCAGCAGTCAAGTATAATATTCTTTCTATATTTGGAAGAAAGAATATTATACGTGTACAAGCCTATTACCGTACCACTGATACCAGTCCTGAAAAGAACCTTTGTGGAACTAAGGCCGCGTACACACGCGGGGACTGTTCGCCCAACTTTGTCCGTCAAACAGTTTCAGCAAACAGTCCGCTCAAAATTAGCATGGACGGACATGGCCACACACGACGGACGAACAGTTTGCGGAAAACGTGCGCGATGACGTGAACGGCACGTACGACGGGACGAAAAATACGACGTCCTATACACTGCATTATAACTTTCGGCGTGAAAATCCTTTCTGAGCATGCGCGCAACTTTGTTTGACGAACAAGCCTACACACGCGGGGACTGTCCGCTGAAACAAGGTTTCAGCGGACAGTTTTTCGGAATTTCCGAAAAACCTTGTTCAGCGGACTGTTCGCTGAAACTGTCCGCTGAAAGCCCACACACGAGCGGACTGTCCACTGAAACTTGGTTTCAGCGGACAGTTTCAGCGAACAGTCCCCGCGTGTGTACGCGGCCTAATAGTAACAGGAACTGACCCTCACTGCCTGACACACTGCTTCCTTCCTGTCCCTATACAAAGTGGCAAAAAAGAGGAGCCTGGAACAATTAGTGGTTACTGGAATAGATCTTTTGTGGACCTGATAGTAACAGCTAATGATGATGATGATGATGATGATGATGACGACTAAACTGACTCTCCCTGTAGCATACTCCGTCCTTTCCCTTTCTCTAAACTGACAAAAGACACTCAGGCTGCTGCAACAATCAGTAGCACAGCAAACCTATATACACCTAACACTAGGGATGAGCCGAACACCCCCCGGTTCGGTTCGCACCAGAACTTGCGAACGACCCCCGCGTTCGGTACGAACGTTAGAACCCCATTGAAGTCTATGGGACTCGAACGTTCGAATTGGAAAATGCTAATTTTAACGGCTAATATGCAAGATAGTGTGCTAAAAAGGGTTTGGCGATCTGCCTCCTGTCTCAGGGGACATGGGTCACTGCAAAAAAAAGTTTTAAAAACTACCGTTTTGGCGGGAGCACTGATTTTAATGACGATTAAAGTGAAAAAAAAAAGTGAAGTATTCCTTTAAATATGGTGCCTGGGGGGTGTCTATAGTATGCCTGTGAAGTGCCACGTGTTTCCCGTGTTTAGAACAGTCCCTGCACAAAATGACATTAAACGGAAATAACACCATTTAAAACTGCTTGCGGTTTTAATGTTATATCTGGTTCCTGCAATATGGTTGAAAATCATTCAGAAAAATGGCATGGGTAGCCCTCCCTGCCCATTACCAGCCTATTTGGGTCTTGTACACATATTAAGGGGAACCCCGTACCCATATTAAAAAAAGGAAATGCGTGTGGCCCCCAGGCCCTATATACTCAGAACAGCAGTATACAGGCGATGCAAACAAGACAGGGACTGTGTAGGTTTGTTGTGTTAAGTTGAATCTGTTTGTCATTTTCAACCGGTACATTTTTAAAGTGTAGCTCCAGCCAAAAAAAATATTTTTAAGCTTTTTGGAAAACATAGGGAAGGGTTATCACCCCTGTATAATTTGTTTTGTCGTCCATCTTTTTTCATCTCACTTGCTGCTGTCTCCTTGCGTTTGCAAGTAGGAGATGTTTGTAAGTTGGATGTTTGAAAGTAGGGGCCTGCCCTATATTATAGCGGTATGTACTGGGTACAGAGCACGCAGACAGCACGCACTATCTCCTAACACTACTGACTGCAAGCTCTATTATTAACCACTTGTTAGCCCAATGTTTGCATAAAGTGAAAGATGAAGTTATGCTGAGTAAATAGATATCAAACATGTCACTCTTCAAAATTGCACATGCCCGTGGAATGGCGCCAAACGTCGCTACTTAAAAAATCCCCATAGGCGACGCTTTAAATATTTTTTTACTGGTTACATGTTTTGAGTTGCAGAGGAGGTCTAGGACTGGAATTATTGCTCTCGCTCTAACATTCTCGGCGATACCTCACATGTGTGGCACATGCGAGCACATGGGGACATGGGCGCTTTAATTTTTATTTTTTATTTTTTATTGTTCATTTTACTTTATTTTAGTTTGACATTTTTTTTCCCAAAAATATATTTTTGATCACTTTTATTCCTATTACAAGAAATGTAAACATCCCTTGTAATAGGAATATGGGGTGACAGGTCCTCTTTACAGTGAAATCTGGGGGGTCAATATGACCCCACATCTCACCTCTAGGCTGGGAAGCCTGAAATAAAAAATTAAAAAAAAGATTCTGGCTTTGATCGTACTGGCGAGTTGGTAGAAGCACCGGAGGGCGGTGAGGGGTGGGGGGCGTCTATGGCTGGGTACTTCAGGGTATCACCGAGTATGGCTGGGTATCTCTGAGTATGGCTGGGTATGGCAATTTATGGCAGGGTATTACAGAGTATTGGCGGGGTATTGGCGGGGTACTACAGAGTAATAGCAGGGTACTGCAGAGTATTGGGGGTACTGCAGAGTAATAGCAGGGTACTGCACTGCAGAGTAATGGCGGGGTACTGCACTGCAGAGTAATGGCGGGGTACTGCAGAGTAATGGCGGGGTACTGCACTGCAGAGTAATGGCGGGGTACTGCAGAGTAATGGCGGGGTACTGCACTGCAGAGTAATGGCGGGGTACTGCACTGCAGAGTAATGGCGGGGTACTGCACTGCAGAGTAATGGCGGGGTACTGCAGAGTAATGGCGGGTACTGCAGAGTATTGGGGGGTACTGCAGAGTAATGGGGGTTACTGCAGAGTAATGGGGGGTACTGCAGAGTAATGGCAGGGTACTGCAGAGTATGCACTGGTATTGCAGAGTATTGGCAGGGAATTGAGGGGTTAAATTCGGTGAGCAGCGATGTGGGCACTGCAGATGCAGCCCACATCGCTGCTGACACCGATCTCTTTCCCCTCCGCTGTACCGATCGGTACAGAAAGGGGAGGGAGGAACAGGCGTCATAACATGACGCCGGTTTGTTTCCAAGTGATCACTCCGTCATTTGACGGAGCAATCACGTGGTAAACGGCCGCTATGAGCGGCCGTTTACCGTGATGCGCCGGGTCCTATGGACCCGGCGGTCACGGATGCTCTCGAGTGCGCACACCTCGGGGCACGCGAGAGCAGAATTCTGGGAGGCCGTTAATTAACGGCCTCTCTGAGTTAAACAACCGCCCTGAAGCCGTTAATCGGCAATGGGCAGTTGTTAAGTGGTTAAAGCTAGATCACTAGCTATATAGGTGAGGTGAATATAGTGGTGTATACTGCAGTCAGGGCACAGACAACAACCACTACACAGCAGCAAGATAGGAAATCAGCCAAAAACGATTGGTGTGTAACTGTGTTGAAGGTACACAGAACACCCACTGCTTCAGATGCAAAGTAACACACTACAGGAGGCCGCCTTAAAGGCGGCCTTATATAGTGTGGGGCGTGCACTACACAGCCTGAGCTATGATTGGCCACAGGCATCCTGCCTGTGGCCAATCATGGCTCTCCTCGCTGCCGGCGCTGCGATTGGCCAAGCATGCGGGGTCACAGTGCATGCTTGGCCAATCATCGAACAGCAATGCACTGCGCCAACGCAGTGCATTGTGGTCCGCGCGCGCGTCACTCGAATTTTGACGCGAACGGCCAAAACGTTCGGAATTCGCCGAACGGGCGAACAGCCAATGTTCGAGTCGAACGTACGTTCGACTCGAACACGAAGCTCATCCCTACCTAACACCTATACCAGTCCTGAAAAGAACTTTTGTGTACCAAATAGCTAGTGGTTTATCTGTCCCTACTCCACACAGCAACCTTTCCCTATAGTGACAGAAGAAAGAATGTAAAATGGCCACCGGATCGGGTGTATTTATAGGTTAGGGGGAATGTCCAAGTGTCCATGTGCTGTCATGTCTCAATTGGCTGTCCTGTACCCCATGATAGACGTGTCATCGTAGGTCAAAGTTCTTTTACACATTAAACACGTAAGTCCGCCGGGGCGAACAACGGCAAAAGGCGAGCGAACGAGCGGACCGCGAACTACCAAAATTCGCCGAGAAACGACCGCCGGGCGAACCGTTCGGCCATCACTAGTTTACACTATGGAGTGCCCTGTTCTCATCTTTTTGGGTCCTACTGCTTGATTGCTATATGGATATATCAGACCGAGCTTATCTGCCTGCCCTTGAGTTCATCACTGTGAGGCTGCACCTTGATTGCTTTCATGCTGGATATCTCCCCTTTGTTACAAGCTTATCTTAGCTTGCCTTCTGGTAAGCGTACATTCTCTAGAGAGTGGTGGATTACATTATTGGGTGTCAGTCGAATGTTTATTTCACTTCACTGGATAATTATTTTATTTGTCTTCACGGACTTATTTATTTTTGTGTTTCGGATGACATAAGTGGGACTGTTTATTATATATATATATATATATATATATATATATATATATATTTGTTTTTTTCAATATATACACTGTCACCTGTATTATATTTAATTTTTCATCATTTTTTATTAATGAGATATATATATATATATACTTAGATTTTCTTGAATGGATTCTTCACGGATTTTCACATTTAATCATCTTTTGGTATTTGGTTATTAAAGTGGTTGTAAACCCATGGGTGAAAAAAAAAAAGAAACCTGAAAGACAAAGGCATAATTAGCTAGTATGCATAGCTCATACTAGCTCATTATGAATAACTTACCTGAGAATGCGATGCATGAATCTATCTAATTGGTCATAGAGGGGTGGCAGGAGAGAGGGGGTGGCGCCCATGCGCCCTTAATGCACGGGCTGCCACTGCTGTGGATGCAGGACAGCGGATGCAGGCATACTGTAGATGCAGGACAGCAGTACCGGAGCTACACGGGCTGGAAGCAGAAGACTGGAGAAGATTCAGACAAGCCCGATCATAC
Organism: Lithobates pipiens; assembly: GCF_037356315.1. Classification (NCBI taxonomy): domain Eukaryota; kingdom Metazoa; phylum Chordata; class Amphibia; order Anura; family Ranidae; genus Lithobates; species Lithobates pipiens. The sequence goes on from NW_027507748.1 coordinate 20,811,183, forward strand.
ACGGAGGATCAGCCTGTAATAAACAGCAGGCAGAGAATGGTCAGAGTTCAAGCCCGGTTTGGCAACAGGAAAGCAGGCAGACAAGCAGGAATAATTGGGGTCAAGGCAAGCCAAAGTTCAGGACTGGAGACAGCAGATCAGATACAGGCACAGGATCAGAACACGGGGTAAAGCTGCAGATCAGACAGAACTGCACTTGTGCAGCTGCTTTTGGCACCGGCATTAATGGCTAATGTGCGCATGTGTTTTTGCACATGCGCATATGCAGGGCCGTCTTTAATATTGATTGGACCCTGGGCAAAAAAATATTTTGGGGCCCCTCCCATGCAGTTTCGCTCTCCACCTGCTTTGAGACATATAATAAAAAGGAGCAAGACTCAAAGTCAGTTTACTGAATCAGATCAGGCAGCGGTTGTGATTGAAGGCCAGAGGTTACAGTGTATCATTACCAGGGCTCAAGTCCTGCGGGAACGCATGGGAACGGAGTTCCTGTACTTTTTCCACAACAGGAACTCAGTTCCCGTTAGCTTGCATACTTCAAAGTCTTGCAGGACGCGGCTGCTGTGTGGAAGGTGCTACACCAGCAGCTGCCGACAAAGCTCGTAATGGTAAGTGCCGCACACCTGACTATTCAGGCATTGCTAGTAGGGGGCCCCATGACAGCTTACGCTTCAATCTACCTGTCAATCACAGCTAGCTGACGGGTAGATCAGGTCCCTGCTGCTAAGAGATTGTATTTAGTCAGACCTCTCTTGACGCTCCTCCCTGCCGGCCCCTCCTGATTTTCTGTCTCCTCATCTCTCCCCCCCCCAGTCTCCTGCATACTTGCTTTGTGTGTCCCGCTGAATCCCCCCCCCCCTCTATCTTGATGATGAGAGAACCCAGAGGAGGAGCACAGCTATTCTGCTCACAGGACATTCAGGGAGAGAGGTGAGCTGAGGGAGGAACATCAGTTTGGGGTGGTAAGCTGAGCACAATACCTGGCAAAGTTTAATGCCAGGAGGGAAGTTTATGTGGAAATATGTGAAGGGTTGGAATAACAGCGAGTGTGTGTTGGAGCCCCTGCAGAGTTTGCAGCCCCCCCCCCCCCCAGCTAACATACATACATCTCCTAAGCAGGAACACATCACTATCTCCCCAAGCATTCTGTCCAGATAATGTGCAGTTCATTTATGACCTTTCCGTTTAACCCTATGTTATCCAAACTCTGTTCAATGAAAAGTGTAAACTCACCACATAAACATTCTATATACAAAATAACATCCCCAATAAAGATCAGAACATGATGTTCACATTTGCATGGAAGCACAATTGAATGAATGCTGATTATTCAGAGAATTACTGTATTTATGTTTATTGAGGATTGTTTTTTTTTTTTATGTACTAACAGTTAAGCTTCATACACACAATACCAAAATTGGATGAAAAATACCACTTTTGAAGCGTTCGTGCATATGAGCGTATCATTTTTTATTTTTTTTGGTGGGGTGGTGGATCTTGGGTCTAAAGTTCCCACACTTTTTTCCCCAGGACTTGACCCCTGATCATTACCACTCATTGACTGAGTGTCAATGAGTGGTAATGATTGTGATTGGTTGGTAGAGGTTACAGCACATAATTTCTGCTTGTTGATTGATTGCTATAGATTACTGTACATCAATACTGCTCATTGATTGGTTGCTGTAGGTTACTGCACATTATTAATGCTTACTGATTGGTTGCTAGAGGTTACAGCACATCATCTCCTCATTGCCTGCACACCATGGACTGGGGAGATGAGGGGGCCCATTAATAGACATTAAACACCTAGGGATCCTAGGACTCCTGGGCTTAGTGGCAGTGCAGTGCAGACTTTTAAGCATGCCCCTTCACCTCCCCAGTGGGCAGCATTCAGTATAGGTGATGGTGGATATGACCTCAGGGGGGCATGATATACATATGAATACCGCCTCTATTTACAAATGAATTCTGCCGCTCTGCCTCTATTTACATATGAATACCATCACTATTTACATATCAATGTCGGTATTTACATATAAACACAGGGTCTGCAGGTTAGTCATCTGTACACAACAATAAGGCAGAGCTGGGCAGCATTAGTAACAGAACTTCACATTGAGATATCAGGACACAGCATGGGAATAAAACCTCAAGGAACAAGGGAATTTAAACTGGGATAGTTACCAAGTATGACGCAGCTGCTTTGGGCCCCACAACAATGACAGGGCCCAGGGCAGCTGCCCCTTTTGCCCTGCCTTAAAAACGGCCCTGCGCATATGCGTTCACCTGCTATCGCTAATGTTCCCACACATGCGCATAGGCGTTAGCCTGTACCTGGCAAGACGGGCACCTAATAGGAAAAGAAAATGCCGCTCCAGGTGAGTGAGGGAACCAGGTAGACTGGGGAATGGACTCCTCCCAGGGTGCTAGCCTCGGCTCACCAGCCCTGCAATTTGGATAAAAGGAATTCATGGTACCTGTTTGCCTGTCCTGTGGTGTTATTCATGTTATGGATTTTACAAGAAAGAGATTCATCACTACCTCGGTGTGCAGCCATCCATTCCTTTTATCCAAGATGGGCATCTGCAAATGCACATCTGCGCATGCCATGTCCCCGACAAGTTGTCTCCTAACCAATGGGTTTTTTCGACCATTTTAGAACAAATGTGATTTATCATTCATTTCAGTTCACTTTTTTATTTGTCATATAATTACATTTCTATGTTAAGGGGCCTCCAAACTTGAAGTGCTCCGGGCTCTGGGGGTTCATAGTGGGAGGGTGACACAGAATAGTAACATTGTGTCTTGTTGTCTCTTCTCTGCTCTCCTGATGGAGAATTATACAGGTGAGATGTCACATGACCACCGACCATACAGACCGATACATTGTATATTTATTATATGTGTATCAATTTTATACATTGTGTGTACTTTGCTTTTTCTTTTTCACAGATTCCTATTTATATTTAAAGAGGAGGGCCAGTTTAAAAAAAAAAAAAAAAAAAGTCAGCAGCTCCAAACACTGCAGCTGCTGACTTAATAAAATCACTTACCTGTCCAGGGCGCCCGCGATGTCGGCCGCCCGAGGCCGAGCCGTCCCTCGGCTCTCGGGTCCCGGCGCCGCCATTCCCTGTAAGGGAAACAGGCAGCGGAGCCTTACGGCTTCACTGCCCGTTTCCTACTGCGCATGCGCGAGTCCCGGAACTACTGCGCATGCGCGAGTCCCGCAGCGCTTTCTGAATGGGACGCGCTGTGTTCTGGAACACACAGTTCCCAGAACACAGCGCGACTCATTACCCAGAAGACGCCGCGACGAAGACAGAAGACAGAAGATCTCCGCGGAGGAGGAAGAGGAAGATTAGGATAAAGTGCCTAGCAACAGGCATTTCTGGTAAGTAAAAAAAAAAATTTTCTCATTTTATTTTTTTTAGATTTTTTTGTCATTTTTAACATTTTTTGGTTTTCAGGGTGGCCCTCCACTTTAAGGAACCATTGCATGGTTATTCTCAATGTCCCAGTAATATTGGTATCGCTGATTGTGTACATCATATATCTGGTGAGTGATATTTCCCCTCTCTCTGTATTACACGGATCATTCTTCTCCTTTACAAACACTGATTCATCCTCATCTTGAATGTGCAGTTCAGTTTTGGTCACCAATCCTCAGAATAGATGTTGTTGAATTAGAGAATCAGAAAAAGGCTTCAAAATTATTAAGGGGGTGGAGGGGGCGATTAGACACAACACAAGCTGATCAGCGGGTGCCAGCCAATAGATGGCCATCAGCACCCGCCGATCAGCGAGGAGAGACACAAAACAGTAAACAAGGCAGATCTCTGTTCTGTCAGCAGGGGGGTGGTGGATTTTGTTTCAGGGAAATCCACAACTTCCCTTATTAAAAACAGCACATAGTAAACACAAAAACACTGGCTAGGCACACAGTTAACCCTTTGATCACCTCAGATGTTTAACCCCTTCCCAGCCAGTGTAATTAGTACAGTGACAGTGTATATTATTAGCACTGATCACTGAATGTGTCAGTTAGTGTGAATTGTCCACCGAAATATCAGTTCCACTATAAATCGCTGATCGCCACCATTATTTTGTAGACGCTATAAATTTTGCGCAAATCAATCAATATACATTTGTTGGGATTTTTTTATTTTTTTTTACCAAAAACATGTAGCAGAATACATATTGATGTGATGTGACTTTGAAGCGACTTTCAGGGAATGCCTGGGTAATCTTCCTGTAATGTCTAATCCAAATCACATCTACTGTATATAGATGAGGATCCTACTTGGAGGCGACTTCCATTAAAGTCTATGGGCACAAGTCAGATAGAAGTTGCCTTGGAGTAGTACAGGGATCTTTTCTAAAGTCAGAGCGGCGTCAGTTGTGCTAATTAAGACAACTCCCATTGACTAACATGGGATTTCACATGTCATGCGACTTGGAGTCTCACAAGTTGGATCCCAAGTCGCGGCAGTGTGAACCGAGCCCGAGGCAGCAGCAAAAGGCAACTCCCACTGGAACAGATAAAGCTCAAGGAGCCATCAGAAAGCCAGGGATAGTGTAGCCATTTAAACAAAGGTTTATTATAGAATAGAGCCAGTCATTAAATTAGAACAATGTGACCGCTAAAAAACACAGTAAAAACGTAATGAGACAGCCGCTGAAACCGAGGATCATGCAGCAGCGTAATGTCAGAACTGGAATGTCGTGCCAACTAGTTTCATCCAGCGGGCGCTCTCAAGGGGGGTCCTCCAGTCTCCAACATCGGCCATCTTTTTTTAGTCCACTTTACCCCACTTTCAGGAGGAGACCGGCCACTCAGACATGTTGCCATAGGTCTAAATGGCCACAGATACATCCCAAATATATTCAAAACCGATAATAAAATGTCGGTAGGTCTGAAACCTTTCTAGATAAAGAAGGGGCCCATATAATAAATAACTCACAGTTCAGCATTGATTATCATGATAAAGAATAACCGCTCATAAATATCAGAGGTCAACATCCATATGCAAATTATTTTGTGTCACTAATATTCGTACATGGTGTGCAGTCTTCAGGTAAGAAGATTATATCACATACTTAATGGTCAAAATGGGATGAGATAAGAAAAATTCTGCTCTTTAATTTCCCTTACACATGGTTGGATATACAAAATCCAGAGACTGTCCCTCAGGACACTTGGCAGTTATGCCAATGAGTGGTACGAGGCCAAGTGTTAGAGAATAAGAGCTCAGGCTCTGTTCACATTTATTTAGTTTGCTTTGGATCTGTTTCTGCAGTGCTTTTGGCTGTGCATTTTTGCACCAATGCTTTTTTACTGCGATGTTGCTGTGATTTGCATTCTTTATTTTTTATTTTTTTTCTAATTTGTGGTTGGGCAGATAAAAAAAAAAACGTTATTATGTGTGTGTGTATATATGTATATGTGTATATATATGTGTATATATATATATATATATATATATATATATATATATATATATATATATATATAATATTATATTGTTTTGTGGCAAAAAAGCACTACAACCTTTTTGCAGCTTCTCCATTGAAGTCTATTGAACCAAAAAAAAAAAAAAAAAAAAAAAGCACTGTTTTGTGTTCACAAAAGTCCCTGACCCTTTCCAAAAAGGTAGCATCTGTAAAAAAAAAAAACATAGATGTGAATGTGTCCCATAGGAACCCATGTTAAATGAACTGTAGTGTGTTTCTGCAAAAAGCACCAAAAAAACACATAGATGTGAATTGAGTCTAAAACTAGACCCTCCCACGCCCAGTACAATGTGGCTTCTGGTTCTCCTGAGGCTACACCAATGCTTCTAAGTAAAATGGTACATTCTGTTTTGGTGAAAATTCAGAGATGTCATATTTTTTATCACGTGGACTTTTTTTTTATTCTATAACAGATGAAAAAAGATAAAACCACGGCAGGAAATTAGACTCCAGTTTAATCTTTCAGATCATCATCAGGCTCAAAGTGGACAAACCTTCATCCTGCCCACCTGGAATGTGGTGAGGCTTATTCCATCCTCTTCAAATGGAAGCACCCGACAGACCCGTAATGAACGCGTTTGTCAGTTCCACAAGGAAAAGCGTCACAGACACAGAAAACAGAATGTGTAAACTAAGCTTACTGATTTAGAAACTTTTATATTTAGTGCCGGTTCACACTACACTGGAAGTCGCCTCCAAAGTCGGATTGTGTCTTAACTGAAGCAACAATACAGGAAGAGAAAATAGTTTTCTCAGGCAAACCCCTCCCTCCCACAGAGGTGATTGTTGCTTGATTGGCCAGTGGAAAGTCGCCTGTTCTGGACTTGTAAGTCACCCACAAGCCACCTTGTAAGTGGTGCTGTGGTGCGCGCTCGGGTCACGTCCAGGTCACCTCACAAAGTCGTGTTGCTCCTGTGTGAACCGGCACTTTTAACTTTATTCTTCAGTATTAGCACTATTATTATTATTATTATTATACATATTTGCAGTGCCTTGCAAAAGTATTTATTTAGTCAGTGAGCATCAGAGCAGCCTGATTTGTGCCGAAATAGAGCTGGATCTCCTGTGTACTCGGCTCGGCATCAAGCCTAGTCCCGCCCCTTGGCCCAGATCCTATGATGGTCCAATCCCGGGATGTCCATGCTAGGAGCCATCCAGGGGGTGGGACTGAGCATGACTGCGAGCCGAGCCGAGTACACAGGAGATCCAGCTCTATTTCGGCAGTGCTCGTCCACTCCTTCCCCTCGGTGGCAGCCTATATCAGCGTATAACATGCACACACGATTTTCCCCTATTTTAAGGGGGAAAAAGTGTGATTTATATGCCAATAAATACGGTATTTAATATTGTTAGTATCTTGAATTTAATTTGTTGGGTGAACGCTAGCAGGTGGCGAGCGGTTTGTAAGGTGGATGAGTCTGGCAGCAGTATTCCTGATGGACTGAAGGGGGGATAACCTATTTAAAGGTAAGCCAATGAGGAGGGAGTTGCAGTAGTTGAGTCAAGAGATAAGCAGGGAGTGAAGTACAGTAGAAACTTTGTGGTGACATTGGATAGGAAGGGGCATATCTTGGAGATGTTGCGGAGGTTGAGGGGGTAAGCTTGGACAGTGATTGGATGTGGGGCCATCAGTTGCCCTCCCATGTGTTCCTGGTTGTTAAGGCCAGGTATAGGTGGGGCAGTTGCCATTTTTTTGTACTGTTGGTTATATGGGGGTGGGGCCTCACTGGATACCTTCGCTGCCATTGTGTTATGTACTGGGTCTCCAGTGTGCCCCTGTGTCTTTTAAGAAGAAGTGGTGGGCTCCCTCTAGGCATACCTGTCCTCAATCTATCCATTATTATTTATGTGCTCCTATTATGGAGGCTCTCAAAGTTTATAGTGAGGACTGCAGACAATACTGGGGTGCCTTGTCGTAGCCTCTTCAGCTTATGCATTTATTTGCAAATGTGTGAAATCTGAACCCCTGTTTTTAACATGAACAATTCGGTTTGTTGCAGGCTGGCCGGTAAGTTGAGCTGGAAATATTTTTTTTTTTGTTTGATATGGGTTTCTCTTCCATGTGCTTCTTGCTACTAAGGCCAGTTATATGTTGGCTCAGTTGCTATTTGTTTGTAACATTGTACTGAAGTTGATCCATCGATCAACTTTATTACAACCAGCCTGTCTGGCTTTAGCCGCCAGCAGTGATCGTTTTATTCTGCCGGTGGAGAAGGCTTCCCATGCCCCCCACCAGCAGAATACAATAGTGCTGCATCAGGGATTCAGGGAAACAAGCAATTTTCTTTTTTTCAATCTGGGCTGGACTGGGAAAGAAATTTGGCCCTGGACTTCATCCAGACCGGCCCACTTACATTTTGAGTGTCCCATCAGCACCCCCTTACATCAGAATGTCCCATCAGCACCCCCTTACATCAGAATGTCCCATCAGCACCCCCTTACATCAGAGTGTCCCATTACCAGCCCCCTTACATCAGAGTGTCCCATCAGCAGCCCCCTTACATCAGAGTGTCCCATCAGCAGCCCCCTTACATCAGAGTGCCCCACTGAGCCATCGGCCCACCGGGAAACTCCCGGTAGTCCCGATGACCAGTACATGCCTGCTTTAAACCCACAGAGTGCCGAGAACAACTCTTGGGGAATAAAATGGCAATTGTTGCAATTTTTTATGACATTTTTTATGACACAAGGTATTTGCGCAGCGATTTTGCAAATGCTATTTTTTTTGGAAAAAAATACACTTTAACGAATAAAAAAAAAAAAACATAATAGTTACCACAATTTTTTTGTATAATGTGAAAGATGATTTTCCGCCAAGTAAATAGATACCTAACATTTAATGGTTTAAAATTGCACACACTCGTGGAATGGCAACAAACGACGGTACTTAACCATTTCTGGACCACCTGTCCTTGTTTTACATCGCTACTTTGAAGCAGCTAGCTACCATAACCCATATCCTCTTTAAGAGTGGGTGGTCCTCTTCAAGATAAAAGTGGTCTCTGTGGCGGATTTGCTGTGGAATCACTTTTATCGGTGGCAGGAGAGGGGGCCCCCCCTCCTACTGATCACCGGTGCCCTCCGCTGCTTATCGGAGCCGTCGGTAGTGGCGGAGGCAATGGGATCCTCTCCCTAGCCTGACATGGAGACGAGTGAGGAGAAGATGCCCCCATCTGTCTCCATATCATTGCAGGGTGAAAGCGACATCAAAACGTCACTTCCGTCCAATGCTCTTAAAGGGACTTTTTTTATGTTATTTTTATTTTTATTGAATTTTAGTGTAAATATGAGTTTTGAGGTCTTTTTGAAGTGGTTAAAGGATTTTTTTTCAAAAATATCTTTCTATTTTATAAATGTTGCATTAATACACGTCTCCCAGGGCAGTACCCAGGTGCCCATACCCTTTTTTTATGGCCATTAACTTGCATATAATGGATGAGAAGGATAGTCCTGTCAAAATAAGCACTTTTGATTTTTCACGTTCAGGTCCCATTGACTTTAATAGGGTTCGCGGTCCGGGTCCGAATGTTTGCGATGTTTGAGAGTTTTGGCGCAAAACCATCTGTAGTTATCATTTGGTATATTTCTGAGGAATAAAGGACCCCTCCCATCTATGTTATGGAGAAGTGAAGAGGAGAGGGTTTCTGTAGTCCTGATAACCATAAGGCCGCGTACACACGCGGGGACTGTTCGCTCAACTTTGTCCGCTGAACAGTGTTTGGGCGGACAGTCCGCTCGTGTGTGGGCTTTCAGCGGACAGTTTCAGCGAACAGTCTGCTGAACAAGGTTTTTCGGAATTTCCGAAAAACTGTCCGCTGAAACCTTGTTTCAGCGAACAGTCCCCTCGTGTGTAGGCTTGTTCGTCAAACAAAGTTCCGCGCATGCTCAGAAAGGATTTACACGGCGGAAGGTTGCATTGCAGTGTATAGGACGTCGTATTTTTCGTCCCGTCGTACGTGCCGTTCACGTCATCGCGCACGCTTTCAGCGGACTGTTCGTTCGTCGTGTGTGGCCAAGTCCGTCCATGCTAATTTTGAGCGGACTGTTCGCTGAAACTGTTTGACGGACAAAGTTGAGCGAACAGTCCCCGCGTGTGTACGCGGCCTAAGAAGGAGAATGTTCACCTAGCACAGGAAATCTGTTACTCCCTGGATTAAAATGATGGAAAAAGCCGGAAATGGGAAACAAATACAAATGCTCACCAATGTATGGTAGTGCAGGTGCATTGGCAAGGTGTGTCGAGGTGCCATTAGAATATTGTGTACTACATTGCACCTACCTGGAGAGTGGGGAGACAAATCTTTGGTCTCTTACAGAACTTCAGATAATAAATCCTCCAGCAGGTACTGTGATCTGTAGTGAGGGGAGAATCAGTGGGAGGAACCACAGTACCTGGCGGTGATACACTGTCAGTACTCAGTATTCTCTGTACAGTCATTCTGCTAGCATTACTAAATAGATGGGAAAGTATATTATATTTACTTGTTGTAAACAGTTTATTACATTTCTTAGTTACTTCCTGGTTTCCATGCCTAGGCAAATGTCATACATCCCAGGAGTCTTGGGGGGGGGGGGGGATTTCTCAGCTAAGCACACCCTCCTGCCTGCATGCCTGCGGTAAGGGCAGGTGGATTCAAGGAAGTAATTGTTACATGAATCATCTGCCCTTGCTCAACATGACCACAGCCAGAAATGCTGGGGGGGGGGGGGGGGGGGGGTTCAAAATGATTTCTCATCAAAATAAAGCATAGAGACATGGATGGATAAAATAAATAGTACTTTTGGATTGTGGTGCTCAGATACAGTGTGCTAATTCTTTAAGCCAGAGCTGTATAAAGGTATAATAATAATAATAATAATAATAATAATGACTATGGTAGGACATTAGCGTGTAAGCTCCTTTGCTTTAAAAAGACTGATGTGAAGGGCCCAGTGTTCATTATACAGAACTATGGAGATACACTGTTTAAATGTATAATAATATGTAGTGTGTGTATCCTTTTTCACCAACAATTGTTACTTTGTAATCTGTTAAGTTTTTGTTTAAGGTAAAGAAGTGAATTAAATGCCTAGACTAGAGGGACAGCTGCAGACCTTTGATAGCTTAAAGTGGAAGTCTCGCAATTTTTTTAAAAAAAGTCAGCAGCTACAAATACTGCAGGGCGCCCGCGATGTCAGCACCCGAGGCTGAACTGTCCCTCGGTCCTCGGATGCTGCTGCCACCATCTTCGGTAAGGGAATCAGGAAATGAAGCCTTGCGGCTTCACTTCCCAGTTCCCTACTGCGCATGCGCGATTCGCGTGCACAATCCGAATGGTCTCTGCTGTTTCTGGGACCCGTGTTTATCCTAGAAGACAGCGCGGTGGGATGGGAAAAGGCCAAATGTGATACCGGAGGGGGGGTTCCGAAAAGCATAGGTTCCATTTTTGTGTGAACCTCCCCTTTAAAGCTAGGTTACAATCTGCCTAACTCGTATCCATAGCTCCCAACAGTCCCTGATTTGAAGAGACTGTCCCTGATTTGGAGCAATGTCCCTCTGTCCCTCATTCCTCCTCATTTGTCTCTCATTTTGGGTCTAATCTATATAGATGTATATACAATCTATCCATAATCCATTTTTTATCTATCAAAAGGTGTTCCTCATAAACCTTTCATTTGATCTCTAACTTGCTGCATTTGTAAATCCCATAAAGCCAATATAAAGGAATGGTAGTGGTAAAAAAGCACTTTTGAGTTCAACCAATCCTGGGTTTTTTTCTGCACAATTCTCCTTTAAAGGGGCATGGCAAGGGGTGTGTCCTATGCCTGCATACTTTTGCAGATAGGTGTATTATGCCGCGTACACACGATCAGACTTTTCGAGGGACTAAGTCTGACAGACTTTCCATGGAGTTCTGACGGAGTTCTGACAGAGTTCTGACGGACTTTACGAATGAATGGACTTGGCCACACACAATCACACCAAAGTCCGACGGATTCGAACGTGATGACGTACGACTGGACTAGAATAAGGAAGTTCATAGCCAGTAGCCAATAGCTGCCCTAGCGTCGGTTTTTGTCCGTCGTACTAGCATACACACGAGCAGAGTTCTCGGTAGGAACTGGGTCCGGCAGAGTTCTGGCAGAAAAATTTGAAACATGTTCCATTTCTAAAGTCTGTCAGACTTTTGTGAATCAAAAGTCCGCTGCAGCCCACACACGATCGAATAGTCTACCGAATCGTTCCGTCAGACTTTTGATGTTGAAAAGTCCGGTCGTGTGTACGCGGCATTAGACATGCCTTCCAAACACAATTTGACAAACAGCCGGTTGCTCTATATACCTTGGCCCTTGAAAAGCTACTTAGGGGTGAGTCCATGACTAACCACCGTCTACAAGGAGTTACTCCCCTCAATTCATGTTGGGCCTGAGTCCCTTAAAGCTAAGTGGCTCTCTGACCTCCCTGAGCTGGATGAAGAAGACTGGAGGAGGCAATGGTGCCCACTGTTTGTCTCAGCCAATGCGGAGGGAGAGTCCAGGACAGCCGAGTCACTCGTGCACATCGATGAATCGAGATGGGGCTCAGGTAAGTATTAGGGGGGCTGTGACAGCTGCTGCACACAGAAGGTTTTTTATCTTAATGTATAGAATGCATTAAGATAAAAATGTCTGCCTTTGCAATCACTTTAACTTAGTTTGGTGCAGATTTTTAGGGTAGTGCCATAGGCATGAGCACAGCCTATGGCACACCACAGTCTATGAATAAAATAAAGAGTCCTGCGCAAATCGTGCCACTGAAAAAATGGATGATAGATATAAAAATATATAAAAAACAAGAGTCAATGAAAAATCATAAAAATAGACACACCGATGAGTGAAGGTATATAGTGGAAAAAAAAGAGAAAGAACGGGACCAAATGTTCCAAAATATATAAATCCAGGCTCTCAGAACTCTCACCTCAAGATGGAATAATCAGGCAAATGAAAATAACCCCAAGAACTTCTCCTTTGCTTCTCTGTATACAATAACCAAGGAATTGCAGATAAAGCATGTAGTATACACTTCTGCCACTAGAGGGCCATTTCCAGCTCTTGTATGTAATACTGCAGCTATGGACTTGTATTTCCGTGGTGTGGAAAGGAATCAGACGGTAACGTGTTATTCCCGTCCCCCAACAACCGGACACTATACGGCAGAACACCCCGGCAACTCTCCACATTCCGCACCGCGCATGCGCACTGAACTCAGAGAGAGTTCAGTGCGCATGCGCGGTGCGGAATGTGGAGAGTTGCCGGTGTTCTGCCGTATAGTGTCCGGTTGTTTTCCACTATATACCTTCACTCATCGGTGTGTCTATTTTTATGATTTTTCATTGACTCTTGTTTTTTATATATTTTTATATCTATCATCCATTTTTTCAGTGGCACGATTTGCGCAGGACTCTTTATTTTATTCATTTTGATGCGATAGTTTGTGTTTACTATTTTTGTCCCGCTGCATTTTTGTATCATTTAGTAGCACTTGCACTTTTTTCACTCCACTGGTTATTTTATTTATATTGTATATTGGTACGTTTTCCATTTTTTTACGTACTTAGATTTATTTTCACGTTTAGCACTTAGTGGCACGAGGGACCATTTTTTACACACCACAGCCTATGGCACACCCTAATCACCCTGTGTGGCACAGGTTCCTGCTGTTAAATCCCTGATATTCCAGCAAAGCCCCCTAATGGCTCCTAAAAAAAATAAAAAAATAATAATAAAAATAAAATAATAAAAATAAAAACTACTGACACCATCCACTGCCCTACTGACGGTGTCAGTATACATACGCATTCATGTGTTTGACCTTTTGAGGTGCACACCAAAATACAATAGGCTGTGCAAAACTATGGATAGTGCCTTATATACTTCCCTGTATAATATCACCACCCTGAGTTTTGATCTATGAGTACTCTCTGTAATTTATTTGCTTTTGTTTTCTGAGTGTGCTTCTTGTTTTAATAAGGTAAAGGTAACCTGGTCAGAAAGGACAGCACATCCCAATTTTTATGAAGAATACATGAAAAGAGGAAAACTGTGGGACTTTTAAGGTGTCAAAGAATAGAGAATGCAGTATTTTTTAATTATTAAAAATATACTTTATTATCGTCAACAAAAACTTTTTCATAAAAAAATCCCTTGTTGCATGTCAAGTTCATTTTATACATTTGTACAGACACTACCACTCTACATGTTTCACTTCGAATGAGCTTCTTCAGGAGATTCTAGAGTGCTGTATGAAATGATTACTATAGAAAGTGAGACAATAACAAAAATGGGATTAATTACTACAGAATTTGTCATTTGCTTTACGGTTTATCAGAACAAAGGTGCATAAACATAAACATACACACATATAGATATATATATATTGAATATCGTACATTTTACAATCAAGCATTACTTGAATGTTGAAAAATTAAAGGACCTAGTGAGTATGCAAATTTTACACAATGCAACGCCTAGTTGTTTAATTTCTGAGTATTAACAGCAGACATATCCATGTCAAGGACATGATAACCACATGGGGAGCGATGTGGAGAAAGTGACTGAATCGTAAGAAAGGAAATGTATCTAAATAATATATATATATATATATATATATATATATATATATGTGTGTGTGTGTGTGTGTTTGTGTGAGTGTGTGTGTGTATATATAATATGGGGAATATGCTGGAACCTGCCCCCCCCCCCCCCCCTTGTCCACTTATGAATTATACATCATAAAAGCTCTCAAATTAAGCCCAGAGTTATCCCAAAAGAAAGGGAAGATAAAAAAAAATTATGATAAAAAAATCTTTTTTACCTGAATTGATGTTGATAATAAGATCAAAAACAATGAGGAGATTATCATTTAAGCTGTGTATTAGCCTGAGAAGAGAGGGAAGTTGCTAGGTGTAGATATGGAGGAACAGGATCCAAGTCTGTTTAGATGTCACTCCATCAGTAAATCCCCCAGAAAAATCGTTATCCCAAATAGAAAAGGCATCGAAACTGGCTTGCCTGAAAAGCAAATCAAACAAACAATGATCATTTTTCAATAAGTAAAGAAAGAAATTTGTCCATAATTAAAGATTTGCCCGTTTATAGGAAGGAAGTGAACCGCAATCAGACTGCATGTTCAACTTACCTGCCGGTAACAAAAGTAATGGATGTGGAGGGAGAGGAGAGGAGAATCCTCTCTCATGTGGCTCTCTGACAGAAAATGGCGGCGGAGGCGCATTCATATGTCTCACTTTCTATAGTAATCATGTCATACAGCACTCTAGAATTTCCTGAAGAAGCTCACTTGAAGCGAAACATGTAGAGCAGTAGTGTCTGTACAAATATATGAAATTAACTTGACATGCAACAAGGGATTTTTTATGAAAATGTTTTTATTGACAATAATAAAGTATATTTTTTATAATTAAAAAATATTACAGTCTCTTTTCTTTGACACCTTAAAAGTCCCACAGTTTTCCTCTTTTCATGTACTTGTTGTTTTGTTTATTCATTGTTTTTTATTGTTATGTTTCATGAGCCTGGTTAAGCCAGGTAAACTCTTGGGGTTCTTCAGTATGATTTACATACTTATATTTTCCTCTTTGTACTCAATGGCTGTAAATGTTATGTATATGTATTAACCTTACCTATAGAACTCATGTTTTAACTGCAACCAATGTTGGTTTGTTGCAACATTTTTTTTGTATATAAGAATTAGTATTTTTTCTAAATATTGTATTCCATTGTCCGAAACTGGTGTTGTAGAAACACGGTCGGACAAAGTTTTTGGAAGCAGAGAAGATTCCTTGCATAGAAAGAATTAAGTAACATGTCAGTCAAGATTGCAATAACCATTCTTGACGATTAATTGTGTAGCGCTACTTAGTACTGGTGTTCAGCGTATAGGTGTAATTTTGTACAGTATACTCTGTTTTGTATGTTTCTGACTCTTTAAATCTGAATAAAAAGAATCTTAAAAAAAGTGAATAAAAATGTGATAACATCATATTAAAGTAGAACTCCGTGTATTTCTTTCTGTTGAGTGAAGAAAGATGTTTGGATTAGATTGGTTCTTACTGCTGTCTATATTCCTGACTGGAGAGATTCTGTTTTCATCTCGTTCCTCTGAGTTTACAGATATTTCTCTAGACCGGTGTCTGTCCTGTGATTGTCAACTTGCGAGATATAGGGGGCTTTGAGTGTGGCCCCTGATATCACCAATAGGCCACATATCAGCCAAAATAGTCCTTGTTCCTAATGTTCTAATAGAAGCAGAATCCTCAGGGGCAAATGGGACAAAATTAAATGTTCTCAGGCTCTATTCTTTGCAGATCAATTAGAATAAATCCTGCAGTTTGACCACTAGAGCATACTTATTTCCTATCATAGACAGCACCATCTAGTGACCATAATGTGGTATTTCCCCATTCACACATTTGATCTGCAGAGAATATAACCTAAAAATATTACATTTTGCCCCATTCAAGCAGAATGAATTTACATGCAGCTCTGATGGACAAACAGTTATGTGAATTATTTGTCAACACCCCTCATAGTGTCTCTATAATATGTAAGGTAGAAGTACCAACACCGGTCCCAATATTTCTTATTATACAGACTTTACAAGTCTGCATCAGTACAATCCTGGCAAGTCACAACACACACAAAACAGCAAAATCATTTTTTCAGATAAGCTCCACCTTTATCATTAAAAATCCATCCTTGTGCTGCAATCCAGTGACTTTGTCTAAATTGAGATAATATCCGTCTGCTGCAAGCGGAAGGAAGCATTTCCTCAGTCTCCTCTCCCCCAGTGTTCAGACTGCAACATTGTAACTTTGAAGCAAGTCACAAGGTAATAGGCTGCAGCAGGGACTGAACGGTGTCAGATATTTGTGAACACAGCTATGAACTGCACCAGCACCAGGAATTACATGATTGTGTCATCTCTAAGCCAGATGGTGCCATCCTTTTAGAGAGAAAAGCAGATGAAGGTATTGTCAGGGGGAGTAGTGTGATCTCTGCTGGTTGGTTTAGCTTCCAACCAGGCTGCTGGTTGGAAGCTAAACAGCGGAGACAGGGCTGTCTTTAATATTGATTGGACCCTGGGCCCCCCCCATGCAGTTTCGCTCTCCACCTGCTTTGAGGCATACAATATATAGCAGCTAGACTCAAAATCAGTTTACTGAATCATATCAGGCAGTGATTGCGATTGGTTGCCAGAGGTTACAGTGTATCGTTACCGCCCACTGATTAGTTGCTAGAGGGTTACAGCACATGATTTATGCTTGTTGATTGGTTGCTAGAGATTACTGTACAACAATACTGCTCACTGGTTGCTAGAGGTTACTGCACATCAATACTGCTTACTGATTGGTTGCTAGAGGTTACAGCACATCATCTCCTTACTGCCTGCACACCATGGACTGAAGAGGTGAGGGACCCATTAATAGACATTAATAGAAACATCCTAGGGATCCTAGGACTCCTGGGATTAGTGGCAGTGCTGGGTGAAGGGGCGGGTATGCTCAATTTCCAGCATGCTCCTTTATCTCCCCAGTGGGCTGCATTCCGTATAGATGATGGTGGATATGACCTCAGGGGGGCATAATATACATATGAATACTGCCTCTATTTACATATAAATGCTGCCGGTCTGCCGCTATTTACATATCAATGCTGGTGTTTTGTAAACACAGGGTCTACAGGTGAGTCATCTGCACACAACAATAGTGGTCTGAGAGTTCATGTAGTTCTGTGATTGGTCTACGGCAAGTGCATGTAGTTCTGCGAGTGGTCTGCAAGTGCATGTAGTTCTGTGATTGGTCTGCGGCGAGTGCACGTAGTTCTGCAGGTGCACATGGTCTGCGTGTGCACGTAGTTCTGCAAGTGGTCTGCAAGGGCATGTAGTTATGTTATTGGTCTGCTGAGAGTGCACGTAGTTCTTCGAGTGGTCTGAGAGTGCATGCAGTTCTGCGAGTGCATGTAGTTCTGTGATTGGTCTGCGGCGAGTGCATGTAGTTCTGCGAGTGCACGTAGTTCGGCGAGTGGTCTGCGAGTGCACGTACTTCTGCGAATGGTCTGCGAGTGCACGTACTTCTGCGAGTGGTCTGCGAGTGCACGTACTTCTGCGAGTGGTCTGCGAGTGCACGTACTTCTGCGAGTGGTCTGCGAGTGCACGTACTTCTGCGAGTGCATGTAGTTCTGTGTTTGGTCTGCGGCGAGTGCACATGGTCTGCGAGTGGTCTGAGAGTGCGCGTAGTTCTGCGAGCGCACGTAGATTTTTAAAGTGCACAGTTTATTTGCCCTTAGTAAATCAACCCCTGTAATGGATAATTATTCCTGCGCTACCATGTATAAGGCACAAAAGAAAGGGAAAGAAAGAAGAGAGAACTGCTGCAAACACTGAGTGTGGGTCAAACCGTATCCACTGGGAATTGTAATGTATTAAAGAAATGGTGTTGCGCTGTTCTAAGAGGTATCAGAAAATTGTACAATAGTGACAAGATAGATTGGACAAGATAATGTAGTATTCTCAGCAGAAAGAAGCATTAAAGATGGTAATATAGATGCAATGGGAAAAAAGAGTTGCTACAACCAGCAGTACCGTAAGAAGCCAGTAGGTGCAGAGTGCAACAAAAGTCTTGTATCTCAGTACAAGAAATATAAAATACGTAGGAATAGAGGGAAAAAGATTAAAATAATAAAAAATACAGTGCAACAATAACTAATAGCTCCTTCACATTCCAAAAAAATAAGTACCGTGCAAAAATAGCTAATAGTACCTTCACGTTCCAATTTCAGGTGTATCGTGGCATGAAAAACATATCAAAGTGCAAAGTGCAAGATACACATATGTGCAAAAATGCAAATGTAAAAAGATATAGTGCATACACAATAAGTGCAAAATCTGCAATAAAGTGCAAAGTGAGTGATATCGCTATATAGTAAACAATGTAGTAAACAGTATACATACAGTACACCAAAAGGTGCACAAATAGCGATAAAGTGCCAAAAAAGAAAAATTTCTATGTGCTAAGTGGAGCCGGCCTGTGCAAAAAAATGCAAACAAACGTGATATATATATATATATATATATCTTAATGGTGCTGGTAATTGTGGTCCATGCAAGTCCTGCAATGTGAAAAAAAATGCAATTGCCACAAGGAAAATAGTCTATTTGTTTAAAATCCTCTACGCATGCATCAGCATACAAGTGTGCTAATATTCAACCATGCATAAAATATTCCAATGTGCAAGTGTTCCAAAGTGCAGGTGCGTCACTGTGTAGATATTCCAAATGTTAAAATATCAAACATCAAAGTGTTTCTCCTCTTCATGTAAATACACAGTGGTAAGTAGTGGCCGCTTAACTTTGCGGTAAAGAGGTAACTGCATATATAAGAACACTGGCAGTATCAGCTTCTTCTCCCCATATCCCTGGATCTAAATGGAAATTTATATATCTGGACCCAAGTAGATTCTTTTTTCTTCTTTGGATGAGAGAGCCCCCCTCCGGAACCGTACCAGGCCACATGTCCTCAACATGAGGAGGGTGCTTTGGGGGGGGGGGGGCTATACCATGCATATAAGCCTTTAAAATTAGCACTTTTGATTTCTCACATAGACTTTTAAAGGGCTTTCGAATTTGCCACGAACACCCCAAATTGAAGGGGTGGGTATGCTCAATAAAAAAAAAAAATTAATAGTCTGCAGCTACAAATACTGTAGCTGCTGACTTTTATTATAAGGACACTCACCTGTCCAGGGAGCCCGCAATGTTGGCACCCCAGCCGATTTTCAGATCGGCTGTCGGGTGCTGCCGCCGCCATTTCCACTGAGGGGAACCAGCAGTGAAGTCATTCGGGTTCACAGCCGGTTGGTTTGCCTACTTCGCCTGCACAAAGCACGCTGCGTTTTCTAATTGGCCCAGCAGCGGAGGAAGGAGGAGGGGGCTGAACTTCCGAGGGACAGCATCATGGTGCCCTTTTCCCAGAAGTGGGGACAGGGACCTGTCAAAAACCGGTACACGTTCCCCCTCTCCCTTGAAAACAGGGGGTAGGAAGCAAATAAGCAGAGGCTACACTTTTGGGTGGAACTCCGCTTTAAAAACCAGGAGCAGTGCCATGTTAATCTAAACAAGATTTCCCATAGACACCAATGTGTCCATACTCGCGAGTGTACGTAAAGTGAGGGTGCATAAAGCAGGATATGCCTGTATGCACTTAACCACTTTCCGACCACAGCACGCCGATATACGTTGGCACAATGGCAGCAGTGGGCAAATGGGCACACCTGTAGGTCCCCTTTAAGAACTAGCAGGCATGGGCCCGCCATGTACAACTGGTCTCCCACTGATCGTGTCACGGAGCCACAGAATGGGGCAGTGCCTATGCTAACAAGGCATTTCCCCGTTCTGCCTTGTGTCATGACAGAGATCACCACTCCCTGTCATCAGGAGCAGTGATCGCTGTCATGTGAGTGGAAGCCCACCCCCCCCACAGTTAGAATCACTCCCTAGGACACACTTAACCCCTTAATCGCCCTTTAGTGGTTAACCCCTTCACTGCCAGTGTCATTTACACAGTAATCAGTGAATTTTTATAGCACCGATTGCTGTATAAATGACAATGGTCCCAAAATTGTGTCAAGTGTTCGATGTGTCCACCATAATGTCGCAGTCATGATAGAAAATATCGCAGATCGGCGTCATTACTAATAAAAAAAATTGCAACGCTGCACAATTGTCAATTAAATCGATGCAGTGCCGAATTGCAAAAAAGTGCTCTGGTCAGGAAGGGGGTAAAATCTGGGGCTGAAGTGGTTAAAGGAGAAGTCCAGCCAAAGCTTGTTTGGCTGGGCTCCTCCTATGGATCACAGGCATGCAATTCGTTTTGCACTCCTGTGACCCATTTTCAGCAGAGAGTGGTCTCCGCTCTCTGCTGACATCACACAGATCAGTCCAGGCACTGCGTCATCCCGACAATATAGTCTGGATCCGCCAGGTGCCTGGACTGATACCCACTCAGCGAGCCACTGAGAGCCTGAGATGCCCGTTCTGCCCCCCTCCACAGCCCAGCGCTCCAATGAGCGAGGAGGGAGAAGAGCTCTCTGTTTGGGGAGCTGTGAGAACAGGGCCATCAGCGATGTCCAATCGCTCAGTTCTCAGTGCAGAGGTGGCTAGGGGAGGACAGATGGAGCATCATACCGATGCTGCATCCACCGAGTTAAATATAAACCTGCAAAAAAAAATGTATCCTTTACTTCTCTTTTAACATGAAAATATATGTATATATGATATTGGAAACGCTTGAACAAGCACACTGTGATGAGGATTGCACAATAAAGCCAAATGCTATAGAATTAGGACCAGGACTGGATCTGCTCAGTGCATTTGGTTCCTTTGAGGCTACATTAATGCTGCTTAGTAAGTAAAACGTTAAGTCTGTTTCAACATGGTGGAAAGTTGTTCCAGATACGACTCTTACTAGTCAATATGGTGCTGGAAACAGGACTGAACCCTTCTTGTTTTATTGAAAAATATTGAACATTATTATCCATGCATTAAACATAACAGACACTACCACCTAGTGGCAAAACCAGAAATCACAGTATAAACTATGAGATTAGTTGTTGCATCTATGTCTGTATTAACAGCATGCTAACACAATGAAACTTTATTGACTATAAACTTCTAACTTATCAGCAAAGAAATAAATTCAAAATTGACAGAGAGCAGAAGCCGGATTAATCATCATCAGGCTCAAAGTGGATGATCTCTTCTTCCTTCGTCTTGCCCAGTTGGAAGGCGGTGAGGCTTATTCCATCCTCTTCAAATGGAAGCTCCCAATATATCCGCAGGTGTATATACTGGTCACCTCCTACATGGATCTGAGGAGGAAAACACAAGGAAAATAGATGATCACCCCAACAACACCAATAATTATTGAAGCTCGTATTTGGAGAAGACTATTTGCCTTTTCCCCACTCATATCAGGATCAGGGGCGGACTGACCATTGGGTCACTCGGGCACTGCCTGAGGGCCCAATGCCACTAGGGGCCCCCCCCATCAGGGTTGCTAGCCTTAGTAAAACCAGGGACAGTATGTAAAAATTTGTGGGTTTTTTTTTTACATCTGTCTCTGAAATGTCCCTTACCGACATCCTTTTGGTCTAAAAATCCTGAGATTTTAGCTGCCCCACCTCTCCAGTACCTTCTCAACCAATAGAAATATGTCTGTGTATACTGTATGATTCTATACTGTGTGTGTGTGTGTGTGTGTGTGTGTGTGTGTGTGTGTGTGTGTGTGTGTGTGTGTGTGTGTGTGTGTGTGGCTACTGTGTGGCCACATAATCTCCTATTACCCGGGGACCCCAAGAGTTGTCAGTCTGCCCCAGATCAGGATCATTGTAAAGCTCATACATGGGCATTTAAAGTAGATGTAAACCCAATCACTAAAATCTCATACATGTTTTAAGACGTTCATGCTATTTCAAAAGATGCTTTGCGGCTTTTAAATCTGCAAATTGAAATTAAATAATATATATTGATCCTGCCATAAAGGCCCTTGTTCAAACACTTCCAGTCATGTGAGGGCAACTGTCCCTGAATAGTGCCCCCTTGAGTTGTCACCTTGTCTCAAGTGCCCCTCCCTGGTGGAGACTACAAGCTGCAGCACCCACTGTTGTCACTATCAGGAGGCCAGCACACAGCAAAAATGTGCAGTTAAAAGTGGTTCAAATTAATGTAAACAGGAAGCGGCTGAAAGAGGCTGGAGGAGATCAGCATCACTAGGATGCAACAAGGAATGAAGAGGAGATCAGCATCACTAGGATGCAACAAGGAATGAAAACAAGGACTTCTCCCTTTTGGGAAATGGGAACTTTATGCTGTTTGCCAATACACTGGACTTTTTCATTGGATGCTAAATTTGGGTATTCATGCTCTCCAATTGGAAATGATAACTTACACCATGAAGTATTGATTGCACCGTGATAGAAGGATGGGCTGAAACAGGGTGCATATTACTGAAGAAATGGACAACTTGCTGGATTTGGACCAAAACCTCTATAATTAAAGAGCAAAGCCGGTGCTACCACTAGTCAAACTAGAGAGCCGCCTAGGGTGCACTGCTGCCTAGGGCGCCCGGCCACTACTCTCTTCTCTCTGCAGAAAGCGACTAAGTCTCAGCATCAGCAGGCAGCTGGCGCAAGCGGCGGTGGAGGACTATGTCTGTCTGTGATCCGACTCCCGAATGAATGCAAGCAAGGAAACATTCATTGATTGGCACTGGTAGGCTGCATTGATGGGGGGCTGGTAGGCTGCATTGATGGGCGCTGGTAGGCTGCGTTGATGGGCGCTGGTGAGGCTGCGTTGATGGGCGCTGGTATGGCTGCGTTGATGGGCGCTGGTGAGGCTGCGTTAATGGGCGCTGGTGAGGCTGCATTGGTGGGCACTGGTGAGGCTGCATTGATGGGTGCTGGTGAGGCTGCATTGATGGGAGCTGGTGAGGCTGCATTGATGGGTGCTGGTGAGGCTGCATTGATGGGTGCTTGTAGGCTGCATTGATGGGCGCTGGTAGGCTGCATTGATGGGTGCTGGTAGGCTGCATTGATGGGCTCTGGAAGGCTGCATTGATGGGCTCTGGAAGGCTGCATTGATGGGCTCTGGAAGGCTGCATTGATGGGCTCTGGTAGGCTGTGTTGATGGGCTCTGATAGGCTGCATCGATGGGCGCTGGTAGGCTGCATTGATTGGCACTGGTAGGCTGCATTTATGGGCGCTGGTGAGGCTCCATTTGATGGGAGCTTCATTAAAAAGGTGGGGTATACACGGGCAGGGGGGAAGGGGGTGGAGTCAGGGGGGTGGCAAAATGAGGTTTCGCCTAGGTTGTCGAAAATCCTTGCATCAGCCCTGGTAAAGAGCACAATGTTTAACCATTATGCGGTCTGGACATTCGGGTTATTGAGGACATGTTCCTTATGCAAGAAACTGAGAGAGATGGAGAGGAGGTTGTTGGTTATGAAGTGGGCTCAGAGTGGTGGTGGTGACTAGTCTGACTTTGTCATGATGGAGACTTATCATATTCTTGTACGGGGGAGAAGACATGAGGTGCTATTTTAGTGCCCACTTGACTGGGATATTTTATACCTGGTTTGGGAAGTGGAGAGCATCAGCTAGACTAATCAAGAGCAGTGGTGGACGCTCCATTAGGCACGCCCCCTATCCATGCATCCGGCCCCCTAATCTACATGCAGGGTGCCGGAGACATGGATTCCAATGGTATTTTTTCTTTTTTTTTTTAAGCACGTGATTAGAGCCAGAGGCTCTAATTTGCTTTAAAAAAGGGTGGGCTCAAGGGGCAGAGCACTGTGCCCTGATCCCACCCAGTTGTGTGACATTAGCGAATGAATATTCGCTATCGTCACACTGATTCTTCTCCTGGGCCAATCAGGAAACGGGTCCCGTTTCCCAATTGGCCAACAGGAGAAGCAATCCCATGGCCTAGAAGGTGGAGGGAAGAGACACACGGATGAAATTGGTGCTGGCTGGGAACATGCGTCTCTCAGCCCATCTGCCTCCACTCTATCACCGGTGGCGCTCCGGGGGAACGATGTGATCAAATGTGGCCGGAGGCAGAAAATCCCCACCAGCAGACTACCATCGAGGAGAGGTGAGTCCACACCATGTATATAAATATAAACCTTGTGAGCTGCTGAAACTAAAAGAAATGTAAGTGCTCAGTTATACTAATAATAAGATATAAAAAAAAATAAAGTGCAGGTACTCAGTGTGTTTGTACACAGTCCTCCTCAATGATGTTTTCAAGCAAACAATGATAATAGTCCATAAAAGTAACAAAGTAATGGGTTAAAAAATGGTGTCTTCATGCAATGTGCACTCTCCCCCCACCAGGTGTACCCCCACCTTGTGCACAGACACCAGACATCCTCCCCCCCTCCTCATCCTCAGACTGATCTCTCTGAAGAGCTAAGTGAGCTGGCGACAGGGAGTGTGGTTATGGTGCACGGCGCAGGCTGCAGCAACATGGAGGGTGTTATGTGGTCAGGTCTGTCTGCTGCCCCCCCCTGACCAATAGATCACCAGCCCCCACTGGTCAGGAGGCCACTAGTTGTTTCTACAGACACAAAATAAGAGAAGAGTTCTGAGCGCAGGGAAACAAATTTATATAGCCATTAACTGAATTACCGATCACTCACTGTGTTCATTCAGCAATGGAAGGGGCCGGTAAATATGAAAGGGAGGATAAAACGGCTTTCAGCTGCTTCAGGGAGAACCACACAGGGGGATTTATTCGAGCAATTGCAACCCCCCCCCCCCAACAGCACCGATCACCCTCGTCCATGATCTAATTCTCCCTGCTGCCTGGGCCCCCCTGCTGAACTAATTAGGCCTGGGCCCTGTACAGGAGGGCCGGCTGTTCCCCCTTTTCGGCAGCCCTGGTATCAAGTAGGAAATCAATCATTTGACACACCTGGAAATGTTCCGGTAGCAGAAGAGCCCAAAGCTCTCCAAAGAAGGGAATATTTAACTCACCGTCTGCCAGAGAGGTAAGTCTGATGCCATAGTAACATCATTTTAAATATAAAAAGACATTAGGTGTATCACTTTGCTGTCTGTATTACTTTGACAAAGAAATTGACACCGGCCACAAGCTGCGTTTTGTACTCAACGGCTTCATAAGTCACAAAGTTCTTCCCAGATTTTTGCTCTATCTCCGATTTGAACTAGAAGAGAAAATGCATCAGTGATCACCCCAATATCATCTCCTTATTTATAGGAGAGCAGCCTGTGATGTCATTAGACCATGATGAAATGATCGGGTCACTTGTAACTGAAGAACAGGAGACCCCCAGATTATATACACTTGACAATCAGATATTGCCCTCCTTTCTATAGGTTGGCTCATATATGTGCCATTACCTTGTCATTGTCATTCCACATCGCACAAGCACCAGGTGATAGATATGGGCACCGCAGTGTCCAGGGCCAGTCGGGAGGGGCAGTAAAAAAAAAAGTCAAGGGGCATGATGTCAACACTGTGTGTGAGTCACTGAAAGTCTATCACACAGTGTCTTGACCTGGGAAACACTAATATGTATAAAGCCCCATACACACTATCAGATTATCTGCTGAGTTTTTCCTTCAGATTTACCAAAACCATGTAGTAGAAGGGCCTGGCTGATTGCATACACATTGAAACTCCTAAGGTTTGTCCTCATATTATATGGTTTTGGTAAATCTGAAGGAAAAACTCAGCAGATAATCTGATAGTGTGTATGGGGCTTTAGGCTGCCATTAGATTAGGAGAATTAAACAGAACCTCTATCCCCTTATATCCAATGTCCCATCAGAGTGCCCCTTAACATCAGGGTGCCCATTAGAGTGCCCTCTTACATCAGATGTCCCCATCAGAGTGACCCCTTATATCAGGGTCCCCATCAGAGTGCCACTTTACATCTGGTTCCCCAATCACATGGTCTCCCTTACATCAGATATCCCCATCAGAGTGTCCCTTACATCAATTGTCCCTGACAGAGTTCCCCTTACATATGCTCAGTTATCCCCATCAGAGTGCCCCCTTATATCATTATTTCATGGTCTTCATCAGAATGCCCCCTTATATCATGGTCCCCATCAGAGTACCTCCTTATATCATGGTCCCCATCAGAGTGCCCCCTTATATCATGGTCCCCATCAGAGTGCCCCCTTATATCATGGTCCCCATCAGAGTGCCCCCTTATATCATGGTCCCCATCAGAGTGCCCCCTTATATCATGGTCCCCATCAGAGTGCCCCCTTATATCATGGTCCCCATCAGAGTGCCCCCTTATATAATGGCCCCCATCAGAGTGCCCCCTTATATCATGGTCCCCATCAGAGTGCCCCCTTATATCATGGTCCCCATCAGAGTGCCCCCTTATATCATGGTCCCCATCAGAGTGCCTCCTTACATTAGGTGTTCCCATCAGAGTGTGCTCTTATATCATGGTCCCCATCACAGTGTCCTCCTATATCATTGTCCCTATTACAGTGTCTCCTATCATGGTCCCCATCAGAGTGCCCCCTTATATCATGGTCCCCATCAGAGTGCCCCCTTATATCATGGTCCCCATCAGAGTGCCCCCTTATATCATGGTCCCCATCAGAGTGCCCCCTTATATCATGGTCCCCATCAGAGTGCCCCCTTATATCATGGTCCCCATCAGAGTGCCCCCTTATATCATGGTCCCCATCAGAGTGCCCCCTTATATCATGGTCCCCATCAGAGTGCCCCCTTACATTAGGTGTTCCCATCAGAGTGTGCTCTTATATCATGGTCCCCATCACAGTGTCCTCCTATATCATTGTCCCTATTACAGTGTCTCCTATCATGGTCCCCATCAGAGTGCCCCCTTATATCATGGTCCCCATCAGAGTGCCCCCTTATATCATGGTCCCCATCAGAGTGCCCCCTTATGTCATGGTCCCCATCAGCGTGCCCCCTTATATCATGGTCCCAATCAGAGTGCCCCCTTACATTAGGTGTTCCCATCAGAGTGTGCTCTTATATCATGGTCCCCATCACAGTGTCCTCCTATATCATTGTCCCTATTACAGTGTCTCCTATCATGGTCCCCATCAGATGGCCCCCTTATATCATAGTTCCCATCAGAGTCCCCCTTACATCATGGTCACCATCAGAGTTTCCCCTTATATCATGGTCCCCCCATCACAGTGTCCCTTATACCATGGTCACCATCAGAGTTTCCCCTTATATCATGGTCCCCATCACAGTGTCCCTTGTATCATTGTCTCTATTATAGTGTCTCTTTCTATCATGGTCCCCATCAGATTGCCCCCTTATATCATGGCCCCATCACAGTGTCCTCCTATACCATTGTCCCCTTATATCATCGGTTCCTCTACATCACATGTGTAAAACGCAAGGGCCGGGGCCTCCAGGACATTTCGTTTGGCCCTTGTACCAACACCCTAGTTGTTGCCCTCACCTTGTCTCAGCAGTTAGCAGCAGAGAGGAGGACAGAACTCCTCCTACAGATCCTGTACCTATCTGGGCAGCTGCAACACCTCCTCAACTCTGCCTTCCCTGGCCTCAGCATTCAACAGACTCTGCCAGCTGACTACAGCCCTCCTCTGGTCCTCCTCCAGACCCTGCACTTTCTGTTTCCCATCTCCACCCCCAGTTTCTTCCTGGCAGCAGAACAAGGTAAGAGGGTGCATTGTGATGTAAGGGAGGGTGGGGGACTCTTAACATATAATGGTAAGGGGGGGCTCATGATATCTGATGTAAGGGGAGATGTGGTGCTCTGGACATCTAGTCTTACAGATACAACCGGCCCTTTAAGGGGAAACCATAAATCTGATGCAGCCTGTGATAAAATTGAGTTTAACACCCCTGCTCTACATGGACCTTGCTTTGTACACTGGTGGGCAGTCATGTTGGAAAAGGAAGGGGCCGTCCCCAAACTGTTCCCACAAAGGGAGCACGAAATTGTCAAATGTCTTGGTATGCTGACGCCTTAAGAGTTCCCTTCAACTGAACTGAAGGGGCCACCAACCCCTGAAAAACAACCCCCCACACCATAATCTCCCCTCCACTAAATGATTTGGACCAGTGCACAAAGCAAGGTCCATAAAGACATGGATGAGCGAGTTTGGGTGAAGGAACTTGACTGGCCTGCACAGAGTCTTGACCTCAACCCGATAGAACACCTTTGGGATGAATTCGAGCGGAGACTGCAAGCCAGGCCTTCTCATCCAACATCAGTGCCTGACCTCACAAATGCACTTCTGGAAGAATGGTCAAACCTTCCCATAGACACACTCCTAAACCTTGTGGACGGCCTTCCCAGAAGAGTTGAAGCTGTTATAGTTGTAAAGGGTGGGCCAACTCAATGTTGAACCCTACGGACTAAGACTGGGATGCGTGTAAAGGCAGATGTCCCAATACTTTTGGTAATATAGTGCAGATATAAAGGAGGTCAGATTGTAACATGTTTGCTAATCTTTAGAAATAAGGATACATATTGGTCTTCTTTGCATCCAAATAGTTACAAATGTTTTTACATGAAATATATAAATGTTACTTTTATAATAACACAGGGAACTCATTTGAAACATTCTACTTGTTGAGGATGTGAAGTAAGAAGAGGTGTAGTTTGAGATACAGTGAGACCATATCGCTTACATTTGTGGTCAGCTGATCTCCAATCTCTGAAGGTTCATACACAACACTCCTGGTAAAGTGTTACTAAACCCAGGAGCTTGCACTCCTTATATCTGGTCCTCCACAGCACACAGAACAGGGAAATGCAATCTAGTAAATATAAATGCTAAATACCTTTTCTTATCAGCAGTATATACAGTATCTCACAAAAGTAAGTACACCCCTCACATTATTGTAAATATTTTCTTCTATCTTTTCATGTGGGAACACTGAAGAAATGACACGTGTCTACAATGTAAAGTAGTGAGTGTACAGCTGGTATAACAGTGTAAATTTGCCGTTCCCTCAAAATAACTGAACACACAGCCATTAAAGAGGAAGTAAACCCTGATGAGTTTACTTCCTCTTTCATTCCCTGCAAAGGTAAAGCATAATGGACTACTATGCATCGCATCACATAGTAGCCCATTATGTGTCACTTACCTGACACAGGAGCCAGCGAAGTCGCCGCTGTCCCCTGTAGTCCGCCGCATCCATCTTGCTGGTGGCGTCTCGCAGCTCCGTCGCTGTCATTCGGCGAAGGCGCGATGACGTCACTCCCGCGCATGCGCACGGGAGTCGACACGCGCGGCAGCTCCATTCTTGGAAATGCCGCGCTCAGTGCGCCTGCGTGCCGCTGTCTACGGCGCATGTGCCGTAGACAGCGGTGCCCGTTTTCGGGCAAATATCTCCTAAACCGTATAGGTTTAGGAGATATTGCTTGGAACTACAGGTAAGCCTTAATCTAGGCTTACCTGTAGGTCAAAGTGGTTTGTAAGGGTTTACAACCACTTTAAAGGGGTTGTAAAGGTTCGTTTTTTATTTTCTAAATAGGTTCCTTTAAGCTAGTGCATTGTTGGTTCACTTACCTTTTCCTTGGATTTCCCTTCTAAATGTTTTTTTTCTTTGTTTTCTTTGTCTGAATTTCTCACTTCCTGTTCCTCCTCAGTAAGCTGTTCTGGCTGACTAAACACCGCTCGGATGATGGTGTGATGTTTACTGAGGAGAAACAGGAAGTGAGATATTCAGACAAAGAAAAAAAAACATTTAGAAGGGAAATCGAAGGAAAAGGTAAGTGAACCAACAATGCACTAGCTTAAAGGAACCTATGTAGATAATAAAAGATGAACATTTACAACCCCTAATGTCTAATGTCTTTTTGTTGCCAGTGGTTTAGACTAACTGACTAATGCACAGTTGCAATAAAAAAATCAATCAATAAAAAAAAAAATCAATTAATTCAACAGGAAAATTTTAATCAGTAACAGCCCTAAGAGATAGAGATAGAGATAGAGAGATCTATATGAGAGAGAGAGATAGAGATAGAGATCTATATGAGAGATAGAGATAGAGATCTATATGAGAGATAGAGATCTATATGAGAGATAGAGATAGAGATCTATATGAGAGATAGAGATCGAGATCGAGATCTATATGAGAGATCGAGATCGAGATCTATATGAGAGATAGAGATCGAGATCTATATGAGAGATAGAGATAGAGATCTATATGAGAGATAGAGATAGAGATCTATATGAGAGATAGAGATAGAGATAGAGATCTATATGAGAGATAGAGATAGAGATCTATATGAGAGATAGAGATCTATATGAGAGATAGAGATAGAGATCTATATGAGAGATAGAGATCTATATGAGAGATAGAGATCTATATGAGAGATAGAGATAGAGATCTATATGAGAGATAGAGATAGAGATCTATATGAGAGATAGAGATAGAGATAGAGATCTATATGAGAGATAGAGATAGAGATCTATATGAGAGATAGAGATAGAGATCTATATGAGAGATAGAGATAGAGATCTATATGAGAGATAGAGATCTATATGAGAGATAGAGATCTATATGAGAGATAGAGATAGAGATCTATATGAGAGATAGAGATAGAGATCTATATGAGAGATAGAGATAGAGATCTATATGAGAGATAGAGATAGAGATCTATATGAGAGATAGAGATAGAGATAGAGATCTATATGAGAGATAGAGATAGAGATCTATATGAGAGATAGAGATA
Source organism: Lithobates pipiens (assembly GCF_037356315.1). NCBI lineage: Eukaryota > Metazoa > Chordata > Amphibia > Anura > Ranidae > Lithobates > Lithobates pipiens. The sequence continues at coordinate 20,841,974 of NW_027507748.1, forward strand.
GAGATCTATATGAGAGATAGAGATAGAGATAGAGATCTATATGAGAGATAGAGATCTATATGAGAGATAGAGATCTATATGAGAGATAGAGATAGAGATCTATATGAGAGATAGAGATAGAGATCTATATGAGAGATAGAGATAGAGATCTATATGAGAGATAGAGATAGAGATCTATATGAGAGATAGAGATAGAGATAGAGATCTATATGAGAGATAGAGATTTATATGAGAGATAGAGATAGAGATCTATATGAGAGATAGAGATAGAGATAGAGATCTATATGAGAGATAGAGATAGAGATAGAGATCTATATGAGAGATAGAGATAGAGATCTATATGAGAGAGAGATAATATGTGTGTATATATATATATATATATATATATATATATATATATATATATATATATATATATATATATATATATATATATATATATATATATATATATATATATATACACACACACACACATACATATACACACATACATATACACACACACACACACATACTAGAAAATCATGTAACTCTGGCCTGGCACCCCTTCCTTGATTTTTTTTTCCAGAGGCTCCGTGACAATATTTGCCCTCTTCCCAGGGTAATTATCACAACTGACCCCCCCCCCCCCCCCTCCCCAAAGTATCACTCACCAAGTCACAGATGACCTGCACAGGTTGATTGGAGGGTTTAACCTCCCCGAGACCCCCACACCTAGGCATAATTAGTTCAGTCTGAGCTCTTCTCCTCACCACCCAGCCATGGCTCTCTTCTCAATACATGCAGACCATACATGACTGTATATAGGGTGGGCCTCTGGTAGGTCAGCCTTGTGGAGGATTTCCTAAAATCTTTTATAGAAATGAATTACCTAGCAGATGACCACTGACTCATATTTCCCAAACAATCCCTCTTACACACGCCCGCTCACATTCCAAAACTGCAGAATTTGAATGTCTGGGAAGACCACAGTACAGAATAAAATCACATAAAACTCAATTTCTTCTTACAAAAACATTACATAAAATGAATTGTTGTACAAGTTATTTTATAACTCATAGTTGTTAAGGACCTTTTGATTTCCTGCTGTGATTAAAACTGTTTAAAGAGGAAGTAAATCCTGATGGGTTTTACTTCCTCTTTTGCTCGCTGCAAAGCCTGCAAATGAAAAGCATAATGGGCTAGTATGCATCGCATACTAGCCCATTATGTGCCAATTACCTGCAAAAGAATCCAGCGATGTCCCCTGTGTAGGCAGCGCCCATCTTCTGGCCCCTGTTCCTTCCGGGCCGCAGACTCCAGCTCTGTGATTCGCTGGAGCCGCGTTTTCGTCACTCCCGCACAATGCGAACAGGAGCCATGATTAACGGCACAGGCTAGGGAAGAAACGGCACTTAGTTTTGTTTCTTCCCCGCGCATGCGCCATTGGAATTTTTGGCGGACTACAAGTGAAATATCTCCTAAACGGTGCACGTTTAGGAGATATTTCCACTACCTATAGGTAAGCCTTATTCTAAGCTTACCTATAGGTAGAAGTCCAAAAAAGTTTACAACCACTTTAAAATCAAATCTTGTATATGGTAACCTAGGGGTGTCCTGTACTCTGTTGGCTAACGCCCATGTCCCTAGAAAGTTTCATAGGGTGGATTGTAAAAAAGAAGTTTTGACAGTACATAACTATCAACTATATATCTATATTTAATTTATATCCCAGTTTTTTTCTGATGTAATTATAAAGGTTTTTCATTTTTATGAGTAACTTTTTTATTATCATTTACTTATTGTGCATATGTGTATTTAATTATTTGTATTATATATAGTATGTGTATGTGATATATATATATATTTATTATTTATTTTAATTTTTTTCATTATTTACAGTTATTTTTAATGTTCACAATACAGCATATTGTAACAATCGCTAAACGTTTTGATCCCTCGGTCGGGTCACGAGCGGAACCGCACCCAGGGTCGGCCAGTCAGTAGTTGGGGCACCGTGCTTACCCTATCTTGCGGGCACTGCTCCAGTCAGCGGTGGCTTCCCTTCAGCTGCTTCCACGCTTTCCCTGCATCTCCTCCCTCCTCCTCCTCCTGGCGGCCAATCCGATTGGATCTCCTTATGGCCAATCAGGTGATGGCTCAGGACCAAGAGCTCTTGAGATATATACAGAGGCAGGAGTGTTGTGATTTTTTTTTATTTTTTTTTTTTTTTTTTTTTAGAAAGCTATGTACAGCACCTTGCTGGCCCCTCCCACCAGTGTTAATTTCGTCAACTAAAACGACTAAAACATTTTAGTCGATTAAATTAATATTATTTTAGTCGACTAAAATACGACTAAAACAACTGAAATGACTAAAATATGACTGAAACTAAAATGCCATTTTTGGTCAAAAGACAGACTAAAACTGAATAGAAATTTGACTTCAAAATGAACACTGGTCTGTAATGCATGTTCATACCTCAATACCATAAATAATAACATATTCGATTTTTCACTCTAGCAGGATATATTGAGTTTGAAAATTGTAGAGAAATGTTAACTAATGCATTACAATTTAAATACACTCATTAGGTTTTAGACGACTAAAATGAGTTCTAGTTGACTAAAATGTACTGGAGATTTAGTCGACTAAATACGACTAAAACTAAAACAATCGCAAAAGAGTAAAATGGGACTAAAACTAAAATGGCATTTTAGTCCTAAGACTAAGGCCCCGTACACACGGTCAGATATTCTGACCACAAAATCTGTCGAAGTACGCAAAGTACTGTCTAGTTATTGGTTGCCAATGGTTTGGAATATCTGATATCTATATTCAGACTGGAGGAAGCGGTATATGACAAAAGCACTCAAGCGGAGTGTGGGACGTTTCGTTACAAAGGCTACAATAGAAGTACAAATCAAAAACTCATAAATCTAAAAGTAAAGTAAAAGGTCACGAATAAAAAATAAAAATACAAAGTAAATATGTATTCATTAATAATAGTTTTTTTTACTTGTATGTTGGTTGACCTTTTTACTTTTAAATTTATGACTTTTGTATTTGTACTTGTTTGTAGCCCTGATGAAGGGGGGGGGAGTGTGTTTTGCCCCCAAAATGCATTATATATTTATTCTGCTATGAATCAATTTTAACATTAACCACTTTAGCCCCAGAAGACTTTACCCCCTTAATGACCAGGCCATTTTTTCCGATACAGCACCATGTTATTATAACTGACAATTGCTATGTGATGTACCCAAACAAAATTGACGTTCTTTTTTGCCCACAAATAAAGCTTTCTTTTGGTGGTATTTGATCACCCCTGTGGTTTTTATTTTTTGCGCTATAAACAAAAAAAAGAGACAATTTTGAAAAAAAACACAATTTTTTTTTTACTTTCTGCTATAAAACATATCCAATAAAAAAAATGTAAAAAATCTAATTTCTTCATCAATTTAGGCCATTTTGTATTCTGCTACATACTTTTGGTAAAAAAAAAAAAAAAAATAGCATGGTTTGCCCAAAAGTTATCGCGTCTACAAACTAGGGGATATTTTATTTTTACTAGTAATAGCAGAAATCAGCAATTTTTAGTGGGACTGCGACATTGTGGCAGGCAAATCAGACATTAAGGGACATTTTTTTGGGGACCAGTGACACCAATACAGTAATCAGTGCTAAAAAAAATGCACTGTCACTGTCTAAATGACAATGGCAGGGAAGGGGTTAACATCAGGCCCAATCAAAGGGTTAAATGTGGTCCTAGGGAATGCTTTCTAACTGTGTGGGGGATGGACTGACTCGAGGAAAAGACACATATGTGTTCCTGATTAGCATGAACACCAGATCTCTCTCCCTGTCTGACAGAATGACGGTCTGCCTTGTTTACATAGGCAGACCGCCGTTCTGTCTCTCCACGATTGCCAGGCCACAGACTGTTTATGGGATCACTCACCACCTTCTGGGTACACCTCCCCAGGTATTGGCTGGAGTTCTATAAACATTCAGGCTGCCTGCTCTGTTCTTCCTCCCACTATACTTCTAAAATCCTCTAGAACCGGGTCTCCAAACTTTTTAAACAAAGGGCCAGTTTACTGTCCTTCAGACTTTAGAAGGGCCAGTGGCCCACTGTGGCCATTGGGAGTAGAAAATGCCTGGGGCTTGATGGCCAGAGGGAGTAAAAAAAAATTACATAGCACCTGTGGTCAGTAGGAGGTGGAATAGTGCCCCATCATTGGTGTCATAAAGAGGAATAGTGTCCCATCATTAGTGTCAATGGAAGGAATAGTGCCTCATCATTGGTGTCAGTGGGAGGAATAGTGCCTCATCATTGGTGTCAGTGGGAGGAATAGTGCCCCATCAGTGGGAGGAATAGTTCCCCATCATTGATATCAGTGGGAGGAATAGTACTCCATCATTGGTGTCAGTGGAAGGAATAGTGTCCCAACATTGTTGCCAATGGTAGGAATTGTGCCCCATTGTTAGTATTAGTGGGAGTGATAGTGTCCCATCATTGGTTCCAGTGGAAAGAATAGTGCCCCATTATTGGTGTCAGTGGGAGTAATAGTGTCCCATCATTGGTGCTAATGGTAGAAATCGTGCCCCATTGTTGGTATTAGTGGGAGTGATAGTGCCCCATCATTGGTGTCAGTGGAAGGAATAGTGCCCCATTATTGGTGCCAATGGTAGGAATCGTGCCCCATTGTTGGTATTAGTGGGAATAATATTGATCCATCTTAGATGTCAACTGGAGTAATAGTATTTTAATTTTGGCCCATCATTGGTGCCAGTGGAAGGAATAAGGTCCCAAGCCTAGTCAGTAAGAGGAATTATGCTCCACTGTTGGTGGAAAAAGTGGTGCCTCATCATTTGTGCCAGTAGGAGGAAATAATGCAAGGAATCAATGAGAGGACTAGTGCCCCAAGGGCCACATAAAGGCATGCAAATGGCCACACCGGGCCCTAGGCCACAATTTGGGGACCACTGCTCTAGAAGATGGGGGAGTAACAGAGCAGCAATAATTACAGGGGAGCTAGACTAAATTTACCTATCTACCTGCTCTATACTACTAATAATATGCAGGTGTAATTCCCGGTGTCGCTGGGCTGAGGGTCCGTTATCCGGAGGTTGGTCGGATCCTGGAAGGAGAATCTGGGCTCTGAGAAGTTAGAGAACCAGGGCCGTTTTTAAGGCAGGGCAAAAGGGGCAGCCGCCCTGGGCCCTGTCATTGTTGTGGGGCCCAAAGCAGCTGCTTCATACTTGCCAACTATCCTGGTTTATATTCCCTCGCTACTTGAGGTTTCAGTCCCGTATCTCAGTGTGAGGTGCTGCTACTAATGCTGCCCAGCTCTGCCCTATTGTTGTGTACAGATAACTCACCTGCAGACCCTGTGTTTACATGTAAATTACTGCCATTCATATGTAAATAGCGGCGGCCGACGGCATTGATATGTATATATGTATATCATATCATATGTATATATGACCCCTGTAATCTCAGTACAGTACAGTAATCTCTAGCAACCAATAAACAAGCAGAAATCATGTGCTGTAACCTCTAGCAACTAATCAGTGAGCGGTAATGATACACTGTAACCTCTGGCAACCAATTGTAATAGCTGCCTGATCTGATTCAGTAAACTGATTTTGAGTCTAGCTGCTATTTATTGTATGTCTCAGACCAGGTGGAGAGTAAACCTGCATGGGGGGAGGGGGGGGGGCGGCCCACGAAAAGTTTTGCCCAGGGTCCAATCAATATTAAAGACGGCCCTGTGGAGAACGTCTGATTCGGTTTTAGTGTTGTACTGAACAGCAGAATGTGAGAATTGTTGGTTTTTCCCAATGAAATCTGAGTTATGTTGTCTCTGGTCCTTGATTTATTACCCCCCTCCAGGCAGTTTATGGTCACCGTGTCACCCGTAGAATATTGTACAATACAATATGGACGGGTGACACCAAACCTGGAACAAGAGAGAGAGAGCTCCCAAATCAGTTTCAGGATCCAGAGAGGGCTTCACATTTCTGTTTCTTATAAGAAATATACAGAAAAACAGATTGATACCTGGAGCCAGGAACAGGTACAGACAGACCACAGTCATACTTTTTGTCATTGTGGTGATCAGTACACGGAACCGGTCACATATGTATGATGTATGGCAGATAATCTTCTGTGTCATCCGAAGTATTCCTCTGTAAATTCTACACCCAGATTACAAAGTATGTGAAGGTCACCATACTCTGACCACATCCTGTATGCGTGCGAATACTCTATGTCTTCTTTTGTGGGCAGTCTGTTATGAGTCTATTTAACGCTAAACTCCAGGTATGGTTTGTGTTGCATAATAACATTGTTCCAGCTTAGACCAATGTCAGTCTACATGTCCCATACCTGCGGGATCCCTCTAGAAGTGCAGAATCACTTTATTAATAACTGCTACTACATTGATGGCTGCCATTTTCCAAGTCCTGTGCCAAATATTGTAAATATTAATAACTAATAAATCACTGTAAGTATTAGTATCAGTGCCGGGACAGGGTCACCCGGAGCCCAGGGCAAACATGCCAGGGCAAACTGCACCCCCTGCCCCCAAGGTGTATGAGCATTATGCATCATATAACCCCCCCCCCCCCAAAAAAAAAAACTGAGCACTAATCTTTTTCACCCCCCTAAGTATAAATCCCCCCTCCTCCCAGTGCAAATCTGTTCCCCTGCTGAAATCCCCCTCCCAGCACAAATCTTACCCCCCAAATCCCCCCCAATTCAGATGCCCACCCAAAAAAATCACTCCTCCAAGCACAAATTATCTACCCCTAAGATTACCTCTCCCAATAACTCCACTGCAAATCCCCCCTTTCCAGCACAAAGCACCCCAATCATCCTTCCTAGCACAAATCTTCTTCCCCCTTTCCTTCTCCCCATAAATTTTAGCATACCCCCCAAATGTCCCCTCCTAGAACAATACTTACTCCCTGCTGCCCCCCAAATCCCCCTTTCCAACACAAATCCCTCCCCCCCACCGCCCATGATACCACAGTGCTCAGGGCAGCCGCCCCCTCCTGCCCACCCCTTGTCCCGTCCCTGATTAGTATTAATGTGTAAGCAAGATTGTGCAGACAGGTATAGAATGATAACTCCTCCAATCCAAATGAATTTCCGCAGCAACTTGGTTCCTCCAGAGGGTAATGTTTATTGGATCCCAGAACAGATGACAAAATTCAACAAAGTACCTCCCAAAATGATACAATAATCAGAAGCAGGGCCGGTACAAGGCAGGGGCGGAAGGGTCGGATGCCCTGGGCAGGACAATTTACTAGAAGAAGGGGGGCGCAGGTGAAGTGGCTGGACTGTACACACTAGAATACACGCTAGAATACTGCACAGCCAGTCAGAGCTGCTATGATGTGCCATGCGCTTCTGCACCCGGCACAAGCAAGGACGAGCCCTTCACTTCCCTGTCAGGCGGAGCAATCTCCGCCCAACTGCCATCTCCTAATCCTGTCCCGGCGTGACATCACTGAGAGACATCACATTGTGTCCCCCATCGCAGTACACAGCACACACAGATTCCGAAAATAGCCGAAGATGAACGGCGCCTGCGCCGTGAGTCCAGGTTCTAGCCGCACCATCCAAGTGGACATAGAGTTAGAATAAAAAGAGCCGAGCACAGCGAGGCCGAGCCCGAAGTGTGGCGAGGGGCCCTCTTATATCTGCAGCCCTATGTCCACTTGGATGGTGGGGCTAGCACCTCCACTCACGGCGTAGGCGCCGTTCATCTTCGGAGAATTTCCAAAGATCCTTCTGCTCCGTACTGCGCAAGCGCTGCGTCTGCGCAGGACGGGCCGGACAGTATCTGATGGCCGGACGCTATATGACAGAACACCGGAGCGAGTGTGGAGGAGGAGGAACCAAGCAATATGTTTTATTTCTAGGTCCGTCTGACTTTTGGGGAAAAAAATCCCGCCAGAGCCCACACACGATCCTAATATCCGACGGATTCATTCCATCGGACCTAGTCCATCGAAAAGTCCGGCCGTGTGTACGCGATAAGCCAACATTTCTGTATTAAAAATTCTTTTTTTTAATTGGCCTTATGCAGTACTCTAATTTTCTGAGATACTGAATTTTGGGTTTTCACTAGCTGTAAGCCAAAATCTTCACCAGCAACGCAGTGCCATCCCCAAGCACCATACCTGTACATTACCCTTTAACCGCTTCGCGCCCGTCCTATAGCTGAAAGATGGCTACAGAGCGGACGCTATCTGTCGGGAGGCCGTCCTTGGACGTCCTCCTGTTTACTTCCGCAATGCGCGCCGCCGCGGACACACATCGGGGAAGTTTTGTGTTTGCCCGTGTCCCCCGGAGACAGGCAATCACAGATCGCTGTAAACGGCCAATCAAAGCAGCCATTTACAGCACGATCGTAGCTGCCAATGGGAGATGATCTCAAATGTAAACATATGAGATCATCTCTCATTGCCCTGTCTCTCCCTCCTCACACAGAGACAGCGTGTGAGGAGAGAGAGGATCTGTGAGTGTTACAGTATATAAAATCTGTCAGCCCCAGTGCTATCTGTCAGCCCCAGTGACATCTGCCAGTGCCATCTGCCAGCCCCAGCGCCATCTGCCAGCCCCATCTGCCAGAGCAATTAGCCAGAGCAAATAGACAGAGCCATCTGCCAGTGACATCTGCCAGTGCCATCTGCCAGCCCCAGTGTCCTCTGCCAGTGACATCTGTCAGCTCCATCTGTCAGCTCCATCTGCCAGCGCCATCTGTCAGTGCCATCTGCCAGCCCCAGTGCCATCTGCCAGCGCCACCTGCCAGCGCCACCTGCCAGCGCCACCTGCCAGCGCCACCTGCCAGCGCCATCTGCCAGTGCCATCTGCCACCAGTGCCATCTGTCATGTGTCAGTGCCATGTGTTGTCAGTGCCATGTGTTGTCAGTGCCACCTGCCACGTCAGTGCCACCTGCCACATCAGTGTCATCTGTGATTAGTGCTACCTGTTAGTGTCACCTGCTAGTGTCACTTGCCACATCAGCGTCACCTGTCAGTGTCATCTGCCACATCAGTGTCAACTGTCAGTGTCATTTGTGAGCATTAAAAATGTCACAAAGGTTATATTCAGCCGAGGAGGCATACAATATTCTTGCGGCCGACGAGAGCAACGGGGAGCTCTCCGCTGTGGCTTCCTCCTAACTCAGGAGAAGCTAACATTCCCCCTTTCACTGCCAACCCAGGAGTCCAGGTGGACACACAATTTTTCCCTGATGGACTTTTTCCACTTAATTTTTACCGAGGACATGCTTGAATCCATTGTGGTCCAGTCCAACCTATATGCCCAACAATTTATTACCAACCCAACATCCTATTATGCCCGTCCTTTCGAGTGAAGAGCCCTAACAGTGGAGGAGTTTAAAAAAAATTTGGGCCTCACATTCTGTATGGGACTAAACAGAAAAAATGAAATACGTGCATATTGGTCATCCCGCCCCATCTATCACATGCCCATCTTTTCCTCAATAATGCCCCGGACCAGATATCTCATGATTATGAGATTCCTACACTTTAACGACAATACCCAGTGCCTTCCCCGAAATGACCCAAATTTTGATAAACTGTACAAAATTCGGCCGCTAATAAATTATTTTTCTGAGATCTTCCCCCAGTTGTTTACCCCAGACCAACACATATGTGTGGATGAGTCCCTGATCACATTTTCTAGCAGGCTGGGCCTAAAACTATTTATTCCCTCCAAAAGGGCCCGCTATCGGGTGAAAATGTATAAAATGTGCGACCGAGCCACAGGGTATACATATTCCTTCATGGTATACAAAGGGAAGGACACCCAGCTACACCCCCCTAATTGCCCCGAATACATCGGATCGAGGGGGAAAGTTGTTTGGGAACTCATAAACCCACTCCTGGAGAAAGGCTACCATCTGTATGTGGACAATTTTTACACAAGTTTACCCCTGTTCCGCAACCTCCATAGAAAGAAAACTCCAGCATGTGGCACCGTAAGGATGAACCGGGAGGGCTTTCCTCAAAGCCTCGTCAACAAAAAGTTAAGAAAAGGCGAAGCAGCGAGTTTACGGAACGAGGACATTTTGGCTGTGAAGTGGAGGGACAGAAGGGATGTGTACATGCTTTCTTCGATCCACAACAATACATTCGTTGAGATCACCAGGAGGAATGGCCCAATACAAAAACCAACTTGTATCCATGAGTACAACATGTTCATGGGGGGTGTCGACTTCAACGACCAGATGCTCGAACCCTACCTTGCCACAAGAAGAACATACCAGTGGTATAAACAAATTTCAATTTATTTCTTTAATTTGGCCATATACAACACGTATGTAATCTATCGAAAATCCACAGAAAGACCCATACCCTTCCTTGGCTACCAGGAGGAAATCGTCACTGCCCTTATATACCGCAACGGCCCACCAGAAAACATTCGATCCAATGTAATTAGCAGACTCTCTGAATGCCACTTTCCTGATAAAATCCCTCCCAGACCAACAGGCCGAAAACATCAGAAAAAATGTGGCAAATCATTGTGCCCAATGCTCTTCCCAACCAGGCCTCTGCATAGGTGACTGTTTCCGCCCTTACCATACTTCAGTGAATTATTAGTGAAGTATGGTAACCATAACCCTCACTTCCTGCCATTTACCTTCACACCCCTTATGCCTCTGCTTGCTCTGTAACTGACCCTGGCTTGTTATTCGACCATGCTTCTGCCTACCGATTCTGTACATACCTCTGCCTGATCTGGAACTGACCCTGGACTGTTTGACCATGCCTCTTAAAAGTATAGAGAAATAGATAGTGGCGCTAAACCTAGTGTGAGTTTGACCAATCCTTAACAGAGGGGTTGTGTTAATTGGTTGTGTTAATTTGCGTGATCCTCTGGTGCAATGCTTACTCACAATTACATGCTCCTAATAAAATATATAAGTGCCGCAAAAAAGAAATGACTAAACCCCGCATATTTAATTAATTGGTTAAACAATAATATTAATTAGTATACTGTGTACTCGCATGAAAAGCGCTGGAACATGTGCTAATTGAATACAAATTAAGTTAAATATATCATGTGTCAAAGTCCATTTTTCAAAAACCATAATACTATGGTACAAAAACAGATAAACCTGAAACCAAAATTCATTGGAACCTGAATAGTCCCATATGACAGTGAATTAGGCTGCTTTCACACTGGGGCGGTATTCAGGCGTTACAGCGCTAAAAATCGCGCCTGTGTAGCGCCTGAAAAAAACCGGCCCCTTTCCCTCCAGTGTGAAAGCCGGAGGGCTTTCACACTGGAGCGATGCACTGGCAGGACGGTGAAAAAAGTCCTGCTAGCCGCATCTTTGGAGCGGTGAAGGAGCGGTGTATTCACCGCTCCTATACCGCTCCTACCCATTGAAATCAATGGGACACCGCGGCAATACCGCCGGCAAAGCGCCGCTGCAGCGGCGCTTTGTGGGCGGGTTTAACCCTTTTTCGGCCGCTAGCGGGGGTTAAAACCACCCCGCTAGCGCCCGCAGACCGCCGCTAAAACGACGGTAAAGCGCCGCTAAAAATAGCGGCGCTTTACCGCCGACGCCGCTCCCGCCCCAGTGTGAAAGCAGCCTTAAAGTGACTAGTGCCAAGTGCTGATATCTTCCGTAATACAATGATACAAAAGCAAATAGAATCAAAACCAAAAATCATTAAAAAATAAATAGTCCCACATGACAAAGAATTAAAGTGACTAGTGCAAAGTGCTAGTATCTTCAATCCAGAGAAGGTAATCCTCCCCGGTGCACCACTCTGTGCTGTAATAATGTGAATGCTCTCACCAGAACTCTCACCCCAGCTGGGGTAGATGGGCTTTCACAGTATAAGCCACTGTGTTGCTAACTGGCGTCTGCTGCTGGTCCGCTGGGGGGATGTTCACTCCTCCTCTGGTATTAGACCTCCATTGGTATATGTGTTAAAGGAAGAAACATACGTTGCGTGCATCTTCCCCACAGCTACAGCAGTTTTCTTGTAAACTAAGCGCTTGTTTCTGCTTTTACATGTGAGTAGTCACTTTTCGTTTTTAATAAAGTGGATTGTACAGACATACTACACTATGGATATAGCCCATCTACCCCAGCCGGGGTGAGAGTTCTGGTGAGAGCATTCACATTATTAAAGCACAGAGTGGCGCACCGGGTAGGATTGCCTTCTCTAGATTGAAGATACCAGCACTTTGCACTAGTCACTTTCATTCTTTGTCATATGGGACTATTTATTTTTTAACGATTTTTGGTTTTGATTCTATTTGCTTTTGTATCATTGTATTACGGAAGACATCAGCACTTGGCACTAGTCACTTTAATTCACTGTCATATGGGACTATTCAGGTTCCAATGAATTTTGGTTTCAGGTTTATCTGTTTTTGTACCATGGTATTATGGTTTTTGAAAAATGGACTTTGACACATGATATATTTAACTTAATTTGTATTCAATTAGCACATGTTCCAGCACTTTTCATGCGAGTACACAGTATACTAATTAATATTATTGTTTAACCAATGAATTAAGTATGGGGGTTTAGTCATTTCTTTTTAGCGGCACTTATATATTTTATTAGGAGCATGTAATTGTGAGTAAGCATTGCACCAGAGGATCACGCAAATTAACACAACCAATTAACACAACCCCTCTGTTAAGGATTGGTCAAACTCACACTAGGTTTAGCGCCACTATCTATTTCTCTATACTTTTAATCCCAGTACCCTCTCCCCTATTTTGGGGCGGCGGTTTCTAAATAGAGGCAGCTCTAACCAATTTGTTATCAACATTCTGCACAGTCCGTAGCGCAACTTTGTTTAATTTCTGACCATGCCTCTTGCCAGCCTCTTGGACTGATCTTGTACCCTCCCATTGGACTAGTGGGATTCATAACAGGGGTCTCACATTCAGGGGAGGGCTGGGCCAAGGGGTAGGGATGCAATTGCCCCCTGGGCTGCTCTGATATGCTGTGGCAAAGGCTGCTGTGTCATCAGCTCAAAACCGCAACATGTGCAGTTCTTGAGCTGGCTGAGTCCAGTACTGTGAGCCAGCGATGTCTTCATGTCAGGGCTGACAGTCTGTGTTACACAGCACAGCCCCACCCAGCCCCTCCCTACTCCACACCATTGGCTGGCAGAGGCTGGACCGGCTCTCTGCTCAATCTGAGCAGTTGGCTGGAATCCAGTGAGGCTCCTGGGAGGCTGGGACCATCCAAGTAAGTGAGATCCTCCTCCCTCCTCCTCTCTGCAGCCAAAGAGTTTTTTTTCTAGCAGCCTGTGCCAGTACCTTGCCCTCCTAGGGCTAGGTGGTATGATGTGGTGCTGGTGTACTGGCAGTCATCCTGCATGTTGCCCCTGGGACATAGAGGATGCACATTTTTACTGCATGTTCTGAAAGTGCACAAAATGTCCTGCATGCTGCATGTTTGGTGCACTTTCAGAACATGCAGCAACAATGAGTAACCTAAAAGAACTCTGAGGGGTGTGACACCCGCCAGTACACCCGCACTGCAGCCAAACCGCAGCACACCAGTGTGAGCCTAAATGCTTGTATTCACTTGCAGCAGCCACTGCCACTCCTCTGAAAAGTGACATGAGCATGGATCACTTTTCAGAGGCATTTGACAGGCAGTGAATAGTTGATATCACATTTCATCCCTGCCTGCTTTAACCCCCCTAAATGCCAATCCCTGCAGGTAATGACACAGTTCACTTTGAACTCCACCTTATTTCCATTACTCTCTGTAGGTATTAGATGTGGTCTCACCTTTATGTTTGCACATCTAATACCAAAGGGTACATTCACACTGGGGTGATGCGGGCGGTAGTGGTACAAATGCTGCTCGTTTTAGTGGCGCTTTACCATTGTTTTAGTGGCGCTAGCGGGGCACTTTTAACCCCCACTAGTGGCCAAAGAAAGTGTTAAAAACGGCCATGTTGCATTCATTTCAATGGGCTGGGCACCTCTCCCAAACTGCCCCAATAATGCTGCTTGCTGGACTTTTCAGAATGTCCTTCAAGCGCACCGCCCCAGTGGGAAACCTGGGGTGGCATAAGAAGTGCTTTACAGGGGCTATTTTTTAGCACTAAAACGCCTGTACAGCGCCTTCAGTGTTAAAGGACCCTAAAGAGAGTTCTGGAAATAAGGTGGAGTTCAAAGTGAATTTCTACACCTAAGTGGAGCCCCCCTTTTAGAAGATTTGAGGATATTATTAAACCCAGAGACTGGTGGACTTAGGCCACAATAGACAGATTGAAATTCTGCCGGTTCAGCAGACATTTCAACCTATCTCTGTGCAGACTGGTTGTACAGAATTTGACTCCATCAGCTGACAGTACAGCCGGTGTGTCTTTATGTTTTTTAGCTATCAGTGCTGGCTGCTATAGCTGCAGTCAGTGATCACTGTATTCTGATGACTTGGAAACTTTCACCTCAGAGCACACACCGACACACGGCTCTTACTGAAGCTTGGTAATTCAAGTTCTGGGCTTCCCTAACATTACAGCTCTGTGGGGCTGTGACCAAGTCTGGGCAAGAGCTGGGATATGACATTACTTACCTCATATTCCTGCCACTCCTAAACCTGCTCCACTGCAGCACCAGGCCCACAATGCCCTTAATCTGGCCGGTGCTTCGGCATGCGCCTGCATGTGCATTTCTTACTATCCGCAATTGAGACAGGAGGAGCCTGCACCCTGGTGAATCTGGTGTTCAGGCCGGGGAGACAGCAGGACTTGCGTGTTTAGCCTGCTGCGCTCACCGTGACTCTCAGCTACTCTGCTTGCTTGGCTTGCCCAGTGGTGTGGTGCTCACTCACCAGAGAAGCTCTGGACTCCACAGGTAGTGCTTAGTGTGGTGGCAGTGACAGCACAGTCTTTAGTCTTCATCTTCCTGCAGTCACATTGGTCTGTGTACTGGGTGTGGGGAAGGGGCAAGCTCTTTTTCTCAGTCTCTTTGGGGGCAATCATGCAGTCTCTGAGAGACTGCTCCATTCTCTGAAAGACTGCTCCACTTCACACTGCCTGTGCAGAGACTGACTGCTTCACACTGCCTGCACAGAAAGTGACTGCTCTCTCTGTGCAGGCAGTGTGAAGCGGGGTCTGTGGAGTCAGTGTGAAGCGGGGTCTGTGGAGTCAGTGTGAAGCGGGGTCTCTCTCTGTGCAGGCAGTGTGAATCGATCTCTCTCTGTGCAGGCAGTGTCAAGCAGTCTCTCTCTCTTTGGGGCAATGTGGAGCAGTCTCCCTCTCTCTTTGTACGGGGAATGTGGTGTAGATGGGTGGTGAGCTTATTCACTGGTTCAATGGGCCATTTGACTGGACTTGCCCCCCAGGCCTAAGGCTGCCAGCCCTCCCCTGCTCACATTTGTGAGGGGCTCCAGATTTGTTTTTCTGGATGAAGAAGACAATTTCATTTGTTTTCTCATTCCTAGAGTAGGGTCTGGAGACTCGGAGGCTTCAAAGAGATTTGAGTGGGAGAAGCCTCTACCCCTATCCCCATTCTGTCCTGAACGAGGCCCTACTTCTGCCTGCTGCCTGTAGGACCTATACTATCATGCCTCTGCCTGTCGCATGAACTGACCACACCACATGGATGGACCATGTTCCTGCCTACTACCAGGACCAATATTTTGGCACTGCTGATAATCTCTGCCTGCACTGACCTTGGACTGTATATGGACAGTATCCCTGCCTGCTGCCAATATTGACTATGGACAGTATACCTGCCTGTTGCCTGGAAAATTGTGTTCGCTTTTGCTGACCAAGTCCCTGCCTGCTGCCTGGACCAGTGCTATCATCCTGTGGACAACTGCGCTGCTAAAACCACAGGTAATCTTTTGTTTACTCTTTGCTCAGCAGAATGTAGTTTGGGGTGTAATTCTTGGTATGTGCATGCTATGTGTCTCTGGAACACCTGATGGTGTTCTTTGCATGTTGGGCCTCTGTATATGGCCAAACTGTGTAAAAGTCTCACACATTTGGTATTGCCATACTCAGGAGGAGTAGTAGAATGTATTTTGGGGTGTCATTTTTGCTATGTAGATGCTATGTGTTGGAAATATCTTATAAATTGACAACTTTGCGTAAAACAAAAATGTGTTTTCATTTTTTTCCACATATTCCCAAAACATCTGGAAAAAAAATGAACCATTCAAAAGACTCATTATGCCTCATAGATTATACGTTGGGGTGTTAGCTTTCCAAAATGGGGTCACTTTGTGGGCGTTTCCATTGTCCTGATACTTCAGGGCCTTCAAAAATGTAATAGGTGGTTGAGAAATGCGGTGTAATTTATGCTCCTAGAACGCCTGATGGTGCTATTTCAATATTGGGCCTCTGTATGTGGCCAGGCTGTGTAAAAGTCTCACACATTTGGTATTGCCATACTCAAGAGGAGTAGCAGAACGTATTTTGGGGTGTAATTTTTGCTATGTACATGCTATGTGTTGGAAATATCTTATAAATGGACAACTTTGCGTAAAAAAAAATGTGTTTTCATTTTTTTCCACATTTTCCCAAAACTTCTGGAAAAAAATGAACCATTCAAAAGACTCATTATGCCTCATAGATTATACGTTGGGGTGTTAGCTTTCCAAAATGGGATCACTTTGGGGGCGTTTCCATTGTCCTGGTGCTCCAGGGCCTTCAAAATTGTAATAGGTGGTTGAGAAATGAGATGTGTAATTTATGCTCCTAGAACGCCTGATGGTGCTATTTCAATATTTGGCCTCTGTATGTGGCCAGGCTGTGTAAAAGTCTCACACATGTGGTATCGTAATACTCAGAAGCAGTAGCAGAATGTATTTTGGGGCATCATTTGTGGTATATACATGCCATGTGAGAGAAAATTTTGTGAGAAAAAAAAAAAATCTTCATTTTGCAAAGAATTGTGGTAAAAAAATTACAACATCAAAAACCTCACCATGCATCTTAGTAAATACCTTGGAATGTCTACTTTCAAAAAAGGGGTCATTTGGGGGGTATTTGTACTTTCCTGACTTGTTCGGGTCGCATGAAATGAGATCGGCCACCAGTACATCAGGTGTGATCAATTTTTTTATGATTCGCACCACAGATTGTAGACTCTCTAACTTTCACAAAGACCAAATAATATCCACTAATTTGGGTTATTTTTACGAAAGATATGTAGCAGTATAAATTGTGGCCAAAATTTATGAAGAAAAATTAATAATTTGCAAAATTTTATCACATAAACTAAGAAAAATTCACTTTTTTTCCATACTTTCGGTCTTTTTTAATTTATAGCGCAAAAAATAAAAAATGCAGAGGTGATCAAATACCACCAAAAGAAAGCTCTATTTGTGAGAAAAAAAGGACACAAAATTCATTTGGGTACAGTGTTACATGACTGAGTAATTGTCATTCAAAGTGTGAGAGCACCGAAAGCTGAAAATTGGTCTGGGCAGGAAGGGAGTTTAAGTGCCCAGTAAGCAAGTGGTTAAGAAGCGGTTTGCAGGCACGCGCCGCAACCTCCGTGAGTGTGATCGCGGGTCTCGTGGACTTGATGTCCGTGGGGATACCTGCGATCGTCTCATGGTGAGGAAGAACGGGGAGATGCTAATGTAAATAAGCATTTCCCAATTCTGCCTAGTGACAGGATCACAGTTCCCTGTAATCGGGAGCGGTGATCAGTGACGTGTAACACATAGCCCCTCCCCCCCACAGTCAGAATCACTCCCCAGGACACACTTAACCCCTTCACTGCCCCCTAGTGGTTAACCCCTTCACTGCCAGTCACATTTACACAGTAATCAATGCATTTTTAATTGCACTGATCGCTGTATAAATGTGAATGGTACAAAAATCGCACCAAAAGTGTCCGACCTGTCCATCATAAAAATCGCTGATTGCCGCCATTCGTAGTAAAAAAAATAATTAATAAAAATGCCATAAAACTATCCCCTATTTTGTAGACGCAAACCAATCAAACACTCATTGTGAGTTTTTTTAACCAAAAATATGTAGAAGAATACGTATCGGCCTAAACTGAGGGAAAAAAAAATGTAGATATTTTTTGGGGATATTTATTATAGCAAAAAGTAAAAAATAATGTTTTTTTTCTTTTTTTTTAAATTTTCACTATTTTTTGCTTATAGCAGGGGTGATCAAATACCACCAAAAGAAAGCTCTATTTGTGGGGGAAAAAAAAGGACGTCAATTTTGTTTTGGAGACACGTCGCACGACCGCGCAATTGTCAGTTAAATCAACGCAGTGCCGAATCGCAAAAAGTGCTCTGGTCTTTGGCCAGCCAAATGGTCCGCTCTGTAAGTGGTTAAAGGGATAGCGCACCAATTGTGCACAAGTATTTAGTGATCTTCTATCCACTGTTCCATTTTATTTATTTCATATTGAACGCAAAAAATTTATTTTTGTTTAACAAATGTATACTGTGTATAGAAGAGAGTTGTGTAGATCAGTGTGGTCAAGGGGTTCTGTTTCCGATTTCACAAAGTTTTTAATTGCTGATTTACTGCTGACTGCACTTGTGTTTTTTTTTTTTTTTTTCCATTAGATAACTTTTAAGTCTTAAAGGTTATGTGTAGAGGTTTTGTACAGACATTCTGCTATCAGGAAACCAGCAAGAGGTTACTTGTAATTAGGGATGAGCCAAACACCTCCCCACCCCCATTCGGTTTGCACCAGAACATGCGAGCAGGCAGAAAAATTAGTTTGAACGCACGAACACCTTTAAAGTCTATTGGACACAAACATGAATAATCAAAAGTGCTCATTTTAAAGGCTAATATGCAAGTTATTGTCCTAAAAAGTGTTTGGGGACCCGGGTCCTGCCTCAGGGGACATGTATCAATGCAAAAATAAAGTTTTAAAAACGGCCATTTTTTCAAGAACAGTGATTTTAATCATGCTTAAAGTGAAACAATAAAAGTGTAATGTTCCTTTAAGTTTCCTACCTGGGGAGTGTCTATAGTATGCCTGTAAAGGGCGCATGTTTCCCGTGTTTAGAACTATCCAAGAGCAAAATGACATTTCTAAAGGGAAAAAACAAAGTCATTTAAAACTACTCGCGGCTACAATGAATTGTCGGTCCGCAATACACATATAAGTTCATTGATAAAAACGGCATGGGGATTTCCCCACAGGGAAACCCCGAACCAAAATTGAAAAAAAAAAATGCGTGAGGGTCCCCCTAAATTCCACACCAGGCCCTTCAAGTCTGGTATGGATATTAAGGGGAACCCCGTGCCAAAATGTAAAAAAAATAAAATGGCGTGGGGGTCCCCCTCAAAATCCATACCAGACCCTTCAGGTCTGGTATGGATTTTAAGGGGAACCTTGCCCAAATTTTTTTTAAATGGCGTGGGGTCCCCCCAAAAATCCATACCAGACACTTAACCAAGCACACAATCTAACAGGCCGCAGTAAAAGAAGGGGGGGCGAGAGAGCACCCCCCCCCCTCCTGAACCGTACCGTGTCTCTTTTTAACCTTTTTGTATCTTTTTTGTGAAATGGTAGGGGTACATTTGTACCCCATTACCAATTCACACGGGGGGCTGGGATCTGGGGGCCCCCTTGTTAAAGGGAGCTTCCAGATTCCGATAAGCCCCCCACCCGCAGACCCCCACAACCAACGGGCAAGGGTTATGGGGATGAGGCCCTTCTCCCCATCAACATGGGGACAAGGTGCTTTAAGGGGCTACCTCATAGCACCCTCCCAATGTTGAGGGCATGTGGCCTGGTACAGTTCAGTGGGGGGGTGCTCTCTTGTCCCCCCTTATATTCCTGTGGCCAGGTTGTGTGCTCAGATAAGGGTCTGGTATGGATTTTTGGGGGGACCCCACACCATTTAAAAAAAAAAATTTGCACGGGTTTCCCCTTAATATCCATACCAGACCTGAAGAGCCTGGTATGTAATTTAGGGGGACCCCCACACATTTTTTTTTATTACGGTTCGGGGTTCCCCTGTGGGCAAATTCCATGCCGTTTTTATCAATGAACTTTTATGTGTATTGCGGACCGACAATTCATTATAGCCACGAGTAGTTTTAAATGACTTTTTTTCCTTTAGAAATGTAATTTTGCTGTCTGACTGTTCTAAACACGGGAAACATGCGCCCCTTTACAGGCATACTATAGATACCCCCAGGTACAAAATTTAAAGGAATATTACACTTTTATTGTTTCACTTTAAGCATTATTAAGATCACTACCCCTGAAAAAACTGCAGTTTTTAAAACTATTTTTTGTATTGATACATGTCCCCTGGGGCAGGAACCGGGTCCCAACACACTTTTTATGACAATACCATGCATATAAGCCTTTAAAATTAGCACTTTTGATTTCTCCCATAGACTTTTAAAGGGTGTTCGTTGTGCTGCGAACTGGCGAACAGCCAATGTTCGAATCAAGCATGAGTTTGATTCGAACATAAAGCTCATCCCTGCTTGTAATCTGTTGGGATCAGATATGCGGGCTACGTACAGCAAGAAACCACAAATTAAGCAAGGACTACACATTTTATTTGTGAATATATATATATATATATATATATATATATATATATATATATATATATATATATATATATATATATATATATATTGTAAGGGATCTTCCCGGGGTAGGGTGTGTTTGGACACAGTTCACAGCAGACTTGGAATTTGATAAAGCAGATCTTGGCGTTTATTCGTGGTACAAACAGTCCAGCAAACAAAATATACAGCAACACCGTGCTTTCTAAGTACAACAAAAATAAAAGTCCTAGCCCGGCTGGGCGCTTACTAACAGGTTCTGCTCACCTATCTGACACTTACAAACACAGCGTCTTTCGCCTGGATATCGCAGGGTGAGTTTTAGCTCCAGCAGTGGCTGTGCTTGCAGCTTCCTTCAACACACAGATTGTTCATTCCCTGGCTGAGAAGCAATCACCTGCAGACCCTACAGAGCCTTTAGCTTCCCAGGCTAATTAGGATCCAAGCTCACCTGATCCCAAACCCAGAACTGGATCGGGGGATGTGGAATGACAGGTCCCTCTACCAAACCTACCTGCCATTCCATATAAACCCAGGCCCGGCAAAATTAAATAACAACTCAGCAGCATATCGCTGCTGAGAAACTGATCCATCCTGGATTTACCATCTCACACTGTGTAGCAACCTAGGTGAGATGTACACCCCCTCGATCACTTCTCCAGTGACATGTCTACATATCCCCCCCCTCTTTTTCAGACCGGAGGGCTGAGCCTTTTGTCCCCACAGACAACTTACCCTTGACAATGCGTCAGCATTTGCCTGTAATTTCCCTGGCCTGTGTTCCACAGTGAAATTAAAGTTTTGTAGGGAGAGAAACCATCTAGTCACTCTTGCATTTCTCTCCTTGTTTAACTTCATCCATGTTAGGGGGGCATGGTCTGTCACCAACTTGAATTTCCTGCCTAGCAAGTAATACTTTAAAGATTCTAGGGCCCACTTCACTGCCAAACATTCTCGCTCCACAATGGCATAATTTTTCTCGGCCGGGGTTAGTTTTCTACTCAAGTACGTCACCGGATGCTCCTCACCATTCACTACTTGTGAGAGTACTGCACCTAAGCCTGTGTTAGAGGCATCTGTCTGGACTAGAAATTCTCGCCTGAAATTGGGGGTAACTAACACAGGTGGTTGGCACAAGGCAGACTTAAGGCTTTGGAAAGCCTTCTCGGCCTCTGGGGTCCACGTGACCATTGCTGTCTTTCCGCCCTTTGTCAAGTCAGTTAGCGGAGCAGCAACTGAGGCAAAGTTCGGCACAAATCTACGGTAATAACCCGTAATACCCAGGAAAGCTCTAACCTGTTTCCTTGTCAGGGGTCTAGGCCAATTCTGTATTGCCTCAATTTTATTTAGCTGTGGCCTAACCAATCCTCTTCCAACAATGTAGCCCAGATATTTGGCCTCTTCTAGGGCTAGAGCACACTTCTCGGCATTTATGGTCAACCCTGCATCACTTATGGCATCCAACACGGCCTGTACCTTACAGAGGTGACTTTCCCAATCAGGGCTAAAAATGACCAGGTAGGCGGCTGAGTAATCACGATGTGGTCGCAGAATCAAGTCCATCAACCTCTGGAAAGTTGCAGGCGCTCCATGTAACCCGAACGGCATCACTACATACTGGAATAGCCCATCAGGGGTGGAGAAAGCAGTTTTCTCTTTAGCCTCGTCAGAAAGTGGAATCTGCCAATAGCCCTTTGTGAGATCGAGGGTGGTTATGTACCTGGCGTTACCCAACTTCTCAATCAACTCATCTACCCTGGGCATAGGATACGCATCGAACTTGGAGATCTCATTCAACTTTCTGAAATCGTTACAGAACCTCCAAGTTCCATTGGGCTTTGGGATTAGCACAATTGGGCTGGACCATTCACTCTGTGACACCTCAATTACCCCCAGAGCAAGCATACGTTTTACCTCGGCAGATACGGCTTCCCTACGTGCCTCGGGTATCCTATAGGGCTTAAGGTTTACTCTGCTTCTAGGCTCAGTTTCAATGTGATGATGGATGAGGTGTGTACGCCCTGGGAGGTCAGAGAACTTGTTTTTGTTTTTCTGTAAAAATTCCTGAGCCTCCTGTTTCTGTGACACTGATAGAGTATCACCTACCTTGACTGGAGGGATTGGTTGTGACAAATTATTAACAGTATTTGTCGCCCCCAAGGATTCCCTGTCTTTCCAGGGCTTGATCAAGTTTATGTGATAAACTTGGAAAGGCTTCCTTCTACCTGGTTGGTGCACCTTGTAGTTCACCTCACTGATCTTTTCAACAATTTCATAAGGACCTTGCCACTTCGCTAAGAATTTACTCTCAACAGTGGGGACTAGTATAAGGACCCTATCGCCTGGGTTGAATGTCCTGATTCTTGCGGACCGGTTGTAAATTCTACTTTGGGCCTCTTGAGCTCTCTGGAGGTGTTCCCTTACCAGGGGCATTACAGTGGCTATACGGTCCTGCATTTGTGCTACATGCTCAATAACACTCTTGTATGGGGTGGACTCATTCTCCCATGTCTCTTTTGCAATGTCTAGTAGACCCCTAGGGTGATGACCATAGACCAACTCGAATGGTGAGAACCCTGTGGACGCTTGGGGCACCTCCCTAATAGCAAACATGAGGTAGGGTAATAAATGATCCCAGTCACGACCATCTTTTGCCACCACTTTCTTCAACATATGTTTCAAAGTTTTATTAAATCTCTCCACCAATCCGTCCGTCTGGGGGTGGTACACAGAGGTACGGATGTGTGAGATTTTAAATAGTCTGCATAATTCCTTCATTACTTTCGACATAAATGGCGTACCTTGGTCAGTTAGGATTTCTTTGGGGATCCCAGTCCTAGAGAACATATAAAACAACTCACGTGCAATTGTTTTAGATGCAGTGTTTCTTAAGGGTACAGCCTCAGGATAGCGGGTCGCATAATCCAGGACTACCAAAATATACTGGTGTCCTCTAGCTGACTTTACAATGGGACCCACTAAATCCATGGCAATACGCTCAAAAGGCACCTCTATAATAGGGAGCGAAACCAAAGGACTGCGAAAATGTGACACTGGGGCACTAACCTGACATGTGGGGCACGACTCACAGTATTTTTTAATGTCATCATATATGGCCGGCCAAAAAAACCTCTGGAGAACCCTCTCTCGCGTTTTGTCAGTCCCCAAGTGTCCCCCAAGAACATGGTTATGTGCCATGTCAAGCACCTGACGCCGGTACGGCTTAGGTACCAGAAGCTGTTCCACAATCTCATCTTTAACCTTATTGACTCTATAGAAAAGATCATTAGTCACCGAAAAATGTGGAAATCTTTTTTCAGCATCTGGTTCCTGAGGTACCCCGTTCATAACAGCAACCTGCTCTCTCGCATTTTTGAGAGTGGGGTCCTGTAATTGTGCAGTCCCAAAATTATCGCTAGACACCTCTAAGTCTAGTATATTTTGCTCAGTGGGAGGAGCCTCCTCCTCCCCAGCCAGGACCTGCAAAGGAAAACAATCATTTTCATCCTGCACATTTTTATCATTCACAGTGGACAAGGCAACCCCCTTAGAGGTATCCTCACTCCTTTTGGGGATTTTTCTTTTTTCCCAAAGAGCCCAGAATAATGGAAAATCGCGCCCCAATATTACATTATGCATGAGGTTTTTAACCACACCCACTTCATATTGTACGGTGCCTTGTTCAGTCCCGACTTTAGCCAGCACTATAGGGTACACTTTTGTATCACCATGTATGCACACAACACTCATATGCTTTTTAGACTCTAAGTCCCCAGTCACCAGGCTAGCATGCACCAAGGTTACAAGGCTTCCTGAGTCCATTAACGCTTTAACAGGAAAGTCATTGATTGTGATGTTGCAGATTTGCGGTTCAGTCTCTAGTCCAGGAACTGCAGCACAAGATGGTTCCGCAAATAGCGACTGACGCCTGCTAGCGTCACATTCCATGGGTTCAGAGGTAAGAGGGCAATGGGCCGACACGTGTCCCGCCTCATGGCATCTCCAACACTGGATAGGGCCTGGTCTCTTTGGCAAGGAGTCCTTTTCAGAGCCCCTTAGCCACCCGGGACCATCACCAGTCTTTTGTCCCTGAGACACCACTTGAGCCCTTTTCCCCCCATCAGCACCCCTCCACACTCCCCCAATAGATGGAAGTCTCTTACCAGCTGACGGCACAGATCTGGCGCTCCGGGGAGGTGAAGATGCTGCAGGAACATCACGGAGGTAGTCCTCAGTCGCCTGGAACCTCTCCACAAGGTTGACAAGTTCGTTTGCATTCTTAGGATCACCTTGTCCCACCCAGCGTTGCAAGTCAGTAGGAAGGGCTCGGAGGTAGCGATCCATCACGACCTTCTCTAGGATTTGTGCAGGAGTAGAAGTGTCTGGCTCCAACCACTTTCTTGCCAAATGGATTAGGTCATACATCTGGGACCTCGCTGATTTGTCCAGACTGTAGCTCCAGTTGCGTACCCTCCGGGCACGGACTGCAGTAGTAACTCCTAGTCGGGCAAGCATCTCCTCTTTTAGCCGAGTATAGTCCTTAACCTCTTGCTCACTGAGGTCATAGTAGGCCTTTTGAGGTTCACCTGTTAAATAGGGCGCAATTACCTCTGCCCACTCAGCGGCTGGTAACTTCTCTCGCTCAGCCACGCGCTCAAATACTGTTAGATAGGCCTCAACATCGTCCTCAGCAGTCATCTTTTGCAGCGCTTTCTGCACAGTCCTTCTCCCAGAAAAAATCTCTGGAGCGGCTCCCTCCATTGTGGGTGGATTAGCAACCACAGGCGCCTCTCGATTTACTATCAGGTGCTCGATAAGTTGTTGTTGGCTTTGGCGCAAAGCTTGCAACTCTTCCTTATGCATCCGCTGTTGTGCAGCCATGGACTGTTCATGTCGTCTATTGGCCTCTGTCTGCGCCTGCTGTTGTGCAGCCATCATCTGCTGTTGTTCAGCCATGGACTGTTCATGTCGTCTATTGGCCTCTGTCTGAGCCTGCTGTTGTTGCAAACTCACTTGCATAAACTGCTTCAGCATCTCCTCCATGTTGCTGGACTGTTTTTGGAGTGTAGTTGCAGCTTTCACCCAGGACATCAGCAGCTGTAGCCAAGTCTGTCCACACCATTGCCCCTAGCAACCGCGTTGCCCGCTACCTCCACCAATTGTAAGGGATCTTCCCGGGGTAGGGTGTGTTTGGACACAGTTCACAGCAGACTTGGAATTTGATAAAGCAGATCTTGGCGTTTATTCGTGGTACAAACAGTCCAGCAAACAAAATATACAGCAACACCGTGCTTTCTAAGTACAACAAAAATAAAAGTCCTAGCCCGGCTGGGCGCTTACTAACAGGTTCTGCTCACCTATCTGACACTTGCAAACACAGCGTCTTTCGCCTGGATATCGCAGGGTGAGTTTTAGCTCCAGCAGTGGCTGTGCTTGCAGCTTCCTTCAACACACAGATTGTTCATTCCCTGGCTGAGAAGCAATCACCTGCAGACCCTACAGAGCCTTTAGCTTCCCAGGCTAATTAGGATCCAAGCTCACCTGATCCCAAACCCAGAACTGGATCGGGGGATGTGGAATGACAGGTCCCTCTACCAAACCTACCTGCCATTCCATATAAACCCAGGCCCGGCAAAATTAAATAACAACTCAGCAGCAT
Source organism: Lithobates pipiens (assembly GCF_037356315.1). Lineage (NCBI taxonomy): Eukaryota > Metazoa > Chordata > Amphibia > Anura > Ranidae > Lithobates > Lithobates pipiens. The sequence continues at coordinate 20,868,179 of NW_027507748.1, forward strand.
ATCGCTGCTGAGAAACTGATCCATCCTGGATTTACCATCTCACACTGTGTAGCAACCTAGGTGAGATGTACACCCCCTCGATCACTTCTCCAGTGACATGTCTACAATATATATATAAACACATATACCAAAACCAATAACCAATGTGTGCTGTTTTTTTTTTTTTTACCATTTTGACACTTTTTTGTGAAATGGTAGGAGTACAATGTACCCGTTATGATTTCAAACGGGGGGGGGCGGGATCTGGGGGTCCCCTTGTTGAAGGGGGTTTCCAGATTCCGACAAGCCCCCTGCCCACAGACCCCCACAACCACCAGGCAAGGGTTGTAGGGATGAGGCCTTTGTCCCCATCATCATGGAAACATCCTCCCCATGTTGAGGGCATATGACCTGGTATGGTTCAGGAGGGGGGGTGCTCTCACCCCCCCTTTTCCTGTGGCCTGCCAGGTTGCATGATCGGATAAGGGTCTGGTATGGATTTTTGGGGGGACCCCATGCCTTTTTTTTTTGGCATGGAGTTCCCCTTAATATCCATACCAGACCTGAAGGACCTGGTAATGGAATTTTGGGGGACCCCCACTCATTTTTTATTTATTTTTTTCAATAACTTTTATGTAAATTGTCGGGACCGACAATTTGTTAATAGCAGACACTAGCGCTAGTACTATAAATTACTTTTTTTCCCTTTAGAAATGTAATTTTGCTCTCGGACTGTTATAAACACGGGAAACATGCGCCCCTTCACAGGCATACTATACACACACCCACAGGTACGAAATTTAAAGGAATATTACACTTTTATTGTTTCACTTTAAAGAGGAAGTAAACCCCTTCAAACCACTTTGACCTACAGGTAAGCCTAGATTAAGGCTTACCTGTAGGTCCAAGCAATATCTCCTAAACCTATATGGTTTAGGAGATATTTGCCCGAAAATGGGCACCGCTGTCTACGGCGCATGCGCCGTAGACAGCGGTGCGCAGGTGCACTTAATGCGGCAAGTCCAAGAATGGATTTGCCTAATTTGTCGACTCCCGTGCGCATGCGCGGGAGTGACGTCATCGCGGCTTCGCCGAATGGCAGCGTCGGAGCTGCGAGACGCGACTCCCGTGCGCATGCGCGGGAGTGACGTCATCGCGGCTTCGCCGCTGTCATTGGTCGGAGCTGCGAGACGCCACCAGCAAGATGGACGCGGCGGACTACAGGGATCAGCGGCGACTTCGCTGGCTCCTGTGTCAGGTAAGTGACACATAATGAGCTACTATGCGATGCACAGTAGTCCATTATGCTTTACCTTTGCAGGGAAAAAAAGAGGAAGTAAACCCATCAGGGTTTACTTCCTCTTTAAGCATTATTAAAATCACTGCTCCTGAAAAAAATGCAGTTTTTAAAACTTTTTTTTGCATTGATACCCTGTTGTATTGATACTGTACCCTTGTCCCTTGGGGCAAGACCCAGGTCCCCAAACACTTTTTATGACAATACCTTGCATATTAACCTTTAAAATGATCACTTTAGATTTCTCCCATAGACTTTTACAGGGTGCTCTGCGGCTTTTCGAATTTGCCGCAAACACCCCAAATTGTTCGCCGTTCGGCGAACAGGCGAACAGATAGCCCATCCCTATTCAGAACGTCCAGGCGTGAATAGAGCCTAAAGCCTCGTACACACGATCAGATTTTCTGACAGAAATTGTGTGATGACAGGCTGTAGGCGGAAAATCGGACCATGTGTATGTGTACGCTCCATCGGACAATTGTTGTCGGACTTTGCGCCAACAAATGTTGGGTAGTAGGTTTTAAAATTTTCCGCGGACAAATGTCTTTCAGATTTTCCGAGCATGTGTACACAAGTCTGTCAGACAAAAGTCCAAAGTACAAACACGCATGCTCGGAGGCAAGGACGAGCCGGAAGCAGTCGGTCTTGTAAACTCGCGTTCGCAAAGGACAATTTACATTTGTGACGCTGCAAATTATGAAATCTTGAAATGCAGCGCACAATTCTCTTCTTCTTTAATGGGATAATAATTAGACATGTGCAGAGGAAAATATTTCGTTTCGGAATTTCGTTTTCGTCCGAAAGCTTAATTTATTTAGTTACTCCCGAAATTCGTTTTTATTTATTTCGTTTTTCGTTCAAAAATTGCATTCGTCCGAAAATCCACATGAATTACGGTCGAATCTGTCTTGGAAGGCTTATGGTGTCTGTCGAATGTATAAAGAAGATTCGACGGAGCTAACTATATAGCATACTTTAGAACCCTATTAAAGTCTATGGGACTCCAACGTTCAAAATCTAAAGTGCTAATTTTAAAGGCTAATTTGCAAGTTACTGTCCTAAAAAGTGTTTGGGGACCCGGGTCCTGCCCCAGGGGACATGGATCAATGCAAAAAAAAGTTTTAAAAACGGCCATTTTTTCGGGAGCAGTTATTTTAATAATGATTAAAGTGAAACAATAAAAGTGTAATATTCCTTTAAATTTCGTAGGGGGGGGGGGTTGTCTATAGTGTGCCTGTGAAGGGGGCGCATGTTTCCCGTGCTTAGAACTGTCCCAGCACAAAGTGTCATTTATGCAGGAAAAAAAGTCCTTTAAAATCACTCGCAGCTATTATGAATTGTCGGCTCCGTAATACAGAGAACACTCATTGAAAGTCATTGATAAAAAAATAAATAAATAAATAAAAAAAAAAGCGTGGGGGTCCCCCAAAATCAATTACCAGGCCCTTCAGGTCTGGTATGGATATTAAGGGGAACCCTGCCTCAAATTTAAGAAAAAATTTGACGTGGGGTTCCCCTTAATATCCATAACCAGACCCTTCAGGTCTGGTATGGATATTAAGGGGAACCCCGCGTCAAATTTAAAAAAAAATTGACGTGGGGTTCCCCCTAAAAATCCATACCAGACCCTTTATCCGAGCACGCAACCTGGCAGGCCGCAGGAAAAGAGGGGGGGACGAGAGAGCGGCCCCCCCTCCCTCCTGAACCGTACCAGGCCACATGCCCTCAACATTGGGAGGATGCTTTGGGGGTCCGTGACCCCTCAAAGCACCTTGTCCCCATGTTGATGAGGACAAGGGCCTCATCTCCACAACCCTGGCCGGTGGTTGTGGAGGTCTGCGGGCGGGGGGCTTATCAGAATCTGGAAGCCCCCTTTAACAAGGGGACCCCCAGATCCCGCCCCCCCCCCGTTTGAAATGGTAAGGGGGTACAAAAGTACCCCTACCATTTCACAAAGAAAGTGTAAAAAATGGTTAAATAAAACAAACACACTTTTGAAAAATTCCTTTATTAAAAATAAAAAAATAAAAAAAAGATTCCAGCGGCGGTAATCCACTCTTGCTATCCAGCGACGGACGGTCATCTCTCCAGCGATGTCTCATGTCATCCAGCACAGCGAATCCTTCGTCCTTCTTCTGTCTCCTCCACGGAGACACTGCAAGGATTCCGGCGGCTGACGTTTCTTAAATACGGAGGGCGGGGCCACCCGTCACCTGACCCCGCCCCCCTCTGACGCAAGGGGAAACCCGGGGTTCCCCGTGACGTATGGGTGACCCCGCCCCCCTCTGATGTAACGGAAACCTGCCTGTGTTACATCAGAGGGGTGCGGGTCACCCCTACGTCACAGGGAACCCCGGGTTTCCCCTTGCGTCAGAGGGGGGCGGGGTCAGGTGACGGGTGGCCCCGCCCTCCGTATTTAAGAAACGTCATCCGCCGGAATCCTTGCAGTGTCTCCTCCACGGAGACAGAAGAAGGACGGAGGATTCGCTGCGCTGGATGACATGGGACATCGCTGGAGAGATGACCGTCCGTCGCTGGATAGCAAGAGTGGATTACCGCCGCTGGAATCTTTTTTTTATTTTTTTATTTTTAATAAAGGAATTTTTCAAAAGTGTGTTTGTTTTATTTAACCATTTTTTACACTTTCTTTGTGAAATGGTAGGGGTACTTTTGTACCCCCTTACCATTTCAAACAGGGGGGGGCCGGGATCTGGGGGTCCCCTTGTTAAAGGGGGCTTCCAGATTCTGATAAGCCCCCCGCCCGCAGACCTCCACAACCACCGGCCAGGGTTGTGGAGATGAGGCCCTTGTCCTCATCAACATGGGGACAAGGTGCTTTGAGGGGTCACGGACCCCCAAAGCATCCTCCCAATGTTGAGGGCATGTGGCCTGGTACGGTTCAGGAGGGAGGGGGGGCCGCTCTCTCGTCCCCCCCTCTTTTCCTGCGGCCTGCCAGGTTGCGTGCTCGGATAAAGGGTCTGGTATGGATTTTTAGGGGGAACCCCACGTCAATTTTTTTTTAAATTTGAGGCAGGGTTCCCCTTAATATCCATGCCAGACCTGAAGGGCCTGGTAATTGATTTTGGGGGACCCCCACGCTTTTTTATTTATTTATTTATTTATTTTTTTATCAATGACTTTCAATGAGTGTTCTCTGTATTACGGAGCCGACAATTCATAATAGCTGCGAGTGATTTTAAAGGACTTTTTTTCCTACATAAATGACACTTTGTGCAGGGACAGTTCTAAGCACCAGAAACATGCGCCCCTTCACAGGCATACTATAGACAACCCCCCCCTACGAAATTTAAAGGAATATTACACTTTTATTGTTTCACTTTAATCATTATTAAAATCACTGCTCCCGAAAAAACGGCCGTTTTTAAAACTTTTTTTTGCATTGATACATGTCCCCTGGGGCAGGACCCGGGTCCCCAAACACTTTTTAGGACAGTAACTTGCAGAATCTTTTCTCTCTGTCAAATCTTTTTTCTCTGTCGAATATTTTCTCTATATAATCTTGGACTAATAGAGGTAAGGTTAGGCACATTCGACCACAAGTTCTATAGACACAGATTGTTGTCAGTCATGTCGAATCTCCTATTCTATATCGAACTGTTGTAACAATGAAAACGAAAATAAAGCATTTCTTTATGTCGGATCTTTCGTTTTTCGGATTTTGTGCTTTCGTTATCGTTTGTCAAAACGAAAACGAAAATAGCTGAAATTCGGACGAAAATGCATTCGGACGAAAACGAATGCACATGTCTAATAATAATGAAGCTGCTTTGCTGGTGATACTGATGGAGTTATTGCAAACATATTTTCAAAAGCTTTTTTTTCTAAGTGATATCAAGAATAATATTATTATGTTATGTTTTTTATTTGGGCAAGTTACCACAACACCATTTTTCCGTAGTTTATAAGATCAAAGATACAACTATGTTGGTGTCCCTTGTTAATTTTACATTGTATTTTTTAAAATGCAACTGCTACTCCCAAACTGTCATTTGAAGTAAAACACATAGCCAAGTATTATTCTACACATTTTTTTTATCGTGCATTAAAAAAAGAAAACAAATAAAATTAGATATGATATCTGCCAATAGAACTTAACCAAAAAGTGCATTCTATGCATCCAAAAATATAGAAAATATAACAAATCAAATCATTATTATTCAACCAAAAAAATAATGTCAAAGCTAAGGATGAGCTGAACACCCCCCTGTTCGGTTCGCACCAGAACCTGCGAACAGACCTAAACTTCTTGTGAAAGTTAGAACCCTATTAAAGTCTATGTGACTCAAACGTTCAAAATCTAAAGTGCTAATTTTAAAGGCTAATAAAAAGTGTTTGGGGACCCGGGTCCTGCCCCAGGGGACATGTATCAATGCAAAAAAAAGTTTTAAAAGCGTCCGTTTTTTCGGGAGCAGTGATTTTAATAATGATCAAAGTGAAACAATAAAAGTGTAATATTCCTTTAAATTTCGTACCTAGGGGGGGTGTCTATAGTATGCCTGTGAAGGGGCGCATGTTTCCCGTGCTTAGAACTGTCCCTGCACAAAGTGTCATTTCTGCAGAAAAAAAAGTAATTTAAAGTCACTCACGGCTATAATGAATTGTCGGCTCCCGTAATACAGAGAACACTCATTGAACGTCATTGATAAAAAAAAAAAGCGTGGGGTTCCCCCAAATTCAATTACCAGGCCTATCAGGTCTGGTATGGATATTAAGGGGAACCCCGCGTCAAAATAAAAAAAAATTCCAGCGGTGGTAATCCACTCTTGCAATCCAGCGATGGATGATCATATCTCCGGGGTCCAGCGATGGCTGATCTGATCCAGCGACGGGTGATTTCTCAGTCCAGCGCAGTCCATCCATGCATCCTCTGTCTCCACTGTCGGAGACACTGCGGGGGGGGGGGGGGGGGGGGGATCCCAGCGGGCTGACGTTTCTTATGAGGAGGGCGGGGCCACCCATCACCTGACCCCGCCCCCCTCTGACACTAGTGGGGGAAGCCGGGCTTCCCCAATGACGTATGGGTGACCCCACCCCCTCTGATGTAACGGAAACCTGCGTTACATCAGAGGGGTATGACTGTATTACGGGAGCCGACAATTCATTATAGCCGCGAGTGATTTTAAATGACTTTTTTTTTCTGCAGAAATGACACTTTGTGCAGGGACAGTTCTAAGCACGGGAAACATGCGCCCCTTCACAAGCATACTATAGACACCTCCCAGGTACGAAATTTAAAGGAATATTACACTTTTATTGTTTCACTTTAATCATTATTAAAATCACTGCTCCCCGAAAAAACGACCGTTTTAAAACCTTTTTGTTTGCATTAATCCATGTCCCCTGGGGCAGGACCCGGGTCCCCAAACACTTTTTAGGACAGTAACTTGCATATTAGCCTTTAAAATTAGCACTTTAGATTTCTCTCATAAACTTGTATAGGGTGTTCCGCGGCTTTTTCAAATTTGCCGCGAACACCCCAAATTGTTCACTGTTCGCCGAACAGGCAATGTTCGAGTCAAACAGGAGTTTGACTCTAACTCGAAGCTCATCCCTTGTCAAAGCAATAACTCCAAGGCCAATAATAATAACACGCTATCTCCTCCGATTCCGTAACATGCCTGGTTGACGAACGGCCGTTCAGAAACAAACTGAAAAGTACAAAATGAAAAACGTGAAAATAAAAGCACAAATGAACACTCACCAAACTTCTACTAACACGAAATTAGCAGAAGGAGCCCAAAGGATGGAGCTAAAGAGCTGAAAAACAACTTAGTACATCACCACGTTGATGATTGTTGGCCAACAATTGTGTGGCCATGTGAATGCAAGACAAGTTTGGGCCAACGCCTTTTGGCCAACAATATACTGAAGATTACAAAATAGATTTTGCAAATGCAGATTTTCTGTTATCACCATTGGTACAATTTGGATCCATAATATTTATTGTTTGCTCTCAAGTTTTCTACTTTTTACCAACTTAAAGTCACTGTATAATAGCCAATGAAGGGTGCAGAATTATTCTATGAATGTAAAAAATAACAAAACCAAACTGATGATGAAGAAAAACACAGTAGCAATTATCCATCTCCAGCAGCTCCGATTGTTAGGAACAATGGAAGGTTTTTCTGAAATAGAAAAAGAGCGAAACAAGTCAGGAAAAGACAAGTCAGGAAATGATTTGTAGGTAAAGAAAATCTTAAAACACTGACTAGTAACCACTGTAATCGCTTACATTCACTTTAAGTTTTAAAATATACATTTGTGTAGTTTGAGATCAGTTTTCAGTTGCGATTAAATGCATCGTTCCCTCACTGGCCGGATACCATTGGCTCCTGTTGCTGTCAATCAAATCCTGTGAGGGGGGGGGAGTAGGAGGTGGACGCACATAGCCATAGTGAGCCAGCAGGTGCACCCCCATAGGATGTGGCTTTCAATGCTGGCGCACCAAGAAGGGGAAGAGTCTAGAGTGGCGGTGGGGGACCTGAGAAGAGAAGGTTTGAGCTGCTCCATGTGCTACCATTGCACAAAGCAGGTATGTATATAAAAATATTTAAGCTTTAACCACTTACGGACCGCCGCATGCCGATATATACGTCCTAAGTTTGAAGAGGAATATTGTTGTTAGTCCAGCAGCTAGCTACCAGAACTCCCAGTATCCTCTTCTTCGGGCCGGCGGTCCGCTTTCCGATAAGAGTGGTCTCTGCAGGGATTTGGCCCCTTGCCGGGGCCGTCGGTAGCGGTGGAGTCGATCAGATATTTCCCCTTGCTGGGTATGGAGATGAGCGAGGGGTAGATGACCCCACCTGTCTCCATACCATTGCAGGGTGGAAGTGACGTCAAAAAGCTCTTAAAGGGACATTTTTATTTTATTTCTTTTAATGAAAAATTTAGTTTTTTTTTTTTTTTTGCATCTTACTGTAAATATGAGATGAGGTCTTTTTGACCCCAGATCTCACATTTAAGAGGCCCTGGCATGCTTTTTTTCTATTACAAGGGATGTTTACATTCCTTGTAATAGGCATAAAAGTGACACCATTTTTTTTTTTTTTTTTTAAAACATTGTAAAAATAAAAAATAAAAGGTAAAATAAATAAGAATTTGTTTTTTTTAAATGCATCCTGCCGAGCAAGCGCATACGTGAGTAGTGCCCGCGTATGAAAGCAGTGTTCAAACCATACATGTGAGGTATTGCCGCGATCGGTAGAGTGAGAGCAAGAATTCTAGCCCTAGACCTCCTCTGTAACTCAAAACCTGCAGCCAGCTGGGTGACAGGCTCTTATCCTTGTAGTCTCCCCAGCCTGACCAGCGAGCGTGTGCAGAGAAGAGCTCCGGCTGGGTCAGCCACGACATGCCTCAGCTCCAGAGGCGGTCAGTGAGCGTAAATGCTCCGGGTCACACATATAACTGGGTTACTGATGTCTGCGTCACAGTGTGCCGGGCCAGCATCCACCCCGTACTGATCGGAGAGTGGGTCTGTGTTGGAATGTCTCCCAGCTCTTCAGGACTGGTACAGCTCTCCCTGCCTTGGTGAGGCTGAGCAGCTGGGCATTCCCTGGGAGGTCGATTCTGGGGTCCTTCACCTCCCTCTCTTCTCTCCCTATCCCTATCTCCCTCCCCCTTCCCTGTGGGGGATGCTGCATGGGCTGCTGAGCGGTGTGTGTGCCATAGACAGGGGGGGGGCTGCGCTGGCCTGCTGTGCCCTGGATGAGTGTAGGTCTCTCCCTGGAGATCTCTGGAGGCTGTGTCTGTCGATCGCTGTAGAGCTGTTCACCGCCATTTCTCTGCCTGTTTGTTCACTGTCCCTCATGGTATACATTGCTCGGCGGCCATCTTTGGTGGGGCAAGGAGCAGCATGCTGTCTGACCATTTCCCTGTAGTTCGGTGGCCATTTTCCCTGTGATTATGTCCTTTATACTGGACGTTCAGCGGCCATTTTCTTGAAGCCTGAACACATTTTTGTTTTAGCGCCATTTTCAGCAGCTTTGCACAGCGCAGTGTGGTCTCCTATGCACCTAGGAGCTGACACAGGACACAGGCACTACTAGCTGGACAGCACAGAACCAGTCAGGGTGGTGAGTCCTGCGGGAAAGAGCCCCTCAACCAGCAGCAGTTAGGAAGGTGGGACCATCACTATCCTAAGTCCACATCAGGTGGCAGGTAGGGTCAGCATGGCTTCAGAAACTTGTGTTTCTTCCCCCAAAATCCAGGCAATTGCAACCGGTTCGCCTGCAGACTGTGCAGTGCCTCTGGATGCTTTGTCGGCGATCCTCAATTCGTTAGTTGCCAAGATGAAGGCGGTGCATGAGCACGTGAGCGAGTGAGGTGGTAAAAAGCGCCCCCGTCCTCCGGGGAGAGCTCTGACGCAGACTTCGGCTCTGCTGAGGCTGGTTACCCCTGCTCTGTCGTTTCAGATGACGCTGACCAGGACCGATCGGACAGTGAGGTTGAGTCACCGTCCGGGTCCGTGTGTGACAAAGCGCTTGTTGGAGCACTTATCACAGCTGTGCGTGATACCCTGAAAATTCAGGAGCCAGCAGATCCCTATGCTGATGTAGCTGTCCCTTTTGGGTCCCGTAAGCTAGCCATTCACTAAAGGTGTTCCTGTATCTGACTTATTTTGATAAGTTCATTTACAAGGAATGGGATCGACCGCAACGGACCTTTTCGGTCCCCAAATACATGGCGGTGCGTTACCCCTTTGAGGAGAGCCTTCTCAAGAAGTGGTCGGCTCCTCCGGTCATGGACCCCCCAGTATCCAGGTTAAACAAAGTAACCACAATCCCGGTAGAGGGGACTCCTGCCTTAAAGGACTCCACGGACAGGGAGGCCAAGACAGTGGCTCGGTCCTTGTTTACGGTTGTGGGGTCAACCATGCGACCAGTACTGACATCCGCATTTGTGTCTCAGGCAATTACCGAGTGGGCAAAACTTTTGCATTGTGAATTGGGAGAGCAACAGGCTTCTCCTGTCTGCATGGAACTAGCAGACCAATTAGTGCAAGGCCTGAAGTATGTTAGTGACACAGCTCTGAATACTCTCCCTCTGTTATCCAGGGCTTCAGTGTCAGCAGTGGTGCTGAGGTGCCTGATTTGGCTAAAATGCTGGTCTGCTGACCAGGCATCTAAAAAAGCCCTGACAGATCTTACCTTCCTTGGCGACTGGCTCTTTGGAGCCTCATTGGATGACATTATTAAAAATGCCACAGGTGGTAAGTGTACACTACTCCCACAGGCCAGGAAGGCTTAGGAGCCATGCCGTAGGCAAGGGCCCTCATTCTCTGCTCACAAACTGCTTTTTCGTCCGCCCAGGCTTCGACAAAGCGTCACCTGCCCAACAGGGCGACCTCTGAAGGACCAAAGCATCCCTGGAACCGCAAGCCTAACAAGCCCGCAAGCAAAAGTGCTACGGCATGAAGGTTTTCCCCCGCCCGCAACACAGATGGGGGGTCGCCTTCGAGAGTTTCTTCCCCTCCAGCATGCCCATACTCCCAGCTCACTGGGAGGCCCTATTGGGGGCAGTAAGGCACCTGTTGAGTCGTGGGGTGATAGTAACTGTTCCGGAATCGGAACGTTTCCAGGAGTTCTACTCAAACCTGTTTGTAGTCCCCAAAAAGGAAGGGGTACATCCAATCTTGGATCTGAAAGCCCCTTTGTGAAAGTACAGAGGTTCAGAATGGAATCAGTACACTCAGTAGTCACTGCACTCCATCAAGGGGACTCCCTGGGGTCCTTAGACATCCAGGATGCGTACCTGCACATACCCATATGCCTTGAGCATCAGGGGTTTCTGCGATTTTGCAGTGGGGGAAGCGCACTACCAGTTTGTGGCTCTCCCTTTTGGTTTGGCATCAGCCCCCAGAGTTTTTACTAAGGTATTGGCTCCTGTTTTGGTGTTGCTGTGGCAACGCGGGATCGTGATGGTGGGATACCTAGACGATCTCCTCCTGAGAGCATCTTCCGTTTTAGAGTTGGAGGAGGATGTGGCTATCACCATGCAGACCCTGCAGGAATTTGGGTGGCTGTTGAACCTAAAAAAAGTCTGTGATCCAAACTCAGTGTTTGGAGTACCTATGCTTACTGCTGGACTCCACGGAAGCGAGAGTGTTTCTCCTTTCAGACAAGCTGCAGACTCTCAGAGCTGCGGTAAAACTGTTGATGAACCGCAGGTGGTTGTTGCTGCGCTTCTGCATGCGAGTTCTGGGACTCATGGTGGCCTCCTTCGAGGCAGTAACGTATGGCCAGTTTCACACCAGAGTCCTGCAGAAGGAGATTTTTACAAAATGGGACAAATCTCCATCGTCCTTGGATCGGCAGATTCAGGTGAGCCAGTTAGTCAGGGATTCCCTGCTTTGGTGTCTGAGGTCCCCAGTACTTTGGTCCAGGAAGTCGTTACTACCTCTGAAATGGACAGTGATCACAACGGATGCCAGCCTGACTGGCTGGGGTGGAGTAATGGGAGTTCAGTTGACCCAGGGCCTCTGGTCGGTGGAGGAATCCAAGTGGCCAATCAATCTGCTCGAGCTAAGAGCGATCAGGCTATGCCTCTCCACATGGTTGATAAGACTGCGAGGGTGTCCGATCAGGATCCAGTCAGGTAATGCCACAGCCGTGGCATTCGTCAATCACCAAGGAGGAACAAGAAGCTCGGCCGCTGCACGTGAGGTTGCACACATCGTCCAGTGGGCAGAGTGACATTTTCCGGCCCTGTCGGCCATTTACTTCCCGGGAGTGGAGAACTGGCAGGCGGACTACCTAATTCGCCAGATGCTGGTCCCAGGAGAATGGGCGCTGCATCCGGAGGTGTTCAGGCTACTGTGGTTGCAAAGGGGCACACCAGACGTGGATCTTCTGGCCTCCCACCTCAATTGGAAGGTGCCGAGACTCGTGTCCAGGACAAGAGATCCTTGGGTAGACACGTCATACGCGCTGGTGGCTCTGTGGGATCAGTACCAGCTGATCTATGCCTTTCCTCCGCTGAAACTGTTGCTACGTCTGTTCCGCAGAGTGGAGGCCAAGGGGATCTCAGTAATACTGATTGCCCCAGACTGGCCTCAGCATCCCTGGTACGCAGACCTAGTGTGCCTGGTGGTGGATGCCCTTTGGCGACTGCCGTTACGAGAGGACCTTCTGTCTCAAAGTTCGATTCTCCACCCTGCTTTACCATTGCTGGTTTTAACGGCATGGCTATTGAGAGCCAGGTGTTGAGGAACCGGGGTCTATAACATTGTACCTGGAAGGCCTACATCTCCATGTGTGAGAAGGAAGGATGGCGTCCACGCTCCTTTTCTATATCCAAGATCCTGCTGTTTCTACAGCAAGGAGTAGACCAGAAATTGGCTTTAAGCACCATCAAGGGACAAATGTCAGCTTTGGCTGTCTTTTTTTCGGCGACCCCTGGCATCTAGTGAGCATGTGTGTTCAAGGGGTCCAACATGTAGTTCCTCCAGTGCGTCCACCGTTGCCTCTGTGGGATCTAAACCTGGCGTTATCGGCGCTTCAAAAACCGCCATTTGAAAATATGTCGTCTGTACACACTTTTACAAAATTCTACAAGGTAGATGTCAGTGCATCGGCTGATGCCTGTTTTGGCTGCAAAGTTTTTGCCTGCGGCTGTTTAATTGCAATTGCATATACATTTTTTCCAGTTTTTTTGCTAAAAATGCAGTACTTTTAAGTAAATGCACTGTTGCATTTGTTACTGCAGTTCTGGTGCGGTATGAAGGTAGTGCCTCTCTGTTGAGGAGCACTCTTTTTTTTTTTTGTGGGTAAAAAAGTTTTAGTTATTCCCACACACTGTCGTTTTTGTGGGTAAAGTTTATACTAGTTCCCACATGCCATGGTGGGTGAAGTTTTATGCTGTTTTCCCACCCCTCATTTTGGCACTGCTTGGGGACGTCACAATGGTCTAAGAGAGAAGCTGTGTCAGTCGGTGAATAAAGGGGGAAAATAGGATTTTTTGTACTCACCGTAAAATCCTTTTCTCTGTAATTCACCGACTGACACAGCACCCGCCCCTCATATTTTTCTTTACGTTATACAGTACCTTGCGAAAGTATTCGGCCCCCTTGAACTTTTCAACCTTTTGCCACATTTCAGGCTTCAAACATAAAGATATAACATTTTTATTTTTTGTGAAGAATCACCAACAAGTGGGACACAATTATGAAGTGGAACAAAATCTATTGGATTTTTGAAACTTTTTTTAACTAATAAAAAAAAAATGAAAAGTGGGGCGTGCAAAATGATTTGGCCCCCTTGCGTTAATACTTTGTAGAGCCACCTTTTGCTGCGATTACAGCTGCAAGTCGCTTGGGGTATGTCTCTATCAGTTTTGCACATCGAGAGACTGAAATTCTTGCCCATTCTTCCTTGCAAAACAGCTGGAGCTCAGTGAGGTTGGATGGAGAGCGTTTGTGAACAGCAGTTTTCAGCTCTTTACACAGATTCTCGATTGGATTCAGGTCTGGACTTTGACTTGGCCATTCTAACACCTGGATACGTTTATTTGTGAACCATTCCTTTGTGGATTTTGCTGTATGTTTGGGATCATTGTCTTGTTGGAAGATAAATCTCCGTCCCAGTTTCAGGTCTTTTGCAGACTCCAACAGGTTTTCATCCAGAATGGTCCTGTATTTGGCTGCATCCATCTTCCCCTCAATTTTAACCATCTTCCCTGTCCCTGCTGAAGAAAAGCAGGCCCAAACCATGATGCTGCCACCACCATGTGTGACAGTGGGGATGGTGTGTTGAGGGTGATGAGCTGTGTTGCTTTTACGCCAAACATATCGTTTTGCATTGTGGGCAAAAAGTTTGATTTTGGTTTCATCTGACCAGAGCACCTTCTTCCACATGTTTGGTGTGTCTCCCAGGTGGCTTGTGGCAAACTTTAGACAAGACTTTTTATGGATATCTTTGAGAAATGGCTTTCTTCTTGCCACTCTACCATAAAGGCCAGATTTGTGCAGTGTACGACTGATTGTTGTCCTATGGACAGACTCTCCCACCTCAGCTGTAGTTCTCTGCAGTTCATCCAGAGTGATCATGGGCCTCTTGGCTGCATCTCTGATCAGTCTTCTCCTTGTCTGAGCTGAAAGTTTAGAGGGACGGCCAGGTCTTGGTAGATTTGCAGTGGTCTGATACTCCTTCCATTTCAAAATGATCGCTTGCACAATGCTCCTTGGGATGTTTAAAGCTTGGGAAATCTTTTTGTATCCAAATCCGGCTTTAAAACTTCTTCACAACAGTATTACGGACCTGCCTGGTGTGTTCCTTGGTCTTCATGATGCTCTCTGTGCTTACAACAGAACCCTGAGACTATCGCAGAGCAGTTGCATTTATACAGAGACTTGATTACACACAGGTGGATTCTATTTATCACCATCAGTCATTTAGGACAAGGAGGGGGAGGAGCTAGGCACCTGAGGATCTAGGCTGCTCCGTGCACAACCATTGCACAGAGCCGGTAAGTATAAGGTATTTTTTTCTACCTTTCATTTTCTTTCAGTACCACTTTAACCACTTAGCCCTGGAAGATTTTACTTCCCTTCCTTACCAGAGTACTTTTTGCGATTCGGCACTGCGTCGCCTTAACTGACAATTGCGCAGTCGTGCGACGTTGTATACAAACAAAATTGACGTCCTTTCTTTCCCACAAATAGAGCCTTCTTTTGGTGTTATTTGATCACCTCTGCAGTTTTAAATTTTTGGGCTATACACAAAAAAATAGCGACAATTTTGAAAAATAAAGCAATATTTTTTACTTTTTGTTATAATAAATATCCCCCAAAAATATATAAAAAAAAACTATTTTTTTTTCCATAGTTTAGGCCGATATGTATTCTTATATATTCTATATTTTTGGTGAAAATAAAAATCACAATAACCTTTTATTGATTGGTTTGCTCAGAAGTTATAGTGTCTACAAAATAGAGGATAGATTTATGCCATTTTTATTATTATTTTTTTTATTAGTAATGGCGGCGATCTGCGATTGACACTTTTTAAAGGGGACATACCTGTACGCCCATTTGCACAGCCGTACCATTGTGCCGATGTATATCGCCGTGCACTGGTCGGCAAGCGGTTAAAGAGTAACCTCACTTTTGTTGAGAAAAAAAAATCCCCTCTGGGCGACCTATGTATATTGCAGAGATTTTCATAAACTTTGTAGCAGATTCCTACCTTTGGTTGCATTTGGTTCACTGTGTCCTTTGGCAAGGGGTTCCTGAATGGGAGGGTCTGTTTTATTATAATCCCCTGGTGCACTCTCTGTATTCTAATAATAAAAATTGCAGGCTCTGCATCCTTTTATAAGTATTTAACCCTTGGAGGGTAACTCACAAAAACTGAGATTCCTATTGGCGAGGGGGTGCCTAAAATTCAACATGTCTTAGTGCAGACCTCTGGGAAAACCAGTGAGCCAATCACACAAGCAGGGGATTACATTTCTGAGGGCTTTCTGTATACCAACAGTGTACAGAGCACTTCTAGGTTGCAAGGCCCGGTAGACCGCATGCCCTGAGGTTGCTTTGAGTGGCAACTGCAGCGCTCTCCTCCCTCTGTCCTCCGGTGCTCCTATATCAAGGAGCTGGGTCTGTGTGCCAGGTCCCGCCCCTCTAGACTGGCTTGCGTGATAGGCAGAACACTGATTCAATCTACTATCACATGAGCCGGTCTAGGGGGTGGGACCTTGCACACAGACCCAGCTCCGTGATATATGAGCGCCAGAGGACAGAGGGAGGAGAGTGCTGTGTTATCCAGAAAATGGTGAGATCTTGAGGCTGCAATTGGTGGGCAGAGAGGCTGCAATTGGTGGGCAGAGAGGCTGCAATTAGTGTGGGCAGAGAGGCTGCAATTGGTGGGGGCAGAGAGGCTGTGATTGGTGGACACAGAGGCTGCAATTGGTGGGCAGAGAGGCTGCAATTGGTGGGCAAAGTGAGACCGAATTGGTGGACATAGAAAAGCTGCATTGGTAGGCATAGAGAGGCTGCATTGGTGGGCATAGAGAGGCTGCATTGGTGGGCACAGTGAGGCTGCAATGAAGTGAAGCTGCATTGGTGGGCACAGGGAGGCTGCATTGGTGGGCACAGTGAGACTGCATCCATGGGCACAGCGAGGCTGCATTGGTGGACATGGTGAGGCTGCAATTGATGGGCACAGGGAGGCTTCAATTGGTGGGCACAGAGAGGCTGCAATTATGGACACAGTGAGGTTGCATTGATGGGCAAAGCTGCATTGGTTTGGCACAGTGAGGCTGCATTGGTTTGGCACAGTGAGGCTGCATTGGTGTGCATAGAGAGGCTGCATTGATGGGCACAGAGAGGCTGCATTGTTGGGCACAGTGAGGCTGCAATGATGGGCACGGTGAGGCTGCAATTATGGACACAGTGAGGTTGCATTGATGGGCACAGGGAAGCTGCGTTGATGGGTACAGGGAGGCGGCATTGGTGGGCACTAGGAGGCTGCATTGGTCAGCACAGTGAAACTGCATTCATGGGCACGGTAAGGCTGCATTTAATGGGCACGGCGAGGCTGCATTGGTGGGCATGGCAAGGCTGTATTGATGAGCATGGCGAGGCTGCATTAATGGGCATACCAAGACTGCATTGATGGGCACGGCAAAGCTGCATTGATGGACACAGTGAGGCTGCATTTGATGGGCACAGTGAGGCTGCATTTGATGAGCACTGATGAGGCTGAATTGATCTCTTTTATCATGTCTGCAGTCTCTGGCCATCTCTTGTACTATGTCTGCAGTCTCTGACCATCTCCTGTACTATGTCCGTAGTCTCTGACCACCTTTAGTATGATGTCCTCAGTCTCTAACCATCTCCTCCTGTACCATGCCTGCAGCCTCTGACACCTCCTGTATCATGTCCGCAGCCTCTGACCATCTCTTGTATCATATCCTAAGTCTCTACCCATCTCTTGTGTCCTGTCCTCAGTCTCTAGCCATCTCTTTTATCATATCCTCAATCTCTAGCCATCTCTTGTATCATGTCCTCAGTCTCTAGCCATCTCTTGTATCATGTCATCAGTCTCTAAACATTACTTGTATCATGTCCGCAACCTCTGACCATCTCTTGTCTTATATCATGTTTGCAGTCTCCGAGGGGGAGTCTGGAGAGGAGTTAAGAGTGGGAGTTCCGCCAGGATGGGGGTCATGGGAGAAGTCAGATGTGTGTGGACTGTGGAGAGGAGACTATGGGATAAAACCAGAGCCAACCAAGCTGGAGCTGTCTAACTGAGCCCTGCAAAGTGCACCTGAAAGGAGGTCAGTGACAGCATTGCCAAGCAAGTCTGAGGGGGGTCACTGATGTAAGGGAGGAGTGAATGCAAGAATGTAAGGGGCCACTGATATAAAGGATTCCCCCTTATATCAGTAATCCTCCCATTCTTTCTGCGAAAGGTGGTCTCTGGAAAACAGAGTCCCCCCCATGTTTTTGGGGTGCCCCTTGGAATTTGCATATATATATATATATATATATATATATATATATATAAATTACACTCTTCAAATGTGCTTTAAAATGTATGGTTTTCCCTTTCATGAACAAGGAAATAATGACGTTCTGATGTTGGGCTGGTATAAAAATGCTATGGGGCTGGTGTGATATTTTTTCCAGGGCTGATTTTTTTTATTCCCAGTCCGGCCCTGCTAGGTTGCCGTATTGCACTGAATTTACAGAAAAATTACAGTAGTTGACATTGAAATTAGACATGTGCATGACGAAAAAAATTGTTTAGTTTTGATCTGTTAATCTAGTTATTTGATTTAGTTCAATTTCGGCTGATTCTTTGAAATTTTCAATTTTTTAATTTACCGATTTTTTTTTTTTTTTTTTTTTTTTGATTCGAAGCGATCAAATAGATACATTTTCGTATCGGTTGAAACAAAAATGTTATATTGTTTTCAATTCGAATGCAGCAAAGTGAACAAACAAAAGAAAAATCTTCATCAAATGATTACTATGACTCTTTAAATCACCTTTTGGCTTAACAAAAAACAGCAATTATTTCCAAATGGTCCTCTAATAACACACACAGTCTTTGATTTCAGCAATATCTGTAGTGAGAATTCAACTGGAGTTCAAAGTAAAATTCGATTTGAATTTCAGTCTGAATTCCTGAAATTTGGACGAATATTTTAATGTTATTCGTAGCATTCTGTAAAATTTGTTTTTACAGTGAAATCTTGCTTTACGATTAACACCGGGGCCAGTGCTACCACTAGGCAAACTAGGCAGCCGCCTAGGGTGCACTGCTGCCTAGGGCGCCTGGCCACTGGTGTTCCTACTCTCTTTTCTCTGCAGCAAGCAACTCAAGTCTCAGCATCAGCAGGCAGCCGCTGCTCTTTTCGCACATTGCACATAGACTCCCAAGTGAATGGAAGCAAGCAAACATTCACTGATGGTCCCTGGTAGGCTGCCTTTGATGGGCACTGGTGAGGCTGCCTTTGGGCACTGGTGAGGCTGCCTTTGGGCACTGGTGAGGCTGCATTTGATGGGCACTGGTGAGGCTGCATTTGATGGGCACTGGTGAGGCTGCATTTGATGGGCACTGGTGATTCTGCCTTTGATGGACACTGGTGATTCTGCCTTTGATGGACACTGGTGATTCTGCCTTTGATGGACACTGGTGATTCTGCCTTTGATGGACACTGGTAATTCTGCCTTTGATGGGCACTGGTGAGGTTGCATTTGATGGGCGCTTCATTAAAAAGGTGGGGTCTACATATGCAGGGTAAAGAGGGTGGAGTCGAGGGGGGTGGGGGGGGGCAAAATTAGGTTTCGCCTAGGGTGTCAAAAATCATTGCACCAGTCCTGAGTAACGCGGTTAACGAGCGTTTTGAAAAACGAGCAACTTTTTAAAATCCTGACTCGGTTTGCGAGTGTTGTCTTGCAAAATGAACAGGATTCAAGCCAATGGTTTGTGCAGTACCGCATTTGGCCAGAGGTGCGGGGGCGCCGGTGACACTCGGAATGGTTCGGAATGCGTCGTAAACACCAGGGCTGGACTGGGACAAAAATTTGGCCCTGGACTTCATCCAGACTGGCCCACTTTAATTTTGCAAACACACACAAAAAAAGTATATAAACTATACGCAATTGCACAAAAAAATAAGTAAAACATTCCAATGTAAGTATAAATGGCTTTTTTTTATTATTTAGAGAAAAAGATGCAATTACCGTGGACAGTGACAATAAATAATTAACCACTTGCTTACTGGGCACTTAAACACCCTTCCTGCCCAGACCAATTTCCAGCTTTCGTTGCTCTCACACTTTGAATGACAATTACTCAGTCATGCAACACTGTACCCAAATGAATTTTTTGTCCTTTTTTTTTCCCCACAAATAGAGCTTTCTTTTGGTGGTATTTGATCACCTCTGGGGTTTTTATTTTTTGCACTATAAATGAAAAAAGACCGAATTTTTTTTTTTAAAAACGCATATTTCTGTGACAAAATTATGCAAATTATTAATTTTTCTTCATAAATTTTGGCCACAATTTATACTGCTACATATCTTTGGTAAAAATAACCCAAATTAGTGGATATTATTTGGTCTTTGTGAAAGTTAGAGAGTCTACAAGCTGTGGTGCGAATCGCACAAAATTGATCACATCTGATGTACTTGTGACCGATCTCGCTTCTTGTGACCCGAACAAGTCAGGAAAGTACAAATACCCCCCAAATGACCCCTTTTTGAAAAGTAGACATTCCAAGGTATTTAGTAAGAGGCATGGTGAGCTTTTTGATGTTGTCATTTTTTTCCCACAATTCTTTGCAAAATTAAGATTTTTAATTTTTTTTTATTTTTTTTCCACAAAATTGTCATTGTAATAGGTTATTTCTCTCACGTGGCATGTGTATACCACAAATGACACCCCCAAAAAAATCTGCTACTACTCCTGAGTATTACAATACCACATGTGTGGGACTTTTCCACAGCCTGGCCACATAGAGAGGCCCAACATGCAAGGAGCGCCATCACGTGTTCTAGGAGCATAAATTACACATCTAACTTGTTGACTACTTATTACACTTTTGAAGGCCCTGGAGCACCAGGACAATGACACGTGACACTGATGACAGATGGCACTGATACGTGGCAATGATGACACTTATACGTGGCACTGATGACAGATGGCACTAATATGTGGCACTGATGACAGATGGCACTAATATGTGGCACTGATGACAGATGGCACTAATATGTGGCACTGATGACAGATGGCACTAATATGTGGCACTGATGACAGATGGGACTAATATGTGGCACTGATGACACGTGGCACTGATGACAGATGGCACTAATCTGTGGCACCGATGACACGTGACACTGACAGATGGTACTGATAAGTGGCATTGATGACACGTGACACTGACAACAGATGGCATGTGACACTGATATGTGGCATTGATGGCAAATGGCACTGATATGTGGCACTGATGGCAGATGGCACTAATATGTGGCACTGATGACAGATGGCACTATGTGGCACTAATGACAGGTGGCACTGATGACAGATGGCACTTATACGTGGCACTGGGGACAAATGGCACTGATGACAGATGGCACTGGGGACAGATAGCACTAACAGGTGGCACTGGGGGCAGGTAGCACTGGGGTGGATGGCACTGGGGCAGGATGGCACTGGGGGGGCAGGATGGCACTGGGGGAGCATGGCACTGGGGCGGATGGCACTTATTTTAATTTATTTTTTTTATTTTCCCACTTACGGCCGCTGCAGCCGTTCATCTCTCCCCTCTCACACGCTGTCTGTGTGAGGAGGGAGAGCGGCGCTGAGAGATGATCTCATATGTTTACATATGAGATCATCTCACATTGGACACGCCAATCACGCTGTAAACGGCCGCTGTGATTGGCCGTTTACAGCGATCTGTGTCTCCGGGGGACAGGGCAAACACAGAACTTCCCCGATGTGTGTCCGCGGCCGCGCGCATTGCGGAAGTAAACACCAGGACGCCCAGGGATGGCCTCCTGGACGAAAGCGCCTGCTCTATAGCCGTCATTCGGCTATAGGGCGGGCGGGAAGAGGTTAATCAGTTACCGTGGACAGTGGCAGTACATTTACTCCTACCCCCCCCCCCCCTCCACCATATTACAGATATCACAGACATGCCAGTTGATTTTCTTACTTAGTGCTTACTTGATGATACTGGTTAGGTTATAGATTACTTTGTCCCTGGACACTGACCCAGTCTGTGATGCTGTCTGGAGTGGAATCCTGCAGGCTGCAGCTGTGGAGTGTGGAGCAATGGTCTGGTTCCTCGCTCCTCCTCGGCGGCGCTTTCCCTTCACTCCCAGGCCAGGCAGCTAAGCTTGAATTCCTCCCATATCCCCGGGCCGCCTCCGCCCTCCGCCCGTGACGTCACGGCGCCGGGACAAGTAAGATAAGGGGAGTGAGTGGCAGCGTCACCAGGGGGGTTGCACTTGTGCGCCGGCCCAGGTGCTGTGGCGGAGCCGCGGCCGCCGCCGCCGGCGGAAATATAAAAAAAAGTAATAAAGCTCAAACTGACAACCGGCCCAGCGGCCCACTGAGCCAATCGGCCCACCGGGAATCTCCCGGTAGTCCCGATGGCCAGTACAGGCCTGGTAAACACTCAGAAATACTCAGAAACACAATACTCAGTTTCCGAGTGCTTCCGAGCCTTTTCGACAAATTATGCTTGTAATCCATTGTTCCACTGTATTGTAATTTGGGTATCTGGAAATATCCGAATCTCTGAATAAAGAAACATTTTTCTGAATATTAATTTGGAACGAATCGCACATGTCTAATTGAAATACAACAAGGCTTGTGTAGCGATTGTATATGCTATTTTTTTATTTGTATTGCTATATTTGTTTCCATGAAAATGCTCTTAACCTTTAATAAAGTGAATAAGTAAATGTTGGTGTTATCTATAATAAATATAATGATAAATAATCACTGAATTCAGTTGGATGCAATAAACTCTACACTTACCAGATACAATAACTAGAAAAGTGTTCTTACAGTGTCCGGTGCTTGTTGTTACCTCACAGGTGTAATTCCCGGAGTTGCCGGGCTGAGCGCCCGTTATCCGGAGGTTGGTCGGATCCTGGAAGGAGAATCTGGGCTCTGAGAAGTTGGAGAATTTCCGATTCAGTCTTAGTGCTGTAACGAACCACAGAATGTGAGAATTGTTGTTTTTTTTCCATGAAATCTGAGTTTTGTTGCCTCTGGCCTTTGATTCAGGGCATCCCTCCAGGCAGTTTATGGTCACCGTGTCACCCGCAGACCATTCCATAACATGGGCGGGTGACACCAAACCTGGAATAAATGGGAGAGCGCCCCAA
Organism: Lithobates pipiens; assembly: GCF_037356315.1. Classification (NCBI taxonomy): domain Eukaryota; kingdom Metazoa; phylum Chordata; class Amphibia; order Anura; family Ranidae; genus Lithobates; species Lithobates pipiens. The sequence continues at coordinate 20,890,822 of NW_027507748.1, forward strand.
TCAGTGTCAGACCCCAGACGGGGCTTTACATTCCTATTTCTTATAATGCATAGAAGATAAATACAGAACAATGGATGGATACCTGGAGCCAGGAACAGGTACAGACAGATCATGGTGAAAGGTATGGGACTCCGGGTCATGGTAGCCATCAGTACACGGGAACCAGTCACCTATGTATGATGTATGGAGATCATCTTCTGTGCCATGCAGAGTATTTCTCTGTAGATTCTACACTCAGATTACAGAGGATGTGATGGTCACCCTGCCCTCACCACATCCCGTATAAGAGGGAATATGTTTTTCATCTGCATATTAACCACCTCAGTACAGTGCAGTTACACCCCCTTCCTGACCAGACCAATTTTCAGCTTTCAGCGCTCTCACAGTTTGGATGACAATTACTCAGTCATCCAACACTGTACCCATATGAAACTTGCGTCCTTTTTTCCACACAAATAGAGCTTTCTTTTAGTGGTATTTAATCACTAGTGGGTTTTTTATTTTTTGTGCTATAAATAAAATAAAACGTCAATTTTGTGAAAAAAATTCCTTTTTCTTTGTTTCTGTCATAAATTTTTGCTAATTAGTAATTTTTCTTCATAAATTTTGGCCAAAATTTATACTGTTACCTATCTTTGGTAAAAATAACCCACATTAGTATATATTATTTGGTCTTTGTGAAAGTTATAGAGTCTACAAACTATGGTGCCAATCACTGAAAATTGATCACTTCTGATCAGGCCTTCAGTACATCAGATGTATCTCATTTCTTGAGACACTAACAAGTCAGGAAAGTACAAATACCCCCCAAATGACCTCTTTTTTTTTTGTTTTTTTAAACATGAGTTCTTTTTATTGAAAAAATAAACAAGGCATGGTACATAGAGAAAAAAAAGACCAATACAGTCTTCATCAAATCACATGATATTCACGGGTGCAATCGTCACATACAATGAATGTACACGCTTCACATATATCTACAAGTCAGTACATGGTATGAAATGGTTACCGGATTCAAATCATCTCCCCTAGAAATCCACCCACCCCTCCCCCTCCTGTCCCCATCCGCCCATGTCCAGCTCTCCTACTAAATCCCATCGGCAGTAGCTAACAGTGCTCCGCAAGGGGCAGATTAAGTTATGCATGTAGCAGGGTTTTTAAACCACCTGTCCCAGATCTTCTCATATTTGGAAGGGCATCCCCTGTGTAAGTATATAAGCTTCTTAAAAGGCAAGACACCGTTGATGTCTCCAAGCCATTGGGAAATCGTTGGAGGGTCAGGTCTCATCCAGACTCTAGCAATCATTTTTCGAGCGGAAAATAGGGTTTCATGTAAAAACATTTTAGTGTATTTGTTCAAAGCCGTGTCCGGGAAAATACCCAACAGACACAGCTTTGGCTGAAGTACGGCCGGGGAACCCATCGTATCATGTAGAAACCTCACCACCTGGGACCAGTACGCCTGAATCTTAGGACACTCCCAGAGAAGATGAAAAAAGGTACCAGACGCACGTGCACACATAGGGCAGGTGCCAGGGCACGCGCGCCTGTACCTGGAGACCATGAGCGGCGTGAGGTACGCTTTGTGCGTAATAAGAATTTGAGTTAACCGGTCAGAGAGTCTGGGCGATGCTAGTTTACAGGTATCCAGCGCATCACTCCATTCATCATCAGTAATAGGCCCCAACTCCTCCACCCACCTGTTTTTAAGAGAGAAGGCAGCTACAGTCATGGAAGGGAGTGATAACATAGCATAAAACTGTGAAATTAATTTTTTGGGATCTGGGTTTTTAACTGCCGCCATCAGTGGATTGGGGGGTACAGATGGGTCACCTGTGGGGAATTGGGCACGGTAGGCATGCTGAATCTGCAGATATCTATAATAAAAGTGGTTCGGGAGCCCATATTCCGCCTGTAAAGCGGAGAAGGATTTCAGCCTACCATTAGTAAGTATGTGAGACATGTAAAATATGCCCTTCCCGCACCATGATCCGCTATCAACAAACCGTCTGAATTCTGGGAGGCACCAATTATGCCAAATGGGGATGTACTCATGTAGGGACGGGAGGCTCAACTTAAGGGAGGCAATGCGCCACACCCTCCTGTAATGGTAAAGAAGAGATGTGGCAGACTCCCTCCCACCCCCCCTCTCCGGCCCCCCAACTATCGCCACCATCGGGTCTGAGGTAGGCCCGATCCATGACGGGCACAAAAAGCGCAAAAACCTGTCTTTATCCGTTTTATCAACATGGAACATTTGCGATAACTGAGAAGCTATATAATAGACATTAAAGTCCGGCATTGCCAATCCTGCTAGGTCAGTGGGTAGGTGTAATTTTTGCCATGCTAGTTTGTGTCTACTGTTACCCCACACAAAGGGTTTTAAGAGGGCCTCTATCACCTTAAAATGTTTAAGAACCAGGTAGACGGGGGAATGCCAAAGCACATACAAAATTTTAGGAAGGAGAATCATCTTAATCAGATTTGTACGCCCCATAACCCCCAAGGGGAGGCGCGCCCAAAGCTGCGTTTTTTATTTAATCAAGTCAATCAAAGGAGTTATGTTAAGTTTAATGTAGTCAGACGGGGATCTGGAAGTCAGGACGCCAAGATATTTAATCGTGTCTATCCTCTGCAAAGGGAGCAGAGCACTGTCCCTAGGGGGCGGGAAACTGTCCAGGGGCAAAATCTGTGACTTGTCCCAGTTAATTTTAAGACCGGAAAACTTACCGAAATCTTCTATCAGTGTCAAAGCAAGGGGGAGCGATTGAGTCGAATCATTCAGGTACAGTAGGGTATCATCAGCATAAGTGCTAATCTTCTCCACCATCCCGCCCCTACCCAAACCCACAATGCCAACATGTTCACCAATTGCAATAGCCAGTGGCTCCGCTGCCAAGGCATACAGCAAGGGCGACAAAGGACACCCCTGCCTAGTCCCCCTAGACAGGGAAAACTGCTCCGAGGGCCAGCCATTCGCCAAAACCTTGGCCACCGGGTTCTGATAAAGTAATTGGATCCCAAATGACCTCTTTTTACAAAGTAGACATTCCAAGGTATTAAGTAAGTAGCATGGAGAGTTTTTTTAAGTTGTCATTTTTTCCCACAATTCTTTGCAAAATGAAGATTTTTTTTTATTATTATTTTTTTTTTACAACATAATTGTAACATCGATTGTAAACGATTATAAACGACTGGCTTGTAACACAAGACATTCAATTTAAAATAGAAATAAAAGGCAAAACATGTTGGTATAGATATAAAAAAAAATGTAAATACCTTTTTTCCTTATAAGTGATCAGAAGAGAAGCAGCGCACTGAACTTCCCAGTGAATAGTTGTGTAGCGGGGGGCGTGTCAGGATAAGTCTGATCATTGGAGGAGAGCAGCCTGAGTTCCCAGTACAGCTAGAGAACTGACCATTGTATGCTCTCTGCTTAGTGTGGTCAGTTTGTAATAGGAAAGCAGAGGGACTGGTAGGATCACCAGTGATTGCACACAAAGGAAGCAATATAAAGAAAACAGGAGATTTTCTCATATAAGTAGAAGGTACAGCAGATACATATCAGGAATATGAAGTGTTGGGGAAATGCCTTAAAGCTGAACTCTGAGATCAGCAAATATTGTCTAAATCTGTCCATCGTGTATATTCCTCTTGAATCTCATTGAGATTTGTGTATTCCTTCCAGATCTGTGCAGTAATCCATTGTGAGACTTCCTGTAATGAAGACCACCCGCTGCTGCTCTCTTTCCTTGTGCAGGGGGACTGGTCTTGTCTCTGTGGGTGGGGCTTACTGGGCCCCTCCCACAGCTCTATTCTTTTCACAAGCTATGCACAGCACAATGATGAGGTCACTACATTTACATGGTGATATCTGAGTTTGCAAAGGCATTTGTTGTATACAAGGTAGATTTATATCCCTTGGGATTGAGAAATATATATTTAAATGAAATTAACTGTGCTCACAGTTCAGCTTTAAGAAGTAATCCTTTAACCATTTCAGGATTGCCCACCGTCATTTTACGTTGGTAATTTGAAGAGGAATATCATTGTTATGGCAGCAGCTACATACAACTAGGGATGAGCTTCGTGTTCGAGTCGTACATACGCTCGACTCGAACATCTGCCTGTGGCCAATCACAGCGCCGGCAGCGAGGAGAGCCATGATTGGCCACAGGCAGGATGCCTGTGGCCAATCATAGCTCAGACTGTGTAGTATACACACTATATAAGGCTGCCAGCGTGGCGGCCTTGTGTAGTGTGTTGGCGTCTGTAGGAGTTAGTGGGTGTTCTGTTTACCTTCAACACAGTATACACCGATCGTTATCGGACGATTTTTCATTCTTGCTCTTCTGTAGTGGTTGTTGTCTGCGTGCCCTGACCGCAGTATACACCGCTATATTCACCTATATAGCTAGATATATTTCTCTTTTTTAATAGAGCTTGCAGTCAGTGGTAGGAGATTGTGCGTGCTGTCTGCGTGCTCTGAACCCAGTATACACCGCTATATCCATCTATATAGCTAGCTATCTTGCTCGTTTTAAATAAAGCTTGCAGTCAGTGGTAGGAGATTGTGCGTGCTGTCTGCGTGCTCTGAACCCAGTATACACCGCTATATCCACCTATATAGCTAGCTATCTTGCTCGTTTTATATAGAGCTTGCAGTCAGTTGTAGGAGATTGTGCATGCTATCTGCGTGCTCTGAACCCAGTATACACCATTATATCCACCTATATAGCTAACTATCTTGCTCGTTTTAAATAGAGCTTGCAGTCAGTGGTAGGAGATTGTGAGTGCTGTCTGCGTGCTCTGAACCCAGTATACACCGCTATATCCACCTATATAGCTAACTATCTTGCTCGTTTTAAATAGAGCTTGCAGTCAGTGGTAGGAGATTGTATGTGCTGTCTGCGTGCTCTGAACCCAGTATACACCGCTATATCCATCTATATAGCTAGCTATCTTCCTCGTTTTAAATAGAGCTTGCAGTCAGTGGTAGGAGATTGTGCGTGCTGTCTGCGTGCTCTGAACCCAGTATACACCATTATATCCACCTACATAGCTCTTCTCTAATTGAGCCATCTGCAGGAGTTAGTGGATGTTGTGTGTGCCTCCAGCAAAATTTACACTACCCAATTGCTGGTTTTCCCAACTCCCTTCAGGCCATTACCATGTCTGGAAGGCCAGCAAGGAGAGGCAGGCAGGCGCGAGCTGATAAAAGAGGGCAAGCAGGCTCTGTGTCTAGAGACACCAGTGCTGGTCGTGGACGCGGTGCATCGTCATCATCAGCACCTGGCCATGGGACACGCTTGTCCTTCTTTTCGGCAGCTGGACATGTTGAGCCGCAACATGCCAATGACTTGGTAGAGTGGATGACCAAGCCCTCTTCATCCTCCTCATCCTCTCTCACCCAGTCTCAGGGTACTAGCAAAGCAGCTGCCAACGCATCGTCTTCCCTCCTCTCAATGTCATCATCAGTGACTCCTTCCCTAGGCCCACCACGTCCTCCTGAGGAGTCTCCTGAACTCTTTGAGCACAGTGTTGGGTACATGCTCCAGGAGGATGCCCAGTGTTTTGTAGGCTCTGATGATGATACTCAGCTAGAGGAAGGCAGTAGCGTGAATGCAGTCATGTTTCACAAGCTGCAGCATACTGCCAGGTTTGCTCCAGCGATGAAGAGGGAGGGGATGATGAGGGCACTGACTCCACGTGGGTGCCTGGTAGGAGAGAGGAGGAGGAGGAGGAGGCACATGTCCAACGAGTCAGGATGCCCTCTGGGGGCCAGCTTAGGGGCAGCACACCGACTGAATCACACCGCAGAGCTCCGCCTGTGCAGGGCGCTGCCTCTGCGCGTTATTCTAAAAGTTCTTTGGTGTGGGCCTTTTTTGAGACGAGTGCATCAGATCGCACCGCTGCTATTTGCAACATATGTCTCAAGCATATCTCGCGTGGGCCAAAACATCAGCCGCTTGGGCACCACATGCGTGACCAGACATATGTTGACCTGCCATGCAGCTCGTTGGCAAGCGTACCTCAAAGACCCACACCAAAGAACAAAGCGGACCTCTCCTTGCTCCTCATCAGCTGGGATCTCCAACCCCACTAGACCTTCAGTCCTCTCTGAAACCTGCTCTGAGAGGAATGAAGGTGTAGAATTAGGTGTGTCACAGCCAAGTGCTTCCGGGCACTCTGCTAGCAGTGCACCCACGTCAGATTATAGCAGGCAAATATCCCTGCCCCAGCTGCTGGATCGGCGAAAGAAGATCACTCCCAGCCATCCACATGCCCAGCGGTTGATTGCTAGCTTGGCTAAATTGCTAGCACTTCAACTGCTGCCTTTTCAGTTGGTAGACTCGGCCCCCTTCCGTGAGTTTGTGCAATGTGTGGTTCCTCAGTGGCAGGTCCCCAAACGCCACTTTTTCTCACGGAAGGCGATTCCGGCTCTCTACCGGCATGTGGAAGGCAATGTCCTTGCCTTGCTGGACAGGGCGGTCAGCGGTAAGGTGCATATTACCGCTGACTCATGGTCCAGCAGACATGGACAGGGATGTTACCTGTCTTCCACGGTCCATTGGGTCACTCTTCTGGCAGCTGGGAAGGATGCAGGACAAGGTGCAGTAGTGTTGGAGGTTGTTCCGCCACCACGCCTCCAAAATGCTACTATTGGTTGTGACACACCTCTCTCCTCCACCCCCTCCTCTTCTTCTTTCTCCATGGCCTCTTCCAGTGCTCTGTCCTCAGAACCAGCGGTGCTCCGTAGGCGTTCAAGGGGCTACGCAAGTACGCAGGCAAAATGATGCCATGCCGTGCTTGTGCTGGTTTGTTTGGGGGACAGGAGCCACACTGGGGCGGATGTTTTGTCAGCTCTGCAGGGGCAGGCCGAGAGGTGGTTGACGCCACGCCAGCTTAAGCCAGGAATGGTGGTTTGCGACAATGGCACCAACCTCCTCTCTGCCCTCCGACATGGACAAGTGACCCATGTGCCCTGTGTGGCTCACGTCCTTAACCTGGTGGTGCAGCGGTTCTTGGGCAGGTATCCGGGCTTACAGGATGTCCTGAAGCAGGCCTGGAAAGTCTGTGTGCATTTCCGCCGATCATTTAATGCCTGTGCTCGGCTGGCTGAGCTCCAAAAGGAGTTGAACCTACCCAAGAACCGCCTTATATGTGACATGCCCACTAGGTGGAACTCAACGTTGGCCATGCTGCAGCGGCTGCACACGCAGCAGAGGGCCATCATTGAGTACCTGTGTGACTACGGCACCAGGACAGGGTCAGGGGAGCTCGGTTTTTTCTCCCCCACGCCAGTGGGGCATGATCAGGGATGCATGCACTGTCCTGTCACCATTTGAGGAGGCCACAAGGATGGTGAGCAGTGACAGTGCATGCATCAGTGACACTGTACTTCTTGTCCACCTCTTGGAGCATACGCTGCGTGGAATAATGGACAGAGCACTTGAGGCAGAACAGAGGCAGGAAGAGGAGGACTTCCTTGCCTCTCAAGGCCCCTTTTATCCAGACAGTGTTCCTGCTGTGCCACCCATCACACAGGAAGAGGATGAGGAGGAGGATGATTGTGTCAGCATGAAGGTGGAGGCTGGCACTCAGCATCAGCAGCAGCAGCAGTCTTGTAGGGATGATTCATAGTCCCAAGAAACCCATGGACTTGTACGTGGCTGGGAGGAGGTAGCTGCAGCTCATGTTGTCCTTAGTGACCCAGAGGACTCTGGACCGAATGCCTCAGCTAACCTACGCTGCATGGCCTCCCTGATCCTGCAAAGCCTGCGGAAGGATCCTCGTATTCTTCAGATCAAGGAGAGGGACCATTACTGGCTGGCCACTCTCCTTGATCCACGGTACAAGGGTAAGGTTGCCGACATTATCTTGCCATTGCAGAGGGAGCAGAGCATGAGACTTCTCCGGGAGGCCTTGCAGAAAGGTCTGTGCAACGCGTTCCCAGAGACTGGGAGGTTACAAACTCCTGGTCCTGGACAACGTGTTGCTGAGGCATCGGTCAGAAGGAGCGGTGGAGAAGGTGGCCATCTGACCGATGCTTTCAGACAATTTTTTAGTCCGCAGCCCCAAGGTATGATCGGTTCCAGCAACCATCGCCAGCGTCTGATTTACATGGTGCAGGAATACCTAAGAGCAAGGTCAGACTTGGACACCTTTCCCACCGAAAATCCTCTGGCTTACTGGGTCTTGAGGATGGATCACTGGCCAGAGCTTGCACAGTATGCAATTGAGCTACTGGCCTGTCCTGCATCCAGCGTTCTTTCGGAACGCACCTTCACTGCTGCTGGTGGCTTTGTTACCGATCACAGGGTGCGCCTGTCCACCGAATCAGTTGATCGACTGACCTTCATCAAGATGAATCAGTCTTGGATCACCCACAGCTACCAAGCACCTGAAGCTGATGTAACCGAATAATTTTTCTTTAAATATCACATCCCTTCAAGACTGCCTATGCTGAGTGACTGTCCTGTTATGTTGATTGTCTATCCTCTTCCTCTTCCGCTGATATGTTGGAAGAACATTTTTGGTTCTGGGTGATGCCATCAGCCCAATTTTTCTGCCCGTTTAACAGGGGCGTTTAATTACAATTTTTGATGCAATGCTTTGCAGCAGGGCTAATTCCTGCACTAAAACTAGAGTATATGGGAGAGGTTGCAGTGTCATGGCACCAGCACCAGTGCCTAAGGCCCAATTTTTCTGCCCCTGTTTAACAGGGGTGTTTAATTACAATTTTTGATGCCATGCTTTGCAGCAGGGCTAATTCCTGCACTAAAACTAGAGTATATGGGAGAGGATGCAGTGTCGTGGCACCAGCACCAGTGCCAGCAGCCCAATTTTGCTGCCCCTGTTTAACAGGGACGTTTAATTACAATTTTTGATGCAATGCTTTGCAGCAGGGTTAATTCCTGCACTAAAACTAGAGTATATGGGAGAGGTTGCAGTGTCGTGGCACCAGCACCAATGCCAGCAGCCCAATTTTTCAGCCCCTGTTTAACAAGGACATGTAATTACAATTCTTGATATAATATTTCACAGGGGGGCCTGTTTCTGTGCCCACCCAGAGTAACTGTGAGGACTTATAGTGTTGTGGCACCAGCACCACAACCACCAAAGGTAAATTTTTCTACCACTGTTCAATAATGGCATGTAATTACAATTCTTGATATAATCGTTCACAGCAGGGCGCTCCAGCGCCCACCAAGAATCACTTTGAGGGCTTACAATGTTGTGGCAAAACCAATTTTGTTTGGGAGCCACGTTGCAGGACCTCGCAATTGTCAGTGCCGAATCGCAAAAAATGCTCTGGTCTTTGGGCAGCCAAATGGTTAAGTGGTTAAAGGGATAGTGCATCAATTGTGCACAAGTATTTATTGATCTTCTATCCGTTGTTCCATTTTATTTATTTCACACAGAGCGCAAAAATGTATTTTGGTTTAACAAATGTATACTGTATATGAAAGAGTTGTGTAGATCAATGTGGTCAAGGGGTTCTGTTTGCAATTTCACAGTTTCTAATTGCTGATTTACTGCTGACCGCACTTGTGTTTTTTTTTTTTTTTCCCCATTAGATAACCTTTAAGTCTTAAAGGTTATGTATAGAGGTCTTGTACAGACATTCTGCTATCAGGAAACCAGCAACAGGTTACTTGTAATTAGGGATGCACCAAACACCCCCCCCCCCCCCCCGTTCGGTTTGCACCAGAACATGCGAACACGCAAAAAATGTGTTCGAACAAGCAAACGCCGTTAAAGTCTATGGGACACAAACATGAACAATCAAAAGTGCTAACTTTAAAGGCTTATATGCATGGTATTGTCATAAAAAGTGTTTGGGGACCTGGGTCCTGCCCCAGGGGATATGTAACAATGCAAAAAAAGTTTTAAAAACTGCAGTTTTTTCGAGAGCAGTGATTTTAATAATGCTTAAAGTGAAACAATAAAAGTGTAATATTCCTTAAAATTTCGTACCTGTGGGGTGTCTATAGCATGCCTGTAAAGGGACGCATGTTTCCCGTGTTTAGAACAGTCTGACAGCAAAATTACATTTCTAAAGGAAAAAAAGTCATTTAAAACTTCTCTGTCTACAATGAATTGTCGGTCTGCAATACACATAAAAGTTCATTGATAAAAACGGCATGGGGATTTCCCCATAGGGGAACCCCAAATCAAAAAAAAAAAGGCGTGCGGGTCCCCCCAAAAATCCACACCAGACCCTTCCGAGCACGCAATCTGGAGGTCGCAAGAAAAGAGGGGGGACGAGAGAGCGCCCCCCCTCTCCTGAACTGGACCAGGCCACATGCCCTCAACATTGGGAGGGTGCTTTGAGGTAGCCCCTCAAAGCACCTTATCCCCATTTTGATGCGGAGAAGGGCCTCATCCCCACAACCCTTGGCCGGTGGTTGTGGGGGTCTGCGGGCAGGAGGATTATCGGAATCTGGATGCCCCCTCTCTTCCTGCGGCCTGCCAGGTTGCATGCTCGGATAAGGGTCTGGTATGGATTTTTGGAGGGACCCATGCCATTTTTAAAAAAAAATTAGTGCGGGGTTCCCCTGTGGGGAAATTCCCATGCCGTTTTTATCAATGAACTTTTATGTGTATTGCGGACCGACAATTCATTGTAGCCGTAAATAGTTTTAAATGACTTTTTTTCCTTTAGAAATTTAATTTTGCTGTCAGACTGTTCTAAACACGGGAAACATGCGCCCCTTTACAGGCATACTATAGACACCCCCCCCAGGTATAAAATCTAAAGGAATATTACACTTTTATTGTTTCACTTTAAGCATTATTAAAATAGCTGCTCCCAAAAAAACTTCTGTTTTTAAAACTTTTTTTGCATTGATACATGTCCCCTGGGGCAGGACCTGAGTCCCCAAACACTTTTTATGACAATAACTTGCATATAAGCCTTGAAAATTAGCACTTTTGATTTCTCCCATAGACTTTTAAAGGGTGTTCCGAGGCTTTCCAATTTGCCGCGAACACCCGAAATTGTTTGCTATTCGGGCAAACGGGCGATTGGACAGCCAACGTTTGAGTCAAACTCATGTTCGACTTGAACAGGCAGCCCATCCCTATTCAGAACGTCCAGGTGTGAATAGAGTCTAAGCCCACGTACAAACGGTCGGAGATTTTGCCAACCAAATCCGTCGGATTTTGCCCGTCGGATTTAGTCCGACGGATTGTGTCCGAAACTGTTGCATACACACGGTCGGGCCAAGTTGGCGAAAAATCCGATCTTTCAGAACGTGATGACGTAATTTAGTTACGATGGGACTACATTCAGGCTAGTAACCAATAGCTTTGATGCAGGAATTTGATCTGAGCATGCGTGGCACTTGGTCCGATGAAAATGCTCTACACATGATTGGATTAGGTCCGTCCGGCCCAGTTGGTCGGGAAATATTTCCAACATGTTGGAAAATTGGGTCGGACGGAGATTCAGATGGAATCAGTCCGATGCATATCACACACAGTCGGATTATCTGACGACACGGTCCGATAAGACTCATTCCGACAGATTCTCCGACCATGTGTACAAGGGCTAAAGCCTCGTACACACGATCAGACTTTCCGACGGGAAATGTGTGATGACAGGCTGTTGGCGGAAAATCTGACTGTGTGTATGTGTACGCTCCATCGGACAATTGTTGTCGGACTTTGCCCCAACAAATGTTGGCTGGCAGGTTTTAAAATTTTCCGTGGACAAATGTCTGTTGGATTTTCCGAGCATGTGTACACAAGTCCGTTGGACAAAAGTCCAAACACGCACGCTCAGAAGCAAGGACGAGCCGGAAGCGGTCGGTCTTGTAAACTAGCGTAACGGAGAATTAACATTCGTGACGCGGCAAATCTGGAAATGCAGCGCACATTCTCTTCTTTAATGGGATAATAATGAAGCTGCTTTGCTGGTGATACTGATGGAGTTATTGCAAACAAATTTTCAAAGGATTTTTTTTCCTAGTGATATAAAGAATAATATTATTATGCTTTTTTTTTATTTGGTCAAGTTACCACATCACCATTATCCCGTAGTTTATAAGATCAAAGATACAACAATGTCAGTGTCCCTTCTTAGTTTTACATTGTATTTTTTAAAATGTAACTGTCTACTCCCAAACTGTCATTTGAAGTAAAACACACAGCCAAGTATTATTCTACACAAGTTTTTTATTGTGCATTAAAAAAAGAAAACAAATAAAATTAGACATGATATCTGCCAATAGAACGTAACCAAAAAGTGCATTCTATGCATCCAAAGATATAGAAAATATAACAAATCAAATCATTATTCAACCAAAAAAATAATGTCAAAGCAATAACTCCAAGGCCAATAATAAATGTTATCTCCTCCGATTCCACAACATATCTGGTTGATGAACGGCCATTCAGAAACAAACTGAAAAGCACAAAATGAAAAGCGCAAAAAGAAAAGCGCGAATCAACACTCACCAAACTTCTACTAACAGGAAATTATCAGAAGGAGCCCAAAGGGTGGCGCTAAAGAGCTGAAAAATAATGTAGTACATCACTACATTGGTGATTGTTGGCCAACAATTGTGTGGCCGTGTGAATGCAAGACAAGTCTGGGCCAACGGCCTTCGGACAAAATTCTGCGGTTTTGTTGGCCAACAATCCTATCATATACTGAAGATTACAAAATTGATTTTCCAACCCAGATATTCTTTTCTGTTATCACCATTGTTACAATTTGGATCCATAATATTTATTGTTTGCTCTCAAGTTTTCCACCAACTTAAAGTCACTGTATAAAGACCAATGAAGGGTGCAGAATTATTCTATGAATGTAAAAAATAACAGAACACCCAAACTGACGATGAAGAAAAACACAGTAACGATTATCCATCGCCAGGAGCTCCAAGATTTAGGAACAATGGAAGGTTTTTCTGAAAAAGAAAAAGAGCGAAACAAGTCAGTAAAGACAAGTCAGGAAATGATTTGTAGGTAAATAAAATCTTAAAACACTGATTAGTAACCACTGTAATCTCTTACAATCACTTTAAAGAGGAAGTGAACCCTGATGAGTTTACTTCCTCTTTCATTCCCTGCAAAGGTAAAGCATAATGGACTACTATGCATCGCATCGCATCACATCGCATAGTAGTCCATTATGTGTCACTTACCTGACACAGTCACCGCTGTCCCCTGTAGTCCGGCGCATCCATCTTCGCGGTTGGTCTCGCTGCTCCACCGCTGTCATTTGGTGAAGCCGCAATGACGTCACTCCCGCGCATGTGCATGGGAGCCGCCACGCGCGGCATATTCACCGTTGACGGTGCCGCGCTCAGTGCGCCTGCATGCTGCTTTCTACGGCGCATGCGCCGTAGACAGCGGTGCCCGTCTTTCGGCAAATATCTTCTAAACTGTGTAGGTTTAGGAGATATTTCTTGGACCTACAGGTAAGCCTTAATCTAGGCTCACCTGTAGGTCAAAGTGTGTTGTAAGGGTTTACAACCACTTAAAAGTGGAAGTCCACCCTAAAACAAAAAATTACATTCTCAAAAAAAAAGTTTGAAAAAAAAAAAATTTTTTTTTTACTTACCAGAAATGCCTGTTGCTAGGCAGTCTTCCTAATCTGCCTCTTCCTATTCCATGGCGCTGTTTCTTCAGTTCCTCCTCTTTGGTGAGCGACCCCATTACCTTCTGGGACATGTGTGTGTGTCCCAGATAACAACAGGGCCATTCACAAAGCGCTGTGTGACTCGTGCATGCACAGTAGGATATGGGGGCAGTGATGCCGCAAGGCTCCACTTCCTGTTTCCCTTAGTAAGGATGGCGGCGCCAGCACCCAATCCGATGGACAGATTGGCCTCGGAGGGCTGACATTGTGGGCTCCCTGGACAGGTAAGTGTCCTTATTAAAAGTCAGCAGCTACAGTGTTTGTAGTTGCTGACTAGGAATGAGCCGAACACCCCCCAGTTCGGTTCGCATCAGAACATGCAAACGGGCAATAAATTTGTTCGAACATCCAAACACCGTTAAAGTCTATGAGACTCGAACATGAAAAATCCAAAAGTGCTAATTTTAAAGGCTTATATGCAAGTTATTGTCATAAAAAGTGTTTGGGGACCCGGGTCCTGCCCCAGGGGACATGTATCAATGCAAAAAAAAGTTTTAAAAACTGACATTTTTTCAGGAGCAGTGATTTTAATAACGATTAAGGTGAAACAATAAAAGTGTAATATGCCTTTAAATTTCATACACGGGAGGGTGTCTATAGTATGCCTGTAAAGGGGCGCATGTTTCCTGTGCTTAGAAGTGTCATTTCTGAAGGAAAAAAAGTAATTTAAAATCACTCGGCTATAATGAATTGTCGGCTCCGTAATACAGAGAACAGTCATTGAAAGTCATTGATAAAAAAAAAAATGCGTGGGGTTCCACCAAATTCAATTACCGGGCCCTTCAGGTCTGGTATGGATATTAAGGGGAACCCCGTGTCATTTTTTCTTTTTAATGACGTGGGGTTCCCCCCAAATATCCATACCAGACCTCTGGTATGGATTTTAAGGAGAACTCCACGCCAAATTAAAAAAAATATGGCGTGGAGTTCCCCCCAAAAATCCATACCAGACCCTTTATCAGAGCACGCAAACTGGCTGGCCGCAGGAAAAGAGGGGGGATGAGAGAGTGCCCCCCCCCTCGAACCGTACCAGGCCACATACCCTCAACATTGGGAGGTTGCTTTGGGGGTAGCCCCCTAAAGCACCTTATCCCCATGTTGATGGGGACAAGGGCCTCATCCCCACAACTCTTGCCCGGTGGTTGTGGGGGTCTGCGGGCGGGGGGGCTTATCAGAATATGGAAGCCCCCTTTAACAAGGAACCCCCAGATCCCGGCCCCCCCTGTTTGAAATGGTAACGGGTACATTGTACCCTTACCATTTCACAAAGAAAGTGTAAAAAAAACACAGACACGGTTGGGATAAGTCCTTTATTAAAAATAAATAAATGTAAAAAATTCCAGCGGTGGTAATCCACTCTCGGTATCCTGCAATGGATCATCATCTCTTCGGGGTCCAGCGATGGATGATCTCTCCTCTCCAGGGCCAGGGTCCAACGATGATGTCCAGCGCAGCGCATCCTGTCTCCACCGGAAGCACCGCAGGAATCCCGGCAGCCCGACAGGTCTCTTAACTAAGGACGGGGCCATCCGTCATGTGACCCCGTCCCCCTCTGACGCAAGGGGAAACCCGGGCTTCCCCAGTGACGTACGGAAACCTGCATTACATCAGAGGGGGGCGGGGTCACCCGCACATCACTGGGAAAGCCTGGGTTTCCCCTTTGCTTTATAGGGGGAGATTTTACCCCCTTCCTGACCAGAGCACTTTTTGCGATTCGGCACTGCGTAGCTTTAACTGACATTTGTGCAGTCATGCGACATTGTACACAAACAAAATTGACGTTCTTTTTTTCCCCACAAATAGAGTTTTCTTCTGGTGTTATTTGATCACCTCTGCGGTTTTGATTTTTTGCGCTATAAACAAAAAAAATAGCGACAATTTTAAAAAAAAAAACAATATTTTTTACTTTTTGCTATAATAAATATCCCGAAAAAATATATAAAAAAAACTATTTTTTTACATAGTTTAGGCCGATAAACATATTATATATATATCTATATATATATATCTATATATAGATATATATATATTATATTTTTGGTAAAACAAAATCGCAATAAGTGTATATTGATTGGTTTGCGCAAAAGTTATAGCGTCTACAAAATAAGAGATAGATGGCATTTTTATTATTAATTTTTTTATCATTAATGGCGGCGATCTGCGATTTTTATCCCCACATTATGACACATCAGACACTTTTGACACTATTTTGGGACCTCCATTGTCATTTATACAGCGATCAGTGCTATAAATAGCCACTGATTACTGTGTAAATGACACTGGCAGGGAAGGGGTTAAACACTAGGGGGTGATCAAGGGGTTAAGTGTGTCCTAAGTGTGGGGGGGATGGGCTACCACTGACATGACAGTGATCACTGCTCCCGATGACAGGGAGCAGTAGATCTCTGTCATTTCACTAGGCAGAACAGGGAAATGCCTTGTTTACATAGACATCTCCCCGTTCTGCCGCTCCGTGACACGATCACCGGCGGACATTGGGACCTGCGGGCATGGTCACGGAGTGGGTGGCGGGCACACGCACGCCCACAATGCTGCTTCTTAAAGGGGACGTACCTGTATGCCCATTTGCACAGCTGTGCCATTGTGCCGACATATATTGTCGTGCACTGGTCGGCAAGCGGTTAAAGAGTAACCTCACTTTTGTTGAGAAAAAAAAAATCCCCTCTGGGTGATGTATGTACATTGCAGAGATTTTAATAAACTTTGTAGCAGATTCCTACCTTTTGTTGTGTTTGGTTCACTGTGTCCTTTGGCAAGGGGTTCCTGAATGGGAGGGTCTGGTTTATTATAATCCCCTGGTGCACTCTCTGTATTCTAATGATAAAAATTGCCGGATCTGCATCACTTTAGAAGTATTTAACCCTTGGAGGGTATCTCACCAAAATGGAGATTCCTATTGGCGAGGGGGTGCCTAAAATTTGACATGTATCTTAGTGCAGACCTCTGGGAAAATCAGCGAGCCAATCACACAAGCAGGCGATTACATTTCTGAGGGCTTTCTGTATACCAACAGTGTATAGAGCTCTTCTAGGTTGTCGTATTTCATTGAATTTACAGAAAAGTGACAGTATCAGCCAATTCAAATGAAAAGTTTTATTGACATTAAAATTAGACATGTGCGTGACGAAAAAAAATAGTTTTGCTTTGGTTTAATTCGTTAAAGTGGGGTGCCCCCTAAAAAAAAAAAAAATTAAAAGTCAGCAGCTACAAATACTGCAGCTGCTGACTTTTAATAATCGGACACTTACCTGCCCCAGGGTCCAGAGATGTGGGGGAACGAAGCCCCCCCCTCGTTCCCCGCTCCGCTCAAGGTGTCGTCATTCTTACTGTGGGCACTCGGCTGTAGCTTCACAGCCGGGCACCCACTGCGCATGAGCGAGTGGCGCAGGGCGCCGTGATACGCCGCACAGTCATCTGGGAAACATGACAGGTCCCTGATGACTGTGCGGCGTGAGGGGAAGTGAAGAAGGCAGACTACGAGGGACCCCCTAGCAACAGGTATTTAGAGATGAGTAAAAAAAAAAAAAAAAATTCCAATAATTTTTTTTTTTTTTTTAAGGATTTTAAACTATTTTTTTTTTGGTGGCAACACCACTTTAATCTAGTTATTTTGTTTAGCTAAATTTCGGTTGATTCGTTCAATTCGTTTTCGGAATTCGTTTTTGGAATTCGTATTCGGAATTTTCGAATTTTCTTTTGATTCAAAGCGATCAAATAGATAAATTTTTGAATCCGTTGAAACAAAAAATATTATATTATTCATCAAATGATTGCAATTGGGGTTATTTATGAAAGGCAAATCCACTTTGCACTGCAAGTGCACTTGGAAGTGCAGTCGCTCTAAATCTAAGGGGTAGATCTGAAATGAGGGGAAGCTCTGCTGATTTTATCATCCAATCATGTGCAAGCTAAAATGCTGACTTTTATTTTCCTTGCATGACCCCCTCGGATCTACAGCGACTGCACTTCAGTGCACAGTGGAGTTTCCTTTAGTAAATAACCCCCAATGACTCTTTAAATCACCTTTTAGCTTAACAAAAAACTAATTTCCAAATGGTCCTCTAATAACACACACTGGGGGTTATTTACTAAAGGAAAATGTACTTTGCACTGCAAGTGCACTTAGAAGTAAAGTCGCTGTAGATCTGAGGGGGACATGCAAGGAAAATGAAAAACAGCATTTTAACTTGCGCATGATTGGATGAAAAAATCAGCAGAGCTTCCCCTCCTTTCAGATCTTCCCCTCAGATTTAGAGCGACTGCACTTCCAAGTGCACTTGCAGTGCAAAGTGGATTTGCCTTTCGTAAATAACCCCCATAGACTCCCAAGTGAATGGAAGCAAGCAAACATTCATTGATGGTCCCTGGTGAGGCTGCATTTGATGGGAACTGGTGAGGCTGCATTTCATGGGTGCTTCATTAAAAAGTTGGGGTCTACATGGGCAGGGTAAAGGGGGTGGAGTCTAGGGTGTAAAAAATCCTTGAACCAGTGACTGAGTAACGCGGTTAATGAGAGTTTTGAAAGACGAGCGACTTTTTAAAATCCTGACTCGGTTTGCAAGTGTTGTCTCGCAAAATTAGCAGGATTCCATCCAATGGGGTGTGCAGTACAGCATTTGGCCAGAGGCGTGGGGGAGTGCCGGTGACACTCAGAACGGTTCAGAGCCGTTTGGAAATACTCGTAAACACTCAGAAATACTCAGAAACACTCAGAAACACTTGGAAACACTCAGAGATACTCAATTCCTGAGTGTTTCCGAGCCTTTCCAAGGGTTTACAAATTCAGCCGAGTATTTCTGAGGCTCTCCGGCGCCTCCACCCCCTTCTGGCCACATGTGGTATTGCATGCAATAGAAGTCAATGCGAAACAAATTATCTTAGTTTCCATTGACTTCTATGGGGAAACTCGCTTTGATATGCGAGTGCTTTGGATTACAAGCATTCTCCTGGAACGTATTATGTTCGTAATCCAAGGTTCCACTGTATTGTAATTTGGGTATTCAGAAATATCCGAATCTCTGAATAAAGAAAAACATTTTTGAATATTAATTCGGAACGAATCGCACATGTCTAATTGAAATACAACAAGGCTTGTGTAGCGATTGTATATGCTATTTTTTTTTTTATTTGTATTGCCATATTTGTCTCCATGAAAATGCTCTTACCCTTTAATAAAGTGAATGAGCAAATGTTGGTGTTATCTATAATAAATATAATGATAAATAATCACTGAATTCAGTTGGATACAATCAATTCTACACTTACCAGATACATGAAGAAGAAAAGTGTTGTTACAGAATCCGGTGCTCGTTGTTACCTCGCAGATGTAATTCCCGGAGTCGCCGGGCTGAGCGTCCGTTATCCGGAGGTTGGTCGGATCCTGGAAGGAGAATCTGGGCTCTGAGAAGTTGGAGGTTGTCAGATTCAGTGTTAGTGCTGTAACGTAGTGCAGAATGTGAGAATTGTTGGTTTTTCTCCATAAAATCTGAGTTATGTTGCCTCTGGTCTTTGATTTATTACATCCCTCCAGGCAGTTTATGGTCGCCGTGTCACCCAAATAAATTCCCTCAACAATGATGAGTGACACCAAACCTGGAATAAATGGGAGAGCGCCCAAATCAGTGTCAGACCCCAGAGGGGGCTTCACATTCCTATTTCTTATAATACATAGAAGATAAATACAGAATAATGGATGGATACCTGGAGCCAGGAACAGGTACAGACAGATCATGGTGAAAGGTATGGGACTCCGGGTCATGGTAGCCATCAGTACACGGGAACCAGTCACCTATGTATGATGTATGGAGATCATCTTCTGTGTCATGCGGAGTATTTCTCTGTAGATTCTACACTCAGATTACAGAGGATGTGATGGTCATCACCACATCCCCTATAAGAGGGAATATGTTTTTCATCTGCATATTAAGTCTGTTAAGAATTTATTTGAAGGGCAAAAACCTTTAACCGCTTGCCGACCAGCCGACATCATTACACAGCGGCAGGTCGGCACGATCCCGCGAGCCGTCGTAGCTGTACGTTGGCTCGTTTAAGCGGGATAGCAGGCGCACGCTTGCACGCATGCCCACTGCACTGCGGAGGGGGGCGATGCTCACGGCCAGCGGTCTCGACCATGAGCGGTCGCAGGCACGAGAGGCAGAACAGGGACGAGTGTGCGTATCTAAACATACAAATCCTTGTTCTGTCCTGGGAGGAGTGACAGATCGTGTGTTCCTAATACCTAGGAATCATGATCCGTCACTTCCTCTAGTCAATCCCCTCCCCCTACAGTTAGAATCACACCCTAGGACACACTTCACCCCTTGATCATCCCCTAGTGTTAACCCCTTCACTGCCAGTGACATTTTTACAGTAATAGTTATAGTTATAGTAGATGAGGTTGAAAAAAGTCCATCAAGTCCAACCTATGTGTGTGATTATATGTCAGTATTACATTGTATATCCCTGTATGTTGTGGTCATTCAGGTGCTTATCTAATAGTTTCTTGAAACTATTGATGCCCCCCCTGCTGAGACCACCGCTTGTGGAGGGGAATTCCACATCCTTGCCGCTCTTACAGTAAAGAACCCTCTACTTACAGTAAAGAACCCTTTTTTATTTTTTTATAGCACTGATTGTTATATAAATGGCAATGGTCCCAAAAATGTGTCAAAGGTGTCCGATGTGTTCGCCATAATGTCGCAGCCCCAATAAAAATCGCAGATCGCCGCCATTACTAGTAATAAAAATTATAATAATAAAAATTCAATAAATCTATCCCATATTTTGTAGACGCTATAACTTTTGCACAAACCAATCAATATACGCTTATTGCGATTTTTATTACCAAAAATGTGTAGAAGAATACAAATCGGCCTAAACTGAAAAAAAATGTCCTTTTTTAAAAATAAATTGAGATATTTATTATAGCAAAAAGTACAAAATATTGTGTTTTTTCAAAATTGTCACTATTTTTGTTTTTGTTTTGTTTATAGCGCAAAAAATAAAAAACCCGCAGAGGTGATCAAATACCACCAAAAGGAAGCTCTATTTTTGGGAAAAAAAGAACATCAATTTTGTTTGGGTGCCACATCGCACAGCCGCGCAATTGTCAGTTAAAGCGACACAGTGTCAAATCGCAAAAAATGGCCTGGTCATTCAGCAGCCAAATCCTCCGGAGCTGAAGTGGTTAAAGTGTAAGTTCATCTTTTAAGAAAAAAAAGGTGAATATAAACCCTACACCCTCCCCCTTCCTCCAGTCCCCGCTGAACTTACCCCCCATGGGTGATTCGGTTTTACCATCCTTGCAGTCAGGTAAAGCAATCTTGGTGTTTGAAAACCTTTTCATCCTTTCCTTAGATCACAGTAGTTCTGAATGGTCAGCACTAGCATGTGACTGTGCTGACCAATCAGAACGACTTTGATCCATCCTGGCATTCCTACGGAGAGAAGAGGAAGAACAGCGCAGTTTTGAAACTCTGGGACCCCTGCACCCGGTTGCTGGGGTGGTGAAAAGTTTTGTACATACTTTCTGCAGTCAGGAAACCATCAAGAGGTTCCTCCACCCCAAACTCGCTCCTCCATGTCTTTATGGATCTTGCTTTGTACACTGGTGTACAGTCATGTTGGAACAGGAAGGGGCCACAAAGTTGGGAGCATGAAATTGTCCAAAATGTCTTGGTATGCTGATGCCTTAAAGTGACACTAAAGGTTCTTTTTTTTTGTTGTAAACAACAAACATATCATATTTACCTCCACTGTGCAGCTCGTTTTGCCCCGAACCTCATCTCTGGGGTCCCTGGCGGCTCTCTCAGTTCCTCCCCACATCAGATAACCCCCTAGGAGAAGTGGGGGGGTTACCTTGCGGGCATGCTCACGAGTCCAGCATTTGGAGTCCATATATGCTGAATATAGGACTCGGCCCTGCCCCCCTCGACAGCTGAGTCATTGAATTTGATTGACAGCAGCGGGAGCCAATGGCTGCACTGCTATCAATCTATCCAATCAAAAGCCAAGAACCCCCTGGCAGAGAGACATAGGATGCATTAAGGGGAAAAAACATGAACCTTTACAACCCCTTTAAGATTTCCCTTTACTGGAACTAATGGGCCAAGCCCAATCCCTGAAAAACAACCCCACACCGTAATCCCTCCTCCACCAAAAATGATTTGGACCAGTGCACAAAGCAAGGTCCATAAAGACATGAATTACTGGAACCATGTCCTGTGGTCTGATGAGACCAAGATAAACCTATTTGGTTCAGATGGTGACAAGCGTGTGTGGGGGCAACCAGGTGAGGAGGACAAAGACAAGTGTGTCTTGTCTACAGTGAAGCATGGTGGTGGGAGTGTCATGGTCTGGGGCTGCATGAGTGCTTTCGGCACTGGGGAGCTACAGATCATTGAGGGGACCATGAATGCCAACATGTACTGTGACATACTGAAGCAGAGCATGATCCCCTCCTTTCAGAGACTGGGCCGCAGGGCAGTATTCCAACATGATAACCACCCCAAACACACCTCCAAGATGACCACTGCCTTGCTAAAGAAGCTGAGGGTAAAGGTGATAGACTGGCCAAGCATGCCTCCAGACCTAAACCCTATTGATCAACTGTGGGACATCCTCAAACAGAAGGTGGAGGAGCGCAAGGTCTCCAACATCCACCAGCTCTGTGATGTCATCATGGAGGAGGGGAAGAGGACTCCAGTGGTGACCTGTGAACCTCTGGTGAACTCCATGCCCAAGAGAGTTAAGGCAGTGCTGGTAAATAATGGTGGCTACACAAAATATTGACACTTTGGGCCCAATTTGGACATTTTCACTTAGGGGTGTACTGACTTTTGTTGCCAGTGGTTTAGACATTAATGGCTGTGTGTTGAGTTATTTTGAGGGGACAGAAAATTTACACCGTTATACAAGCTGTACACTCACTACTTTACATTGTGGACAAGTGTCATTTCAGTGACAACACTGAAGAAATGACACTTGCAATAAAAAATGTTTTATTGCCTTTTAGTGTAAATATGAGATGTGAGGTCACTCTGACCTCAGATCTCATATTTAAGAGGTCTTGTCATGCTTTTTTTTTCTATTACAAGGGATGTTTACATTCCTTGTAATAGGAATAAAAGTGACACCATTAAAAAAAAAAAGAACAGTGTAAAAATAAAAAATAAAAGGTAAAATAAATAAGAAAACACGAGTAGCGCCCTCATTTGAAAATGGTATTCAAACCACACATGTGAGGCATCGCCGCGATCGGTAGAGTGAGAGCAATAATTCTAGCCCTAGACCTCCTCTATAACTTAAACATGCAACCTGTAGAATTTTTTAAATGTCACCTATGGAGATTTTTAAGGGTAAAAGTCGCCATTTCACGAGCGGGCGCAATTTTGAAGCGTGACATGTTGGGTATTAATTTACTCGGCATAACGTTATCTTTCACAATATAAAAAAAATTGGGCTAACTTTACTGTTGTCTTATTTTTTTATTAAAAAAGTGTATTTTTTCCAAAGAAAATGCGCTTGTAAGGCCGCGTACACACGGGCGGATTGTCCGGCCAACTTAGTCCGCTGAAACACAGTTCAGCGGACAGTCCGCTCGTGTGTGGGCTTCAGCGGACTGTTTCAGCGGACAGTCTGGTGAACCAAGTCTTTCGGAATTTCCGTAAGACAGTCCGTCCAAACTTGGTTTCAGTGGACAGTCCGCTCGTGAGTAGGCAAGTTGGACGGACTAAGTATGGCGCATGCTCAGAAAGGATTTACATGGCCGAAAGTTGCATTGCAGTGTATTGGACGTCGAATTTCTAGTCCCGTCGTACGTGCTGTACACGTCATTGTGCAAGTTTTCAGCGGACTGTTCGTTCGTCGTGTGTGGTCAAGTCCGTTCATTCAAAATTAGGACGGATTGTCTGTCAGACTGTCTGACGAACTAAGTTGGGTGGACAATCCGCCCGTGTGTACGCGGCCTAAGACCGCTGCGCAAATACAGCGTGACAAAAAGTATTGCAACAACCGCCATTTTATTCTCTAGGGTGTTAGAAAAAAATATATAATGTTGAGGGGTTCTATGTAATTTTCTAGCAAAAATAAATGTTTTTAACTTGTAAACAACAAATCTCAGAAAGAGGCTCGCTCCTTGAGTGGTTAAAGGATATTGGTACATTTTTAATGCAGCATTTTTAATATATACACATATATATATATATATATATATATATATATATATATATATATATATATATATATATATATATATATATATATATTTTTTTTTTTTTTTATATATATATATAATTTTTTCCCTGTGCTTTGAGAGCTGACACCATAGGCTCAGGTCAGCAGGAACCGTGCTTTGTTTATAGTCAGCCTGTCTGCAGTCTGCACTGTACAATGTAGAGAGATGATTATCTGCAGACCAGGACTGAGGACAAGAGAAGTATCAGAAAGTGTCATTCTCGCTTAAAAACTAATGAAGGAAGAAAACTCAGCACGTACATTGTTTTTTAATTGTGGAAGAGGGAGGGGAATGGGGCCAGGTACAAGTATATCGTTTTACTGGGTGAAGGTCCACTTTACTCATCACCTGCACTGACTCTTGCTATGTTATCTAAGTGTCTGTTCCTCACTTTCATGTTATCATATGGCTCTGGTAACCCCTGGCAGCATCCTCCACCTAAAATCCATTGCTACACCTTTGTCTTACCTTTGCTACCTTCTGGATTGATACAACCAACTTAAACCACAGACCTTCCTTATATCTGGACCCCTCCTTAGCCTGACAAGCTGCAGGCCACCACCAACTAGAGATGGACGAACTGCCGACAGGACGTTTCGCAAACCGCGAACGCGGCTAAAAGTTTGCGAACCGCAAAGTTAGCGGGCTCCATTGACTTCAATGGCAGGCAACCTTTAAAAACCTACAGGTCATATTTTCAGCCACAAAATACTTACTAGCTGTGCACACATAGTCCCACCACATGGCCACTGACATAACACATGTATGAAGTGAATCTGGGATCGACAACGACAAGCATTCTTTTTTTATCTGTGACATTTTGACAATTCAGGACTCAGGAGCGCATGAATGCCATGGAGGAGAGGAAAGGTCAGGGTAGGCTATGAAGAGGGTGCAGGAGATGATCACCAGCACCGTGATAGAGAGCACTGACACCAGCACCATGATAGAGTGCACTGACACCAGCACCATCATAGAGTGCACTGACACCAGCACCGTCATATAGAGCACTGACACCAGCACCGTGATATAGAGCACTGACACCAGCACCATGATAGAGTGCACTGACACCAGCACCGTGATATAGAGCACTGACACCAGCACCGTCATATAGAGCACTGACACCAGTACTGTGATAGAGTGCACTGACACCAGCACCGTGATATAGAGCACTGACACCAGCACCGTGATAGAGTGCACTGACACCAGCACTGTGATATAGAGCTCTGACACCAGCACTGTGATATAGAGCACTGACACCAGCACTGTGATAGAGTGCACTGACACCAGCATCGTGAAATAGAGCACCGACACCAGCACCGTCATAGAGAGCACTGACATCAGCACCGAGATAAAGAGCACTGGCAGCAGCACTGATACCAGAAACTCGCTGCTGGGCCCCAAAAATATGACACCGGTCAACCTCTTCAAACAGGAGGGTATGGGCATATAGTACGGTGTGCTTTTTTTGTACAAGGAAGTGAGCCAAATGTAGAAAAAAGGTCTGTGTGCTAGATTAAATAAATAGTTTATAGAGATATACATGGTCTGAATTCCTCCGGGATCCATGCCTCATTCATTTTTATAAATATGAGGTAGTCAACACTGTCGTGAGCTAGGCGAGTACACTTATTGGTCACGATCCCCCCTGCTGCGATGAACGTCCTTTCGGACAGGACTCTGGACGAGGGGCAAGTCAACAGTTCCATTGCAAATTGGGCAAGCTCTGGCCAGAGGTCAAGCCTGCCCACCCAGTAGTCCAGGGGTTCATCACTCCTCAGAGCGTCCACATCAGCTGTTAACCCAATGTAGTCAGACACCTGTCGGTCTAGGCATTCCCTGATGCTGGATCCGGATGAGACCTGTCGATGGGTCGGCTGAAAGAATGACCTCATATCAGAAATTACCAACACATCTTCAAACCGCCCTCTTCTTGCAGGCACTGTTGGATTGGTACCCACAACTCTTTCTCTGGGAGTGGGAATTCCTCCTCTGCCAGCGCACGCAAAAGCAGAATGCAGCATTTCTTGAAGCAAGGCCTGGAAGTGCTCCATTCTGACAGTCCTCTTTGACAGTGGCAACATTTCCGCCATTTTGTGTTTGTACCGGGGGTCTAAGTACGTTGCCACCCAGTACTGGTCCTTGACCCTTATGCTTTTTATATGGGGGTCCCTGTTAAAACACTGGAGCATGAAGGCCCCCATTTGCACTAAACTGGAAGCGGTGTGGTGGCCTGGCTCCTGCTCATCATCATGGATAATGTCGTCCTCCTCGTTCTCCTCTCCCCATCCACCATCCACGCACAACAACAGGGATCCCAGAAAGGTTTAAAGCATGCTCTTCTTGCTCCTCCTCATCCGCCCCGGCACCATCCTCCTCTGACTCCTCTTCAGACTTCTGTTGTTGACTTGTCTCAGATAGAGTAGCCCCCCCTGGGAATTCATCCAGCATTGTGACTTCTTCATCTTCCCGCTCCTGCTCCTCCACAGCTTGATCAATGACACGACGCAATGCACACTCCATAAAGAAGGCATAAGGTACCATGTCCTGGCACCATGGCTGCGACTGACCAGTTTGGTGATCTCATCAAATGGCCGCAGAAGTCTGCATGCGTCGCGCATGAGCAGCCACTGGCGCGGTGAAAAAAAAACAGCTCCCCAGAACATGTTTTGCCACAGAGTTCGTACAGGTAGACGTTAACTGCACGTTTCTGCTGGAGCAGCCTATCAAGCATATAGAAGGTTGAGTTCCATCGCGTCGGGCAATGCGCAAATAAGACGTCTGACCGGCAGATTGTGTCGCCGCTGAATGTCAGCAAGGCGAGCCATGGCCATGTAAGATCTTCTGAAATGGGCGGAGATTTTCCTTGCCTGCCGCAAGATGTCCTGGACCCCAGGGTATTTGACAAGGAATTGCTGCACGACCAAGTTTAAGACGTGTGCCATGCATGGCACGTGTGTAATTTTGCCCTGTTTCAATGCGCTAAGCAGATTGGCACCGTTGTCACGCACCACTTTACCAACTGTCAAATTGAGCCGTGTTAGCCTCTGATCTGCCTGTGAACGCAAAGCTGAAAGGAGTGCAGGGCCAGTGTGGCTCTTGGCTTCCAGGCACAACAGATGCAGCACAGCATGGCAACGTCTCACCTGGCATGTAGAATAGGTTCTTGGGAGCTTGGGTGGCGCAGCGGAAGAGACGCTAGCAGCGGAAAAGGAGGAGTCAGCCGAGGAGGAGAGGGAGGAGGATGGAGTAGGAGGGGGAGAAGAAGAGGCAGGCCTCCATGCAATCCGTGGCGGTAAAACCAAATCTACACGGGTTACATGCTTGACGGCCGTCAGAAGGTTCATCTAGTGGGCAGTAAAAGTGATATACCTTCCCTGCCCGTGTTTGCTAGACCACGTGTCTGTGGTCAGATGTAGCTTGGCACCGACACTGTGTGCCAGAGATACATTCACTTGCCGCTGAACATGGCCATATAGCTCTGGGATGCCCTTCTGTGAGAAATACTTCCTTCCTGGGACCTTCCTTTGTAGTGTTCCAATGGCCACAAATTTTCGAAAGGCCTCCAAGTCCACCAGTTTATATGGCAGTAGTTGGCGGGCTATCAGATCTGACAAGCCAGCCGTCAACCGTTGGGCAAGAGGGTTATCTGGCGTCATCATTTTTTTACGCTCGAACATTTGGCCCACGGAAGCCTGCCTTTTTGCAGAAAAACGTGAGGATGGCGTGATGGAAGGTGGAGTGGAGGACAATTGTGAGGAGAGAGGAGAAGGAGAAGTAAAAGACGAGGCTGGACGGTGAGAGCCTGGAGTGTGACTTTGTGTGTTCCGTTGCTCCCACTGGGCTCGGTGATGGCAGCTCATGTGCCTTCTTAAGGCGGTCGTCTCTAGGTGAGTGTTGGGCTTACCGCGACTTATGTGTTGACTGCAGAGATTGCAGATGGCAACACTATTGTCAGCAGCAAACACTTTTAAAAAAGCCCACACTGCGGAGCCATGTGCCGGCGTCCTGGGAGCGCCAGATGTGACCGTACATGGTTGATGCCTTGCTTCTGATACATTCACAGTCTGCTTTGTCCCTCTTGTGCAATCTAAGTTCTTCCTGCTTCTCCTCCCTATCTGCTGGTCCATATCTCCCTCTGAACTCCCCTCCTCTTCCTCTCTTGTGGGCACCCACGTGACATCACTAGACACGTCATCATCGACGTCACCTTCCCCACCGCTATAAGTAGAGATCTTGGAGTAGCAGCAACACCGGGGACCAACCTCCTCCTTGGGCTGATCTGGGTACTGTCGTCAGACTGCTGAGTGGCGGTTGTTGCTACTTCCTCTTCCTGATCCAATGGCAAATGCCAAAAGCGGCTGCGCATCGGAAATGTCTTGATATGGATCGGAAAATAATTCCTGTGACTCAAGCGGAAGGTATGTGGTGGTGGTGGTGGTGTTGGTGGTAGTGTCTTTGGGGGTACACATAGCAGAGAGTGAAGAAGAGGGTGCAGATCGAGAGGATGAAGAGGGTGCAGAAGAGTAAGGCTGAGTGAGCCACTCAACCAAGTCTGGTGCGTCCTTTGACGTAATCGCACGCACCTTCTGCAATTTGCCACTTTGGCTCAAGTCTGTTGCTCCTGCCCTAAGCCTACCACCCCTGTGGAAGGGCCTGCCTCTTCCTCTGCCTGTCATTTTTAAATGACCCTGTGACAAAAGTCTCTAGAGAAGTGCAGTATGTATGTGGAAGAAGGTATATAACACCCCGCTTCAATCTGTCGTTTTTGGGGGCCACTGGTCTATCACACCAGTTAAAATACTTTTTTTTATTGCGTTTGCCACTCTTTGTAGTATCGCTGCAGAAACTCTCAGCAGTCACAATGCTGTACAATGGAAATGCACAATACTATGCTTTCTATATGTGCAAGTATTTTATATGTGTATTACACACCTATATACCGCACACCAAATAGTACACCTATACCAGTCCTTAAAAGGACCTTTGTGGACCTAGTAACTAGTGATTTGCAGACTGTCCCTCAGTCCCTACACTGATAAAAGACTGCTGCAGAATAGGGCAGCAGTCAGCAGCAGTGCACCACAACCCTACATACTGTACACCTATACCAGTCCTTAGAAGGACCTTTGTGGACCTAGTAGCTATTGATTTGCAGACTGTCCCTCAGTCCTTACACTGATAAAGACTGCTGCAGAATAGGGCAGCAGTCAGCAGCAGTGCACCACAACCCTATATATTGTACACCTATACCAGTCCTTACAAGGCTCTTTGTGGACCTAGTAGCTAGTGATTTGCAGACTGTCCCTCAGTCCCTACACTGATAAAAGACAGCTGCAGAAACCAGCAGTAATCTGCACCACAGCCCTGCACCAGCACCCTATATATTGTACACCTATACCAATCCTTAAAAGGACCTTTGTGGACCTAGTAGCTAGCGATTTGTGTCACTACAGTCTCTCCCTGCTACACACAGCGTCCTGTCCCTAAACTGACATAAGACAGAATGTAAAATGGCCGCAAGATCAGGTCTGTTTATAAGGTAGGGGGAATGTCCAATTGTCCATGTGCTGAAATGTCTCAATTGGCTGTCCTGCACCCCATGATGGACGTGTCATCATGGGTCAAAGTTCTTTCACACTGTAAACACATATGTCCACCAGCAGCGGCAATAGTCCGCCGATTGGGTGAATCGCGAGCACGCCAAATTCGCCGAGAACCGACCGCCGGGCGAACAGTTCGGCCATCCCTACCACCAACAATGCTATCTGAAGGAATCGTAATTCCAACCTCACCAAGAACTCTTCCAAACCCTGGTACTTTCAAAACCTCCATCCTATATCCATCCAATCAGTGCCAGGACAAGGTCATCTAGAGCCCAGGGTGAACATGCCAAATTATCCCCCCAAGATGTATGAGCATTATATGTCAACTAAATCCCTCCCCCCCCCAAAAAAAAATTGTCTCACCTTTGCTACCTTCTGAATTGATACAACCAATTTAAACCACGGACTTACCTTATATATGGACCCCATCTTAGCCTGACAAGCTCCTGGCCACCACCAATAATGCTATCTGAAGGAATCATAATTCCAAACTCACCAAGAACTCTTCCAAATCCTGGTACGTTCAAAACCTCCATCTGGGTGACATCCTATGTCCATCCAACCAATGCCAAGACAAGATCATCTAGAGCCCAGGGTGAACATGCCAAATTACCCCCCCCCCCAAGATGTATGAGCATTATGTGTCAGCTAAATCCCCCCCAACCCCCAAAAAAATGAGCACTAATCTGCATGCTCACCCTCTAAGCATACATTTCCCCTTCTCTCAGTACAAATCTGCCCCCCCCCGCTGAAATCACCCCTCCTAGTACATATATTTGCCCCCCCTCCCAGTTCAAATCCCCTCTCTCCCCATATGCACCCCCCCCAAAAAATTCTCCTTCTAGCACAAATCCCTTTTGCACTCAAATTTCCTCTCCAAGCACAAATCCCCCCCACTCCAAATTCCCCCTTCCAGCACAATTTTCCCTCCCCCAATCCCCCATCCTAGCACAAATCCCCCCTAAATGTCCCCTCTTAGCCAAATTCCCCCCAATTATCCCAACTAGCACAAATCCTCCCCTAACAAAAAATATTTCCGCTTTACCATATTACGTTTATAGCACAAACACCCCAAATCCCCCATCCTCTTTCCCCAGCACAAATTCCACCATCCCTCCTCCCAACACAAATCCCCTCAAATCACCAATCCTAGCACACCTCCCTAAATCTGCCCTCCTAAAACAATTCTTACCCCCTGCCACTCCTCAAATTCCCCTTTCTGAACACAAATCCCCCTCCTTGTGCTGCCGCCCCCCACCTCAAATAATACCACAGTGCCCAGGGCAACTGTCCCTCCTGCCCACCCCCGGCGCTGCATCCAACTCATCATCACCCATCCTAAACCCCATTAAGGCTCTACAGAATGATTACCCTGGGCCGGTAATGAAAGCTCTCAAGGCCAATGGAAAGAAAACGAAGAACTGTTTGTGTTGGGTTTATCCTTTAGTAAACAATTAAAGTATTGAGTGCACTCTGAAGATTATAAAAGGCATTTTCGGACTTGGAAATCCTGTTCCGGTATCATCATTAGTTATAATTTGATTCCATGATATTTATTTTTTGCTCAATTTCCATTTTATACCACCTATAGGCCGCTGTACAGTAATGAATGAAGGGTGCAGAATTATTTTCTGAATTCATACAATAACAAAATAGCTGGACCGATGATTAAATATACAACAGCAATTATCCTTTGCCAAAACCCTTAAGCGTCAGGAAAGATGGACGTTTTTTCTGAAAACGAAAAAGAGTGAACCAAGTCAGGAAAGGATCCACAGTTTAAAAGAAAATTCTTAAAACCCAATTGAACCCTGACTATTATTGTCATTCAGTCAGGCTGTGTATACAGGAACAACATGCTGATCTTTTTTTTTTTTTAACACAAAGTGCTGCAATAAGATTTAGAAGGCCATAGGGAAGTCCCCGTGCGTCAGAGGGGGGCGGGGTCAAGGGGGGCTCCGCTCTCCATTATATAAGAAATGTCAGAAGAACACAAGCGTCACACAACGGAAGACTCCCACAGAGTCGGATCATGTGGACTGAGCGGAGAAGAAGCCGGAGCAAGATGCGGGACAAGAAGAGCGGAGGAAGAAGATGAAGAAGAAGATGGAGAAGAAGAAGATGGAGGAAGAAGAACACCGAAGGAAGACCAGAAGAAAGAAGATGGAAGAAGCGGGAAGAAGAATAAATTAATAAAGGACTTGTCAAAAACTGTCTCTTGTGTTTTTTAACCCTTTTGACACTTTTTTGTGAATTCGTAAGGGTACATTTGTACCCCATTACCAATTCTCATAGGGGGGAGCGGGATCTGGGGGTCCCCTTGTTAAGATTCCAGATCCCGGATTCCGATAAGCCCCCCACCCGCAGACACCCACAACCACCGGGCAAGGGTTGTGGGGATTAGGCCCTTCTCCCCATCGACATGGGGACAAGGTGCTTTGGGCGGGGCCGCTACCCCAAAGCACCCTCCCAATGTTGAGGGCATGTGGCCTGGTACGGTTCAGGAGGGGGGTGCTCTCTTGTCCCCCCCTCTTTTCCTGTGTCCTGCCAGGTTGCATGCTCGGATAAGGGTATGGTATGGATTTTTGAGGGGACCCCACGCCATTTTTTTTTTTATTTTGGCGAGAGGTTCCCCTTAATATCCATACCAGACCTGAAGAAGATGGAGGAGAAGCTGGAGAAAGAAGTACACAGAAGGAAAACCAGAAGAAAGAAGATGGAAGAAGAAGCAGAAAGAAGAGGAAATTAATAAAGGACTTGTCAAAAATTGTCTCTTGTGTTTTTGAACCCTTTTGACACTTTTTTTTGTGAAATGGTAGGGGTACATTTGTACCCCATTACCAATTCACACGGGGGGGTCGGGATCGGGGGGTCCCCTTGTTTAAAGGGATGTCCCAGATTCCAATAAACCCCCCACCTGCAGACCAAGGGTTGTGTGGGGATGATGCTCTTGTCCCCATTAACATGGGGAAGATGCCCTCAATATCTTCCCCATGTTGAGGGCATGTGGCCTGGTACGGTTCGGGGGGGTGTTTTTTCACCCCCCCCTCTTTTCCTGCGGCCTGCCAGGTTGCATGCTCGGATAAAGGGTCTGGTATGGATATTTGGGGGGAACCCCACATAATTTTTTTTTTCAATTTTGGCACGGGGTTCCCCTTAAAATCCATACCAGACCTGAAGGGCCTGGTATGGAATTTAGGGGGACCCCCACACTTTTTTTTAAATTTTGGTTTGGGGTTCCCCTGTGGGTGAATTCCATGCCGTTTTTATCAATGAGCTGTTATGTTACGGACCCGACAATTCATTATAGCCACAAGTAGTTTTAAATGACTTTTTTTCCTTTAGAAATTAAATTTTGCTGTCAGACTGTTCTAAACACCGGAAACATGCGCACCTTTACAGGCATACTATAGACCCCCCCAGGTATGAAATTTAAAGGAATATTACCGTACACTTTTATTGTTTCACTTTAAGCATTATTAAAATCACTGCTCTCGAAAAAAAAACTGCCATTTTTAAAACTTTTTTTTTGCATTGATACCCTGGGGCAGGATCTAGGTCCTCAAACACTTTTTATGACAATACCATGCATATAAGCCTTTAAAATTAGCACTTTTGATTTCTCCCATAGACTTTTAAAGGGTGTTCTGCGGCTTTCGAATTTGCCGCAAATACCCAAAATTTTTCGCTGTTCTAGGTCCGACTGACTTCCTGACGGAATTCCGGCGGTGTTCCGACGGACTTTCCGAACGAACGAACTTGCCCACATGACTGGACTTTCCGGCAGACTAGGTCCGCCAGTCGCCCCGACGGAGTTCCGACAGAGTTCCGGCAGACTTCCAAATGAACGGACCTGCCCACACACGGACTAAAGTCTGTTCATTTTGAACGTGATGAGTTACGACAGGGACTAGAAAAGGAAGTCAATAAATTGATAAAATCTATAAAAGCGGCGAGATTGACAACTTGCAATCCCCGTCGTCTGGTATGGATTTTAAAGGGGGAACCCCCTACGCTGAATAAAACGGCGTGGGGTTCCCCCCAAGGTCCATGCCAGACCCTTATCCGAGCACACAGCCCAGCCAGTCAGGAAAGGGGGTGGGGACGAGCGAGTTCCCCCCCTGAACCGTACCAGGCCGCATGCGCTCAACATGGGGGTGGATGCTTTGGGGAAGGGGGGCGCTCTGTGGGCCCCCACCCCAAAGCACCTTGTCCCCATGTTGATGAGGACAAGGGCCTCTTCCCAACAACCCTGCCCGTTGGTTGTTGGGGTCTGCGGGGGGGCTTATCGGAATCCGGGAGCCCCCTTTAAAAAGGGGGCCCCGCAGATCCCGACCCCTCACCCTATGTGAATACATATGGAGTACTTCGTATCCCTACCCATTTACCTGACGGGAAAAAAGTGTCAAGAAAAAAACACACTAGACAGGTTTTTAAAGTAGTATATTAGGTCTCTTCCGTCTTCGGGGGTCTCTTTCGACTCCTCCGCTCTCTCCAGCCTCTTCTCTTACTCTCTGGCTTTCTATCCCAGTCTCCGGTTCTTCTCCCGCTCTCCGATTCTTCTACCACTCTCCGATTCTTCTCCCGGGCTCCTCCACTATCTTCTGCTCTTTTGCCGCTCTTTTGCTAGTGGTGGCCCAGTGTTTTCCATCTTCTTCTTCCCTCCTGTCTTCTTCCGATGTTGACACAACGCTCTCTCCCGCTGCAATGCTGTGTGCACGGGGCGGTACAACTTATATAGGCATGAAGCAGGGTCACCGGGTGATTTAATAAGGGCCCCCAGATCCCGGCCCCCACACTATGTGAATAAGTATGGGGTACCCCTACCCATTCACCTGGGGGAAAGAAAGTCAATAAAAAAACACACTAGACACAAGTAGTTTATTAGGCAGCTCCAGGGGTGTCTTCCATCTTCTTCCGACTCCTCCACTCTCTCTGGCCTCTACTCCCGCTCTCTCCGATTCTTCTCCCGGGCTCCTCCACTATCTTCTGCTATTTTTCTTTTGCTAGTGGTAGTCCGTTTTTTTCCTTCGTCTTCTTCTTCCTTCTTCTGTTCTTCCGATTTTGACACAACGCGCTCTCCTGCTGAAATGCTGTGGACACGGTAGGCAACGACTTATATAGGCAGGGGCGGGGTCACCGGGTGATGTCACCCGGTGACCCCACCCCTTATAATATCACAGTCCCAGCATGCCCCAGGATTGTGACATCACCAGGGGCAGGGTCACAGGGTGACATCACCCGTGACCCTGCCCCATGCTTATATAAGCCGTTGTGCACCGTGTCCACAGCATTACAGCGGGAGAGAGCGTTGTATCAACATTGGAAGAACAGAAGAAGATGACGACGAAGGAGAAAACCGGGCCACCACTAGCAGAAGAGCGGCAAAAGAGCAGAAGATAGCGGAGGAGCCCGGGAGAAGAATCGAAGATCGGGAGAAGAGGCCGGAGGGCAGGAGAAGAACCCGGAAAGTGCAGAGAAGTCGGAAGAGATCCCTGAAGTCGGAATAAGACCCCCGGAGCTGGAGCCAGAGCCCCGGAAGAATGATACATTTTTTTCAAATTTGTTTATAGCGCAAAAAATAAAACCGCAGAGGTGATCAAATTCCACCAAAAGAAAGCTCTATTTGTGAGGGAAAAAAGGACGTCAATTTTGTTTGGGAGCCACGTCGCACGACTGCGCAATTGTCAGTTAAAGCGATGCAGTGCCGAATCGCAAAAAGTGCTCTGGTCGTTGGGCAGCCAAATGGTTCGGGGCTTAAGTGGTCAAAGGGATAGCGCATCAATTGTGCACAAGTATTTATTGATCTTCTATCCACTGTCCCATTTTATTTATTTCACACAGAGCGCAAAAATTTATTTTTGTTTAACAAATGTATACTGTATATGAAAGAGAGTTGTGTAGATCAATGTGGTCAAGGGGTTCTGTCTCTGATTTCACAGTTTCTAATTGCTGATTTACTGCTGACTGCAGTTGTGTTTTTTTTTTCCATTAGATAACCTTTAAGTCTTAAAGGTTATGTGTAGAGGTTTTGTACAGACATTCTGCTATCAGGAAACCAGCAAGGGGTTACTTGTAATTAGGGATGCGCCAAACCCCCCCCCCCCTTGTTCGGTTTGCACCAGAACATGCTAACAAGCAAAAAATGTGTTCGAACATGCGAACCCCGTTAAAGTCTCTTGTCTTTTTTTAACCTTTTTGTCACTTTTTTTGTGAAATGGTAGGGGTACCCCATTACCAATTCACACGGGGGGGCCAGGATCTGGTGGTCCCCTTGTTAAAGGGGGCTTCCAGATTCTGATAATCCCCCTGCCCGCAGACCCCCACAACCACTGGGCAAGGGTTGTGTGGATGAGGCCCTTCTCCCCATCAACATGGAGACAAGGTGCTTTGAGGGGCTATCTGAAAGCACCCTCCCAATGTTGAGGGCATGTGGCCTGGTACGGTTCAGGAGGGGGGGCGCTCTCTCGCCCCCCCTCTTTTCCTGCGGCCTGCCAGGTTGCGTGCTCGGATAAGGGTCTGGTATGGATTTTTGGAGGTACCCCACGCCATTTTAAAAAAACTTTTATGTGTACTGAACTTTTATGTGTATTGTGGACCGACAATTCATTTTAGCCGTGAGTAAACTTTTTTTTCCTTTAGAAATTTCCTTTTGCTGTCAGACTGTTTTAAACACGGGAAACATGCGCCCCTTCACAGGCACCCCCCAGGTACAACATTTAAAGGAATATTACACTTTTATTGTTTCACTTTAAGCATTATTAAAATCACTGCTCCCAAAAAAACAGCTGTTTTTAAAACTTTTTTTGCATTGATACATGTCCCCTGGGGCAGGACCCGGGTCCCCAAACACTTTTTATGACAATTATGCATATAAGCCTTTAAAATTAGCACTTTTGATTTATCCCATAGACTTTTAAAGGGTGTTCCGCGGCTTTCAAATTTGCCACGAACACCCCAAATTGTTCGCTATTCGGCGAACGGGCGAACAGCCAATGTTCGAGTTGAACTCATGTTCGACTTTAACAGATAGCCCATCCCTATTCAGAACATCCAGGTGTGAATGGAGCCTAAAGCCTTGTATACACGATCAGACTTTCTGACGGGAAATATGTGATGACAGGCTGTTGGCGGAAAATCCAATCGTGTGTATGTGTACGCTCCATCGGACAATTGTTGTCGGACTTTGCCCCAACAAATGTTGGCTAGCAGGTTTTAAAATTTTCCGTGGACAAATGTCTATTGGATTTTCCGAGCATGTGTACACAAGTCCATTGGACAAAAGTCCAAAGTACAAACACGCACGCTCAGAAGCAAGGACGAGCCGGAAGCGGTCAGTCTTGTAAACTAGCGTAAAGGAGAATTAACATTCGTGACGTGGCAAATCTGGAAATGCAGCACACATTCTCTTTTTTAACCACTTCAGCCCCGGATCAATTGTCAGCCTAAGGACCAGAGGTCTTTTTACAATTTCGCATTGCACTGCTTTAACTGGTAATTGCGCGGTCATGCAATGTTGTACCCAAACGAAATTTGCGTCCTTTTCTTATCACAAATAGAGCTTTCTTTTGATGGTATTTGATTGCCTTTGCGATTTTTATTTTTTGCGATATAAATGGAAAAAGACCGAAAATTTTGAGAAAAAAATATATTTTCTACTTTTTGTTATAAGAAAAATTGAATAAACTCAATTTTAGTCATACATTTAGGGCAAAATGTATTCAGCCACATGTCTTTAGTAAAAAAATGTCAATAAGCGCATATTTATTGGTTTGCGCAAAAGTTATAGCGTCTACAAACTAGAGTACATTTTCTGGAATTTACACAGCTTTTAATTTATGACTGCCTATCTCATTTCTTGAGGTGCTAAAATGGTAGGGCAGTACAAACCCCCCCCCCCCCATGACCCCATTTTGGAAAGTAGACACCCCAAGGAAATTGCTGAGGGGTATGTTGAGCCCATTAAATATTTTTTTTTTGTCCCAAGTCATTGAATAATGACAAAAAAAAAAGAGTTTACAAAAAGTTGTCACTAAATGATATATTGCTCACACATGCCATAGTTATATGTGGAATTGCACCCCAAAATATATTCTGCTGCTTCTCCTGAGTACGGGGATACCACATATGTGGGACTTTTTGGGAGTCTAGCTGCGTACGGCACCCCGAAAACCAATCACTGCCTTCAGGGTTTCTAAGGGTGCAAATTTTTGATTTCACTCCTCACTACCTATCACAGTTTCGAAGGCCATAAAATGTGAAAATAACACAACCCCCCCCCCCCCAAATGACCCCATTTTGGAAAGTAGACACCCCAAGCTATTTACTGAGAGGCATGTTGAGTCCATGAAATATTTTATATTTTGCCACAAGTTGCAGGAATATTAAAAAATTTTTTTTTTTTTGCACAAAGTTGTCACTAAATGATATATTGCTCACACATGCTATGGGCATAAGTGAAATTACACCCCAAAATTAATTCTGCTGCTTCTCCCGAGTATGGGGATTCCACATGTGGGGGACTTTTTGGGAGCCTAGCCACGTACGGGACCCCAAAAACCAAGCACTGCCTTCTGGATTTAAATATAAAACGCTACCAAATCGGGGGGGATTTGTGTGCCTATGTGTACCTATATGTCAGTGTAGTGTTGGTGCACACTTACTTTCTCTGTTCTCCTCGTAGTCCGGTCAAAAAGACCGCCCCAAGGAGAATGACATCACTTTCTCCCTGCCTGTGTTTACAATACACAGCGGGGGAAGCTTCTCATTCGCCAGGAGCGATCGAAAGGGGATGGCCAGAAACCAACGGCCATCGGCTCATCCCAGATCGCTCTTGAAGCGAAACGGACTGCCGCATCCAGCGAGAGGGGGTCCGATCGGACCCCCCACCCGCTGGAAGGCAAGGACGTACATGGACGTGCTTGTGCCTGTCGGCAGGGGCGTAACTAGAACCTTCAGGGCCCCGATGCAGGAAACCTTGGAGGCCCCCCCTCCGACCTCCGGACAGGGCTCTTTCCTCCGAGCCCGATGGTGGAACACCAGGGCCCAGTCCCAAGTGGGTGGCCGCATATAAAGGAACCGATTTAAAAAACATCAATTATAGCCACTGTGCCCATCAAACGCCACCACTGTACCATCAAACGCCACCACTGTACCATCAAATGTCTCCGCTGTGCCCATCAAACTCTGCCGCTGTGCCCATCAAACTCTGCCGCTGTGCCCATCAAACTCTGCCGCTGTGCCCATCAAATGCTGCCACTGTGCACATCAAATGCTGTTGGTGTGCCCATCAAATGCTGCCACTGTGAATCTCCACCACCTGCTCGCTGTCTGCCCGCCACTTACACTGTCTTGGTGGGCCAGCGGGTAACGGCCATGAGCGGGGTCCTCCATGCATCTCCTGCCATCCTCATCTCCCGTCCTCTCCTCCTGATAAGTGTACAATAGCTGCGCCTATCGTTTCAGCCAATCAGGTGATGGGTAACAGACCCACACACCTGATTGGTGGAGAGGCGGTTCAGTGTTAGGAAAGTGAATATTAACCGGTTCCCGACCAGCGCACGACGACAGAATGGCACGGGCAGGCACGGGCAGGCATATTGGCGTACAGGTACGTCCAATCTTCAATGCCGCCCTGCCATCGGGAGCGCGCCGCTGGCGGCGCGCTCCCACACTGGTCGGGACCCCCCGTGAGTCCGGTCGCGGGTCCTGCGGACTCGATCACGGGACGGCTGAATGGAGGAAATGCCGTGTAAACAGCATTTCTCCATTCTGCCTAGCAACTAGTGACGCTGATCTCTGCTCCATGTGATTGGAGCAGAGATCAGTGTTCACTAAATGAAAGCCCAACCCCCCCACAGTTAGTAACACACCCCTAGGAACACTTAACCCCTACACTGCCACCCACTGGTTAACCCTTTCACTGCCAGTGTCATTTACACAGGAATCACTGCATTTATATAGCAGTGATTACTGTATAAATGACAATGGTCCCAAAAATGTGTCAAAAATGTCCGATGGGCCCCCCACAATGTCGCAGTCACAATAAAAATCGCTGATCGCCGCCATTACTAGTAAAAAAAAAAAATAATAAAAAATTATTAATAAAAATGCTATAAAACTATCCCTATTTTGTAAACGCTATAACTTTTGCGCAAACCAATCAATAATCGCTTATCGCGATTTTTTTTACCAAAAATATGTAAAAGAATACGTATCGGCCTAAACTGAAGGAAAAAAATGTTTTTTTGTATATTTTTGGGGGATATTTATTATAACAAAAAGTAAAAAATAATGCATTTTTTTCAAAATTGTCGCTCTATTTTTGTTTATAGCGCAAAAAATAAAAACCGCAGGGGTGACCAAATACCACCAAAAGAAAGCTCTATTTGTGGGAAAAAAAGGACGTCAATTTTGTTTGGGAGCCACGTCGCACGACCGCGCAATTGTCAGTTAAAGCGACGCAGTGCCAAATCGCAAAAAGTGGTCTGGTCTTTGACCAGTCTGTAAGTGGTTAATTCACTTTTCTAACACACCTGGCTAGACTGTGAGCGTCAAGCATGGCGCTCACAGTTCACCTATTTTGAAGCCTATTAGAGCCCATGGCTCTAATCAGGTGCTGCGCTATGCATGAATCTATCCATTGCTCATAGAGGGGGTGGCTGGAGAGAGGGGGCGGCACCTGTGCACCCTTTTGGATGCACCACCACTGATAAACACATGCACATTCACATACATACATATGCATACATGCACACTCACATACATGCGCACACACACATGCATACATACACATACATATATGAACACACATACAAGCATGCTCACACACACACACACACACACACACACACATGCTCACACACATACATGCATGCTCACACACACACACACACACACACACACACATACATGCATGCTCACACATACAAGCATGCTCACACACACATGCATGCATACTCACACACACGCACATACAATCATGCTCACACATACATGCATGCTCACACACACGCACATACAATCATGCTCACATGCACACATACAAGCATGCTCACACACACATATACAAGCATGCTCACACGCACACATACAAGCATGCTCACACGCACACATACAAGCATGCTCACACGCACATATACAAGCATGCTCACACGCACATATACAAGCTTGCTCACACGCACACATACAAGCATGCTCACACGCACACATACAAGCATGCTCACACACACATATACAAGCATGCTCACACACACATATACAAGCATGCTCACATGCACACATACAAGCATGCTCACACACACACACACACACATACATACAAGCATGCTCACACATACATACAAGCATGCTCACACATACATACACGCATGCTCACACATACACATACAAGCATGCTCACACACATACATACATACAAGCATGCTCATACACACACACATACATACATACATACATACATACAAGCATGCTCACACAGACATACATACAAGCATGCTCACACACACACAATAGATACAAGCATGCTCACACACACATACATACAAGCATGCTCACACGCACATATACAAGCATGCTCACACGCACATATACAAGCATGCTCACACGCACACATACAAGCATGCTCACACGCACACACACACATACATACAAGCATGCTCACACATACATACACGCATGCTCACACATACACATACAAGCATGCTCACACACACACACATACATACATACAAGCATGCTCACACACACACACGCATACATACAAGCATGCTCACACAGACATACATACAAGCATGCTCACACACACACACACACATACATACAAGCATGCTCACACACACACACATACAAGCATGCTCACACACACTCACACACACACATATAAACACAAATACAGTAGCTAGTCTTATAAAAAAAAAAAACGGCAGACATTTACCTTGGCTCTTCCTGCCGGGTACTGCACTGTAGGGGGAGACAAAGAGCACATACTTTACCCTAATGTGAGGAGCTCCCGCACAGTGCCGATTTCAGTTCAGCTGATGATCAAGGAGCTCCTCTCAGCCTCCCCTCCTACGGAAGAGTACAGGGGGCCCTCAAGGGTCCCCTGCAGCAAGGGGCCCGGTCGCCATGGCGATCTTGGCGACCCCTATAATTCCGCCACTGCCTTCGGTGCCATTGCGCCGACGTACATTGCCATGCGGCAGTCCTTAAGTGGTTAATGGGATAATAATGAAGCTGCTTTGCTGGTAAAACTGATGGAGTTATTGCAAACTAATTTTCAGAGGCTTTTTTTTTCTAGTGATAGCAAGAATAATATTATTATGTTTTTTTTTTTATTTGGTCAAGTATCCACAACACCATTATCCCGTAGTTTATAAGATCAAAGATACAACTATGTTGGTCAGGGGTGCCCAACCTTTTGAAGAGCGAGGGCCACCTAAGCGACTTGGTAACCAGTCGCGGGCCACAATGAGCAGAGCGGGTGCATGGCAGTACACTCTACTTTTTTTTTTTTTTTTTGAGGATCAGATTGGAGGTAGGCGTTTGTAAACGGACACAAGCCCATTTACATCTGCTACTTTTTATAAGTGAATGGAGGGTCCAACTGGGTCGGACTGACCGTGTAAAAGGGGCCTATGGCTCAGTAAAGGTGACCCTCAGGTACACTGCTCTGCACCTGCAAATCAGTTTAAAAAGCAGCCCAGTAACCACTGCAGAACAGATATGCCCATATATATATATACACTGTGATTTTAGTAGTAAACTTACTATTGATAACAGTATTCTATTCTATTCCATCACAGAGCAGAAGGTCGCGGGCCACATTAGAGGGCTCCGAGGGCCACATGTGGCCCCTCGGCCACTGGTTGGGCACCCCTGATGTTGGTGTCCCTTGTCAATTTTACATTGTATTTTTAAAAAAATAACTGCTACTCCCAAACTGTCATTTGAAGTAAAACACATGGCCAAGTATTATTCTTCACAATTTTTTTATTGTGCATTAAAAAAAAGAAAACAAATAAAATTAGACATGCTATCTGCCAATAGAACGTAACCAAAAAGTGCATTCTGTGCATTCAAAGATATAGAAAATATAAGAAATCAAATCAAATCATTATTAAACCAAAAAAAGTAATGTCAAAGCAATAACTCCAAGGCCAATAATAAATAACATGTTATCTCCTCCGATTCCGCAACATATCTGGTTGATGAACGGCCGTTCAGAAACAAACTGAAAAGCACGAAACGAAAAACGCAAAAAGAAAAGCGCAAACTGAAAAGCGCATAAAGAAAAGCGCGAATCAACACTCACCAAACTTCTACTAACAGGAAATTATCAGGAGTCCAAAGGGTGGCACTAAAGAGCTGAAAAATAATGTAGTACTACACTACATTGATGATTGTTGGCCAACAATTGTGTGGCCATGTGAATGCAAGACAAGTCTGGGCCAACACCCTTTGGACAAAATTCCGAGGTTTTGTTAGCCAACAATCCTATCGTGTGTACGAGGCTTAAAAGTATCATATACTGAAGATTACAAAATTGATTTTCCAACCCAGATATTCTTTTCTGTTATCACCATTGTTACAATTTGGATCCATAATATTTATTGTTTGCTCTCAAGTTTTCTATTTTTTACCAACTTAAAGTCACTGTATAATAACCAATGAAGGGTGCAGAATTATTCTATGAATGCAAAAAATAACAAAACCAAACTGATGATGAAGAAAAACACAGTAGCAATTATCCATCTCCAGAAGCTCCAAGTTTTAGGAACGATGCAAGGTTTTTCTGAAAAAGAAAAAGAGCGAAACAAGTCAGGAAAAGACAAGTCAGGAAATGATTTGTAGGTAAATAAAATCTTAAAACACTGATTAGTAACCACTGTAATCTCTTACAATCACTTTAAAGCAGAAGTCCGCCCTAAAACAAAAAATTACATTCTCAAAAAAAACATTTGAAACATTTTTTTTTTTTTTTACTTAACAGAAATGCCTGTTGCTAGGCAGTTTTCCTAATCTGCCTCTTCCTATTCCACTGCGCTGTTTCTTCAGTTCCTCCTCTTCGGTGAGCGACCCCATTACCTTCTGGGACATGTGTGTGTGTCCCAGAAAACAACAGGGCCATTCACAAAGCGCTGCGCGACTCGCGCATGCACAGTAGGATATGGGCGGAGAAGCCGCAAGGCTCCACTTCCTGTTT
The DNA here is from genome assembly GCF_037356315.1 of Lithobates pipiens. Taxonomy (NCBI): domain Eukaryota; kingdom Metazoa; phylum Chordata; class Amphibia; order Anura; family Ranidae; genus Lithobates; species Lithobates pipiens. The sequence continues at coordinate 20,934,540 of NW_027507748.1, forward strand.
CCTTTAGTAATCCGATGGACAGATCAGACTCGGTGGGCTGACATCATTGGCTCCCTGGACAGGTAGGTGTCCTTATTAAAAGTCAGCAGCTACAGTGTTTGTAGTTGCTGACTAGGAATGAGCCAAACACCCCCCAGTTCGGTTTGCATCAGAACATGCGAACAGGCAGTAAATTTGTTCGAACATCCGAACACCGTTAAAGTCTATGAGACTCGAACATGAAAAATCCAAAGTGTTAATTTTAAAGGATTATATGCAAGTTATTGTCCTAAAAAGTGTTTGGGGACCCGGGTCCTGCCTCAGGGGACATGTATCAACGCACAAAAAGTTTTAAAAACTGACATTTTTTCGGGAGCAGTGGTTTTAATAATGCTTAAAGTGAAACAATAAAAGTATAATATTCCTTTAAATTTCATACCAGGGGGGTGCGTATAGTATGCCTGTGAAGGGGCGCATGTTTCCTGTGCTTAGAACTGTCCCTGCACAAAGTGTCATTTCTGAAGGAAAAAAAGTAATTTAAAATCACTCACGGCTATAATGAATTGTCGGCTCCCCGTAATACAGAGAACAGTCATTGAAAGTCATTGATAGAAAAAAAATGTGTGGGGTTCCCCCAAATTCAATTACCAGGCCCTTCAGGTCTGGTATGGATATTAAGGGGAACCCTGCATCATTTTTAAAAAAAATGATGTGGGGTTCCCCCCAAATATCCATACCAGACCTCTGGTATGGATTTTAAGGAGAACTCCACACCAAATTTAAAAAAAAATGGCGTGGAGTTCCCCCCAAAAATCCATACCAGACCTTTATCAGAGCACGCAAACTGGCTGGCCGCCGGAAAAGAGGGGGGATGAGAGAGTGCCCCCCCTGAACCAGGCCACATACCCTCAACATTGGGAGGTTGCTTTGGGGGTAGCCCCCCAAAGTACCTTATCCACATGTTGATGTGGACAAGGGCCTCATCCCCACAACCCTTGCCCAGTGGTTGTGGGGGTCTGCGGGCGGGGGGCTTATCAGAATCTGGAAGCCCCCTTTAACAAGGAACCCCTAGATCCCCCCTGTTTGAAATGGTAACGGGTACATTGTACCCCCACCATTTCACAAAGAAAGTGTAAAAAATTGTAAAAAAAAAAACACACAGACATGGTTGGGATAAGTCTTTTATTAAAAATAAATAAATGTAAAAAAATTCCAGCGGTAGTAATCCACTCTCGGTATCCTGTGATGGATGATCTCTCCTCTCCAGGTCCAGGGTCCAACGATGATGTCCAGTGCAGCGCATCCTGTCTCCACCGGAGACACAGCGGGAATCCCAGCAGCCTGAAAGGTCTCTTAGCTGAGGACAGGGCCATCCATCATGTGACCCCATCCCTCTGAAGGGTCTGGTATGGATATTTGGGGGAACCACAGGTCTTTTTTCTTTTTTTTTTTTTGACACGGGGTTCCCCTTAATATCCATACCAGACCTGAAGCACCTGGTAATTTAATTTGGGGGGACCCCACGCTTTTTATTTTTATTTTTATTTTAATCAATGATTTTCAATGAGTGTTCTTTGTATTACCGGTGGCCGACAATTCATTATAGCCGCGAGTGATTTTAAATTACTTTTTTTCCTTCAGAAATTACACTTTGTGCAGGGACAGCTCTAAGCACAGTAAACATGCGCCCCTTTACAGACATAGTATACACACCCCCCTGGTAAGAAATTTAAAGCAATATTACACTTTTATTGTTTCACGTTAAGCATTAAAATCACTGCTCCTGAAAAAATGTCAGTTTTTAAAACTTTTTGTGCACTGATCGGTACAGCGGAGGGGAAAGAGATAGGTGTCAGCAGTGCTGTGGGCTGCATCTGCAGTGCCCAAATCGCTGCTCACCGAATTTAACCCCTCCATACCCTGGCAATACTCTGTAATACCAGCTAATACTCTGCAATACCCCCAATACTCTGCAATACCCCCCCAATACTCTGCAATCCCCCCCAATACTCTGCAATACCCCCCAATACTGTCCAATACCAGCCCAATACTCTCCAATACCCGCCCAATACTCTCCAATACCCGCCCAGTACTCTGCAATACCCCCCAATACTCTGCAATACCCGCCAATACTCTCCAATACCCGCCCAATACTCTGCAATACCCCCCAATACTCTCCAATACCCACCCAATACTCTCCAATACCCACCCAATACTCTCCAATACCCGCCCAATACTCTGCAATACCCCCCAATACTCTCCAATACCTGACAATACTCTCCAATACCCCGCCAATACTCTCCAATACCCGCCAATACTCTCCAATACCCCGCCAATACTCTGCAATACCCCGCCAATACTCTGCAATACACAGCCATACTTGGAGATACCCTGCAATACCCAGCCATACTCGGAGATACCCAGCCATACTCGGTGATGCCCTGCAATACCCAGCCATAGACGCCCCCCTCCCTCACTGCCCTCCGGTGCTTCTACCAACTTGCCAATACGATCAAAGCCAGAATCTTTTTATTTATTTTTCAATTTTTATTTCAGGCTTGCCAGCCTAGAGGTGAGATGTGGGGTCTTACTGACCCCCAGATCTCACTGTAAAGAGGACCTTTCATCCCATATTCCTATTACAAGGGATGTTTACATTCCTTGTAATAGGAATAAAAGTGATCAAAAATTTATATTTGGGGAAAAAATGTCAAACTAAAATAAATAAAGTAAAATGAACAATAATAAAAAAAAAAATTTAAAGCGCCCCTGTCCCCATGTGCTCGCATGCAGAAGCGAACGCATACGTAAGCCCCGCCCACATATGAAAACAGTGTTCAAACCACACATGTGAGGTATCGCCGTGAACGTTAGAGTGAGAGCAATAATTCTAGCCCTAGACCTCCTCTGTAACTCAAAACATGTAACCAGTAAAAAAAATGTAAAGCGTCGCCTATGGGGTTTTTTAAGTAGTGATGTTTGGCGCCATTCCACAGGCATGTGCAATTTTGAAGAGTGACATGTTCGATATCTATTTACTCAGCATAACTTCATCTTTCACTTTATGCAAAAATTGGGCTAACTTTACAGTTTTTTTTTTTTTTTTTTTTTAAGCACAAAACTGTTTTTTCCCCCAAAAAAAGGCGTTCGAAAAATTGCTGCGCACATACCGTGTGAGATAAAAATTTGCAATGACCACCATTGTGTTCTCTAGGGTCTTTGCTAAAATATATATATATATATATATATATATATATATATATATATATATATATATATATATAATGTTTTGGGGTTCTATGTAATTTTCTAGCAAATAAATGATGATTTTTACATGTAGGAGAGAAATGTCAGAATTGTCCTGGGTGCTCCAGAACGCCTGATGGCGCTCCCTGCATGTTGGGCCTCTGTATGTGGCCATGCTGTGTAAAAGTCTCACACATCTGGTATCGCCGTACTCGGGAGTAATAGCAGAATGTGTTTTGGGGTGTAATTTGTGGTATTCATATGCTGTGTGTGAGAAATAAACTGATAATATGACAATTTTGTGGAAAAAGGAAAAAAAAATCTTGATTTTGCAAAGAATTGTGGGAAAAATTACAACTTCAAAAAACTCATCATGCCTCTTACTAAATACCTTGGAATGTCTTCTTTCCAAAAAGGGGTCATTTGGGGGGTATTTGTACTTTTCTGGCATGTTAGGGTCTCAAGAATTGAAATAGTCCGTCAGTACTTCAGGTGTGATCAATTTTCAGATATTGGCACCATAGCTTGTGGACTCTATAACTTTCACAAAGATAAAATAATATCCACCAATTTGTACTTATTTTTACCAAAGATATGCAGTGGTATAAATTTTTGCCAAAATTTTTGAAGAAAAATTACTAATCTGCTAAATTTTATAACAGAAACAAAGAAAAATTAATTTTTTTTACAGAATTTTCGGTCTTTTTTCTTTTATAGCACAAAAAATAAAAAACTGAGAGGTGATTAAATACCACCAAAAGAAAGGTCTATTTGTGTGAAAAAAAGGACAAAAATTTCATATGGGTACAGTGTTGCATGACTGAGTAATTGTCATTCAAAATGTGAGAGCACCAAAAGCTGAAAATTGGTCTGGTTATTAAGGGTGTTTAAGTGCCCAGTGGTCAAGTGGTTAAAATTAGCACTTTAGATTTTTCCCATAGACTTTTACAGGGTGTTTCGCGGCTTTTCAAATTTGCCGCGAACACCCCAAATTGTTCACAATTTGGCAAACAGGCAATGTTGGAGTCGAACATGAGTTTGACTCTAACTCGAAGCTCATCACTATTGCTGACTTTAAAAAAAATTTTAAAAAGCGGACCTCCTCTTTAAGTTTTAAAATATACATTTGTGTAGTTTTGAGATCAGTTTTCAGTTGCGTTATTTAAATGCATCGTTCCCTCACTGGCCGGATACCATTGGCTCCTGCTGCTGTAAATAAAATCCTGTGAGGGGGGGGGAGCAGGAGATGGACGCACATAGCCATAGTGAGCCAGCAGGTGCACCCCCATAGGATGTGGCTTTCTATTCTGGCGCACCAAGAAGGGGAAGAGTCTAGAGTGGCGGTGGGGGACCTGAGAAGAGAAGGTTTGAGCTGCTCCGTGTGCTACCATTGCACAAAGGAGGTAAGTATATAAAAATATTTAAGCTTTAACCACTTACGGACCGCCGCATGCCGATATACGTCCTAAGTTTCTAGATTGTAAGCTCTAACAAGCAGGGCCCTCTAGTCCCTCCTGTATTGATTTGTATTGTAACTGTACTGTCTGCCCTCATGTTCTAAAGTGATGCGCAAACTGTTGGCGCCATATAAATCCTGTACAAAAAATAATAATAATAATAAGTTTGAAGAGGAATATCATTATTAGGGCAGCAGCCAGCTACCAAAACTCTCGGTATCCTCTTCTTCGGCCGGCGGCTCGCTTTCCGATAAGAGTGGTCTATATGGCGGGTTCGTCCCCTTACCAAGGCCGTTGGCAGCGGTGGATTCGATCAGATGTTTCCCCTTGCTGGGTATGGAGATGAGCGAGGAGTAGATGGCCCCACCTGTCTCCATACCATTGCAGGGTGAAAGCGACATCAAAAAGCTCTTAAAGGGACATTTTTTTATTTTATTTTTTTAATGAAAATTTTTTTTTTGGGGGGGTTTTTTTTGCATTGTAGTGTAAATATGAGATGTGAGGTCTTTTTGACCCCAGATCTCACATTTAAGGGGTCGTGTCATGTTTTTTTTCTATTACAAGGGAAATTTACATTCCTTGTAATAGGAATAAAAGTGACAGCATTTAATATTTTTTTTAAAAACTGTGAAAAATAAAAAGTAAAATAAATAAGAAAAAAAAGATTTTAAACGCACCCCGTCCCGCCAAGCAAGCGCATACGTGAGTAGAGCCTGCGTATGAAAGCAGTGTTCAAACAGCACATGTGAGGTATCGCCATGATTGGTAGAGCAAGAGCAATAATTCTAGCTCTAGACCCTCCTCTGTAACTCAAAACATGCAACCTGTAATTTTTAAACGTCGCCTATGGAGATTTTTAAAGGTAAAAGTTTGTCGCCATTCCACGAGAGGGTGCAATTTTGGAGCGGACATGTTGGATATCAATTTACTCGGCGTAACATTAGCTTTTAAAATATAAAAAAAAAATTTGGGCTAACTTTACTGATGTCTTATTTTTTAATTTAAAAAAGTGTATTTTTTTTCCCCAAAAAAGTGCGCTTGTAAGACCGCTGTGCAAATACGGTGTGACAGAAAGTATTGCAACGACCACCATTTTATTCTTTAGGGTATTAGAAAAAAATGTATAATGTTTGGGGGTTCTAAGTAATTTTCTAGCAATAAAAAATGTTTTTAACACCAAATCTCAAAAAGAGGCTCGGTCCTTAAGTGGTTATGGTCACATGCACTCTGGATGCATAGCCCCTGTGCGTCCAAGCCCAGCACCTGGGTGGCACAGATGCAGTGTCCAGCCCTGCTGCCCGCAGCCATGCCAAAGCTTCAGAATAAGCTGAAGTCAAAGGGGTTGGACACTACACCTGTGCCTCCTGGGTGTATGGAAAAACCAAGGATTGAGCGCACAGGGGTTATATGATATGTATATCATGCCCCCCTGAGGTCATATTCACACTAATCTCTAGCAACCAATCAACAAGCAGAAATCATGTGCTGTAACCTCTAGCAACGAATCAGTGAGCCGTAATGTGTGCTGTAACCTCTAGCAACCAGTCAGTGAGCGGTAATGATATGCTGTAACCTCTGGCAACCAATTGTAATAGCCACCTGATCTGATTCATTAAACTGATTTTGAGTCTAGCTGCTATTTATTGTATGTCTCAGAGCAGGCGGAGAGCAAAACTACATGGGGGGGGCAAGAAAAGTTTTGCCCAGGGTCCAATTAATATTAAAGACGGGCCTGCCCCCAATGACTCCTTAAATCATCTTTTGGCTTAACAAAAAACAGATTTCCAAATGGTCCTCTAATAACAAACACTGGGGGTTATTCACTCAAGGAAAATGTACTTTGCACTGCAAGTGCACTTAGAAGTAAGGTCGCTGTAGATCTGAGGGGGACATACAAGGAAAATTAAAAACAGCATTTTAGCTTGCACATGATTGGATGATAAAATCAGCAGAGCTTCCCCTCATTTCAGATCTTCCCCCCAGATTTAGAGCGACTGCACCTCCAAGTGCATTTGCAGTGCAAAGTGGATTTGCTTTTCGTAAATAACCCCCATAGACTCCCAAGTGAATGTAAGCAAGCAAACATTCATTGATTGTCACTGGTGAGGCTGAATTTCATGGGCGCTGGTAAGGGTGCATTTGATGGGCACTGGTGAGGCTGCATTTCATGGGCACTTCATTAAAAAGGTGGGGTCTACATAGGCAGGGTAAAGGGGGTGGAGTCAAGGGGGGTGGCAAAATGAGGTTTCGCCTAGGGTGTCAAAAATCCTTGCCCCAGTCCTGAGTAACGCGGTTAACGAGCATTTTGAAATGATGAGCAACTTTTTAAAATCCTGACTCGGTTTGCGAGTGTTGTCTTGCAAAATGAGCAGGATTCAAGCCAATGGGGTGTGCAGTATAGCATTTGGCCAGAGGCGTGGGGGAGCGCCGGTGACACTCGGAACGATTCGGAGCCGTTCAGAAATACTCGTAAACACTCAGAAATACTTGTAAACACTCAGAGATACCCAGTTCCTGAGCCTTTTCGAGGATTTGCAAATTCAGCCAAGTATTTCCGAGGCTCTCCGCCCCCCGCCCCCCGCCCCCCCCCCCCACCCCTGGTCACATGTGGTATTGCATGCAATAGAAGTCAATGCGAAACGAATTATCTCAGTTTCCATTGACTTCTATGGGGAAACTCGCTTTGATATGCGAGTGCTTTGGATTACAAGCATTCTCCTGGAACGGATTATGCTCGTAATCCAAGATTCCACTGTATTGTAATTTGGGTATTCGGAAATATCAGAATCTTTGAATAAAGAAACATTTTTTTGAATATTAATTCGGAACGAATCGCACATGTCTAATTGAAATACAACAAGGCTTGTGTAGCGATTGTATATGCTATTTTTTTTTTTATTTGTATTGCTATATTTGTTTTAATGAAAATGCTCTTACCCTTTAATAAAGTGAATGACCAAATGTTGGTGTTATCTATAATAAATATCATGATAAATAACCACTGTAGTCAGTTGGATACAATCAATTCTACACTTACCAGATACATGAAGAAGAAAAGTGTTGTTACAATGTCCGGTGCTTGTTGTTACCTCACTGGTGTAATTCCCGGAGTCGCCGGGCTGAGCGTCCGTTATCCGGAGGTTGTTCGGATCCTGGAAGGAGAATCTGGACTCTGAGAAGTTGAAGGATGTCCGATTCGGTTTTAGTGTTGTACTGAACAGCAGAATGTGAGAATTGTTGATTTTTTCCCATGAAATCTGAGTTATGTTGCCTCTGGTCACTAATTCATTACATCCCTCCAGGCAGTTTATGGTCACATTGTCACCCGCAGACCATCCCATAACATGGGCGGGTGACACCAAACCTGGAATAAATGGGAGAGCGCCCAAATCAGTGTCAGACCCCAGAGGGGGCTTCACATTCCTATTTCTTATAATACATAGAAGATAAATACAGAATAATGGATGGATACCTGGAGCCAGGAACAGGTACAGACAGATCATGGTGAAAGGTATGGGACTCCGGGTCATGGTAGCCATCAGTACATGGGAACCAGTCACCTATGTATGATGTATGGAGATCATCTTCTGTGTCATGCGGAGTATTTCTCTATAGATTCTACACTCAGATTACAGAGGATGTGATGGTCACCCTGCTCTCACCACATCCCGTATAAGAGGGAATATGTTTTTCATCATCTGCATATTAAGTCTGTTATGAATTTACTTGAAGGGCAAAAACCTTTAACCGCTTGCCGACCAAGTGCCGTCATTATACTGCGGCAGGTCGGCACGATCCGTGAGCCGGCGTAGCTGTACGTCGGCTCCGTTAAGCGGGATAGCAGGCACCCGCGTGCACGCCCGCTGCACTGCTGGGGGGGGGGGGGGGGCGATGCTCGTGGCCGGCAGTCTCGATGACTGCCAGCCATGAGCTATCACAGGCACGAGAGGCAGAACAGGGACAAATTTGTGTGTAAACATACAAATCCCTGTTCTGAAAGGAGAGACAGATCGTCTCTGTGATGTGATTATATGTCAGTATTGCATTGTATATCCCTGTATGATGTCGTCGCTCAGGTGCTTATCTAATAGTTTCTTGAAACTATCGATGCCCCCCCCTGCTGAGACCACCGCATGTGGAAGGGAATTACACATCCTTGCCACTATTACAGTAAAGAACCCTCTACTTACAGTAAAGAACCCATTTTTATTTTTTTATAGCACTGATTGCTATATAAATGCCAATGGTCCCAAAAATGTGTGAAAGGTGTCCGATGTGTCCGCCATAATGTTGCAGTCCCGATAAAAATCGCAGATCGCCGCCATTACTAGTGAAAAAAATAATAATAATAAAAGTTCTATAAATCTATCCCCTATTTTGTAGACGCTATAAATTTTGCGCAAACCAATTAATCTATGCTTATTGTGATTTTTTATTACCAAAAATGTGTAGAAGAATACGTATCGACCTAAACTGAGACAAAATGTGCTTTTTAAAAAAAATTTATTGGGATATTTATTATAGCAAAAAGTACAAAATGTTGTGTTTTTTTCAAAATTGTCGCGATTTTTGTTTTTGTTTTGTTTATAGCGCAAAAAATAAAAACCGCAGAGGTGATCAAATACCACCAAAAGGAAGCTCTATTTTTGGGAAAAAAATAACATCAATTTTGTTTGGTTGCCACGTCGCACAGCCGCGCAATTGTCAGTTAAAGCGACGCAGGGCCGAATCACAAAAAATGGCCTGGTCATTCAGCAGCCAAGTCTTCCAGGGCTGAAGTGGTTAAAGTGTAAGTTCAACTTTTAAGAAAAAAGGTGATTTGAAACCCTACACCATCCCCCTTCCTCCAGTCCCCGCTGTACTTACCCCCATGGGTGATTCAGTTCTACCGTCCTTGCAGTCAGGTACAGCAATCTTGGTGTTTTAAAACTCTTATCTCCTTTCCTTAGGGAAGCCGGAACAGATCACTAGGGATGGCCGAACTGTTCGCTTAGCGGTCGGTTCGCGGCGAATTTTGCGTGTTCGCAATTCGCCAGTTCGGACTATTGCCGCTGTTCGCCCGGCGGACTTATGTGTTTACAGTGTGAAAGAACTTTGACCCATGATGACACATCCATCATGGGGTACAGGACAGCCAATGGAGACATTTGAGCACATGGACAATTGGACATTCCCCCTACCTTATAAATAGACCTGATCTGGCGGCCATTTTACATTCTATCTTATATCATAGGGAGAGGTTGCTGTGTGGAGCAGGGAGAGACTGCAGTGATACAAATCACCAGCTATTAGGTCCACAAAAGTCAGTTTAAGGACTGGTATGGTATAGGTGTAGTACAGTATATAGGGTTCAGTGCATTGCTGTGCTGGTGATTGCAGTAGCCTGTCTTTTGTCAGTGCAGGGAGGGAAAGGACGCTGTGTGCAGCAGGGACAGTCAGTTTAATCACTAGCTGTTACTATTAGGTCCACAAAGATCCTTTTTTTTTTTTTTAAAGAGTATTTATTGAGAAATAAATAAAGATACAGTATACAGTACAGATGCAACAAAGACATCATCACAGATGAGGCGCATAAGAATGAGAGCAGATTGTAGCTGTATCATAATGAACTTATACCATAGACTTAAATACTTGAGCTAAACAGAAGGTAGTGAAACTAGTAGAACAAAGCAGCAATCTGACAGTAACTGGATGGATCCTGAGTTAAGAGTTACAAAGGTCCTTTTAAGGACTGGTATAGGTGTACATAATATAGGGTTGTACACGTATAATATACTTTCTTCCAAATATAGAAAGAATATTATACTTGACTGCTGCCCTATTCTGCAGCAGTCCTTTATCAGTGTAGGGACTGAGGTACAGTCTGCAAATCACTAGCTACTAGATCCACAAAGGTCCTTGTAAGGATTGGTATAGGTGTACAATATATAGGGTTGTGGTGCACTACTGCTGATTACTGCCCTATTCTGCAGCAGTCCTTTATCAGTGTAGGGACTGAGGTACAGTGTGCAAATCACTAGCTACTAGATTCACAAAGGTCCTTGTAAGGACTGGTATAGGTGTACAATATATAGGGTGCTGGTGCACTACTGCTAACTGCTGCCCTATTCTGCAGCAGTCCTTTATCAGTGTAGGGACTGAGGTACAGTGTGCAAATCACTAGCTACTAGATCCACAAAGGTCCTTGTAAGGACTGGTATAGGTGTACAATATATAGGATGCTGGTGCACTACTGCTGACTGCTGCCCTATTCTGCAGCAGTCCTTTATCAGTGTAGGGACTGAGGTACAGTGTGCAAATCACTAGCTACTAGGTCCACAAAGGTCTTCGGAAGGACTGGTATAGGTGTACTATTTGGTGTGCCGTATATAGTGGTGCAATACACGTATAAAATACTTGCACATATAGAAAGCATAGTATAGTGCATTTTCACTGTGCAGCATTGTGACTGCTGAGCGGTTCTGCAGCGATACTACAAAGAGTGACAAACGCAATCCAAAAAAAAGTAATATAACTGGTGTGATAGACCAGTGGCCCCCAAAAACAACAGATTGAAGCGGGGTGTTATATACCTTCTTCCACATACATACTGCACTTCTCTAGAGACTTTTGTCATAGGGTCATTTAAAAAATGACAGGTAGAGGAAGAGGCAGGCCCTTCCGCAGCGGTGGTAGGGGTAGGGCAGGAGCAACAGACTTGAGCCAAAGACTTTCCCTGAAGAAGTCACGTGACGGTGACGAATACGCGTAAGGAAGGAAGTGAGAGAGACACCGGGAAGGACGCTGGAACGCACCGCTCGTTGCTTTACATATCGCTGTATATGTTTACTCCATAATGTGAGTACCCTGACACTATAATTTAATAAAAATTGGTTTCATTTAAATACTACACTATGGATTACTATCTCTGTATTTTGTGAGGTTTACCCACCCTAAGGCCGCGTACACACGGGCGGATTGTCTGCCCAACTTAGTTCGTCAGACAATCCGACAGACAGTCCGTCCAAATTTTTAATGAACGAACTTGACCACACACGATGAACAGACAGTCCGCCGAAAGCTTGCGTGATGACGTGTACAGCACGTACGACGGGACGAGAAATTCGACGTCCAATACACTGCAATGCAACCTTCGCCGTGTAAATCCTTTCTGAGCATGCGCCAAACTTAGTCCGTCGAACTAGCCTACTCACGAGCGGATTGTCCGCTGAAACCAAGTTTGGACGGACAAAATTACGGAAATTCCGTAAGACTTTGTTCGTCAGACAGTCCGCTGAAAAAGTCCGCCGAAGCCCACACACGAGCGGATTGTCCGCTGAAACACGGTTCAGCGGACTAAGTTGGGCAGACAATCCGCCCGTGTGTACGCGGCCTAAGGCCATAGAACTGGAGCGATACATAGATCAATATTTTAAGGCTGTAACCTCACAGCCGTGAGGTAAGGGCACATCCTTTCACTCATTGGATGAAAGAAAGAAAAAAAGCCACTGCACCTATATGTTTGCATGATAACACCGACACTGGAGCTTGAAACAAAGAACTTTTATTTTGCCAGAACGTTGCACGTTTATATTTTTTGAAAATTTCATTTACATAATATATACTACTAGCACTTTATCCCTTTTTATTTTTGTCACTTGCAATGTCCACATTTAGTATTGCTGCTAGCATCATTTGCACAATGTAATGCACTGCATGGAATATCAGCTTATGATTCATATATAATTTTTTAATGCTTACTGGATCCATTGTGATTTGTTTTTATTTTTCACATTCACCTGGCATGTTATATTGTATTGCGCTTATTCTCACTCAAGTGATTGCATATAGATTTTTGTTATTAGGTCATCGACCTAGGATTGTCACTTTATTTACACATTCACTTGGCATGCTATATCGCAGTTTTGCACAATTTTGCTGATCAATATTAGAGTGTATGCATATAGTATTCTTATGGTTAGGTATCAACCTATGATTGTGATCATTACTTCTTTACCTAGCTCATTACACACTCTATAAGTTTAAAGGCACTTTCACACTTAGTCATTATCCATATCCCTAGCTTTTTTCTATTATCTTTCACCCTAAGCTCCCTTGCTTCCTTGTCCATTTCCCCTCCATTTCTCTTTCTCTTTTCCTCTTCCCCTCCCCTCTCCCTCCCCCCCATGTTCTTTAGATACGCTGTGCATGCACCCCTTTGAGAGACTTCAGACCAGGCAATTAACAGTTAATGGTAACTTTACTGAAGAAAGGCAAATATAAAGGAAGAGTTCTTGCAAAGCAGCTTCCTGTACAAAGTCCTGTACAAAGGTGTTCTAGTGCCCATAAGGTGATCCTGAATAACAGCGAGTCCATAGTCCTGTAGAGGCGGGCGTTCATTAACCACTTGCTTACCGGGCACTTAAACCCGGCCAGACCAATTTTCAGCTTTCAGCGCTGACGTACTTTGAATGACAATTACGTGGTCATGCTACACTGTACCCAAATGAAATTTTTATCATTTTGTTCCCACAAATAGAGCTTTCTTTTGGCGATATTTAATCACCTCTGTGGTTTTTATTTTTTGCTAAACAAACAAAAAAATATGGAAAATTTTGTAAAAAAAAAACAAAACATGTTTCATAGTTTGTAAAATGTTGCAAACAGGTAATTTTTCTCCTTCATTGATATGCGCTAATGAGGTGGCACTGCTGGGCACTGATAAGCTACATTGGTGGGCACTGATAGGCACAGGTAAGGCGGCACTGATGGGGACAGATAAGGTGGTAATGATGGGCACAGATAAGGTGGCACTGAAGGGCCCTGATAGGTACCACTGATAGGTGGCACTGATGGGCACTGGTAGGTGACACTGGTGGGCACTGGTAGGTTATGGGTAGCACTGTTGATGAGGCACTGATTGTGGGCACTGATATGTGGCACTGTGGGTACTGATGGGTGGTACTGCGGACACTGGTAGGTGGCGTTGGTGGGCACTGGTAGTTGATACTGTTGTGTACTGCTAGGTGGCACTGGCAGGGGTCACAGATGAGCTTGGGGCAATCTCCTTGATCGGAACCGATGTCCCTATCACAGCCGCCAGTGATTGCTTTTTTTTTCTCCTCACGCTGTCAGCGCAAGGAGAAAAAATAGCCGATTACCGGCTCTGTTTACATCACGTGAGCATTGACTGACAGCTGATCACGTGGTAAGGAGTCGACCCCTTACTCTGATCTGTGATCCAGCGAGTCTCATAGACTCGCTGATCACAGAGTGTGCTGCACGCCCTGCAGGGCGCGAGCTGGCCGCTCGTGCACAGGAGGGTGTCAATAGACGTACTTCCAGCAAAGCAGGTCCGCACTGTAGCAGTCATTCGGCTACAGTGTGGATCTTAACTATTTAAGGCAATAAGTCCAAAGCTGACAGCTAAAGCCCCATACACACTATCAGTTTTTCTGCTGAGTTTTTCCTTCAGATTTACCAAAACCATATAATATGAGGTCAAACCTTAGGAGTTTCAATGTGTATGCAATCAGGCAGGCCCTTCTACTACATGGTTTTGGTAAACCTGAAGGAAAAACTCAACAGAAAATCTGACAGTGTGTATGGGGCATTAGAGTCCATACAGTCCTCAGGTTCCCAGACCCTCAAGGAATCCCAACTGCCTCCTCTGTCCCCCCAGATGGGGTACAAACCAGTGCAGTGAGGTTATGCCGCAATCGTTAGAGTGAGAGCAATAATTCTAGCACTAGATCTCCTCTGTAACTCTAAATATGTAATCTGTAAAAAAAAAAAGTTTGGCGCCATTCCACATTCTGGAACCATAGGTCGTAGGAGCCCCAAATTTTTACCAATGGTGGGGTAGGACTTAGGCTACCTACCCCAGGGCCGTCTTTACTGCGGGGCAGCTGTCCAGGGTCCAGTTATGGTTGGGGGCCCAAAGCAGCTGCCCACCATCAATCCCACGGTACCCACCAGGGTTTTTTTTATCAGCCGGAGTTCAGCCACCTCTGGCACTGCTCAGTTCCATCACTTGTAAATACAGAAGTGCTGCTTCTGTATTTACAAGTGACAGCGCCCCTCCCCCCATGGCCTTTCAAAGGGGTGGAGGAAGCTACACAAGCGCCAACCGCTATAGGAGAGCAGAGGAGGGAGGGGCGGGGAATCTACACAGAGAGAAGCCCCTCCTGACTGGCAGCCTGCACAGATACACTGTGAGTACTCTGCAGCTCCATTTTCTAGGTGGTGGGAGAGGAACTGGGGGGACTCTGAACTGCTGAATAGAGCTTTGTACTGTGGGACTGGAGATGTACACAGTGCACTCAATACACAGGCACCCCTCAGCCCTGCACTCCACACACAGCACACCCCTCAGCCCTGCACTCCTCATACAGCGCAACCCTAAGCCCTGCACTCCACGTACAGCGCACCCCTCAGTCCCGCACTCTGCATACAGCACACCCCTCAGCCCTGCACTCCACGTAGAGTGAACCATTCAGCCCTGCACTCCACGCACAGTGCACCCCTCAGCCCTGCACTCTGTGCACAATGCACCCCTCAGCCCTGCACTTCACACACAGCGCAGAAACTCAGCCCTGCACTCCACGCACAGCGCAGAAACTCAGCCCTGCACACAGCACACCCCTCAGCCCTGCACTTCACGCACCCCTCAGCCCTGTACTCCATGCTAAGAGCACCCCTCTGCCCTGCACTCCACGCACAGTGCACCCCTCAACCCTGCACTCCATGCACAGTGCACCCCTCAACCCTGCACTCCATACATAGTGCACCCCTCATCACTGCACTGTAATGATGTGCTGTAACCTCTAGCAACCAACCAGTGAGCTGTAATGATGTGCTGTAACCTCTAGCATCAGTGAGTGGTAATGATGTGCAGTAACCCTCTGCAACAAATCAGTGAACAGTAGTGATCTCCTGTAATTTCTAGCAACCATGTAGCGAGCAACAATAATGATGTGCAGTAACCTCTAGAAACCAATTAATGAGTGGTAATGATGTGCAGTAACCGCTAGCAACCAATCAGTGAGTGGTAAGGATGTGTAGGAACCTCTATCTCAACCAAATCAGCAAGCTGTAAGCTCTAGCAACTAATCACTGAGCCATAATGTGTGCTGTAACCTCTGGCAACCAATAGCTGCCTGATCTGCTGCAGTGAACTGATTTTGAGTCTAGCTGCCATCTATTGTATATCTCAGTGTGGGGGCTAAGAGGGGCCCAAAAAAATGTTTGCCCAGGGTCCAATCAATATTAAAGACGACCCTGCCTACCCCCCAAATTGGGGTCTCTGTGACCTCAGGTCGCCGAGCTACGACCCTTTAGCTTGATTTTTTTAATGTTCATGGCTTTGCCTCCCCTGACTGGACATCCATGGTCTAGACAAATAATTCCTTAGATCCACCAAACATCTACATTGTAACAATTTCCACCTTGCTGGCTCAGTTACCTTGAGGACACTAGTCAGCACAGCAGAAAAACATTACCCTCTTGTAGGCACCTGCCCACAAGTCTGTCTGCACTTCTGCGACACAACTGTGGCAATGAGTACACTTGACTTGAACCCTGTGTACAGCCTCCAGAGAAGATTCTGCAGCAACCTGGAGAGCCTGCCTTGCCCTGGGATCTCTCGGTTATGAACCATTTTATTTTTCAACATGTGACATTACATATATAAATACAGGATAAACAATTTATTGGTTTTATTGGTTGAACTAGATGGACTTGTGTCTTTTTTCAGCCAGACTAATTATGTAATGTAGACAATTCCAAGTACATGTTAGGTTGAGAATACAGTATTAATAAAAGGTGCTCCTACTACCTTTTATAAATAATTAGGTATGAAATGATTATAAAATTAACATTGTTAAGTAAATTGTTCAATAATAGTAATCAAAATCTAGAACAAATGGCTGTGTATTACCGAGTATGGCTGGGTATCACCGAGTATTGCAGAGTATGGCTGGGTATGGCAGAGTATGGCTGGGTATCATCGAGTATTGCAGAGCATGGCTGGGTATTACAGAATATGGCTGGGTATGGCAGAGTATGGCTTGGTATCACCAAGTATTGCAGAGTATGGCTGGGTATCACTGAGTATTTCAGAATATGGCTGGGTATGGCAGAGTATGGCTAGGTATCACCGAGTATTGCAGAGTATGGCTGGGTATGGCTGGGTATCACAGAGTATGGCTGGGTATGGCTGGGTATGGCTGGGTATGGCAGAGTATGGCAGAGTATGGCAGGGTATGGCAGGGTATGGCAGGGTATGGCAGGGTATCACCGAGTATGGCAGAGTATGGCTGGGTATAGCAGAGTATTTCAGAACATGGCAGAGTATGGCTGGGTATCACTGAGTATTGCAGAGTATGGCTGGGTATTGCAGAGTATGGCTTGGTATCACCGAGTATTGCAGAGTATGGCTGGGTATTGCAGAGTATGGCTTGGTATCACCGAGTATTGCAGAGTATGGCTGGGTATCGCTGAGTATTTCAGAATATGGCTGGGTATGGCAGAGTATGGCTGGGTATAGCAGAGAATGGCTGGGTATAGCAGAGAATGGCTGGGTATAGCAGAGAATGGCTGGGTATAGCAGAGAATGGCTGGGTATAGCAGAGTATGGCTGGGTATAGCAGAGTATGGCTGGGTATAGCAGAGTATGGCTGGGTATAGCAGAGTATGGCTGGGTATAGCAGAGTATGGCTGGGTATAGCAGAGTATGGCTGGGTATTGCAGAGTATTGGCAGGGTATTGCAGAGTATTAACAGGGTATTGCAGAGTATTAACAGGGTATTGCAGAGTATTAACAGGGTATTGCAGAGTATTGGCAGGGTATGGCAGAGTATTGCAGAGTATGGAGGGATGACTGAGCATGGATGGATGGATGTGACTGCAATTGTCACAGAGCAGCGCTGTGGGCACTACAGATCCAGCCCACAGCGCTGCTGCCGATCTCTCCCCTCACCCCTCTCGCACTGTACAGATCTGTATACAGAGGGGAGAGAAGTACCAGCGTCTTGACATGACGCCGGTTTGTTTACAAGCGATCGCTCCATCATTTACCGTGATTCGTGATGCGGTCACGGATACACTCGAGTGTGCGCCCCAGGGGGCATGTGAGAGCGGGATTCTGGGAGGACTTCAATGTACACCCTCTCAGAGTCATCCAACTGCTCTGTAGCCGTCATTTGGCTATGGGCCGGGTGGGAACTGATTAATCTATAAGATAACAAAACAGCTGGACAGATAACTACAAAAGCAGCTAATATCCATCGCCAGTAGCGCATCCAAGCGTCAGGAATGATGGAAGGTTTTTCTGAAAGAGAAAAAGAGCGAGACGAGTAAGTAATGATTTGCAACAAAAGAAAATCTTATAACCCAATTGGATCCCGACTATTACCGTATTTATCGGCGCATAACACGCACTTTTTTCCCCTTAAAATCAGGGGAAAATTGTGTGTGCGTGCTATACGCCGATCCTCCACTACTTTGGAGCCTCTGGGCGGCTTTAAGCCCCCTTCGCCCCTTCTCGTCGGCTTTCGGCCACTCTCAGTGGCTTTCGGCCACTCTCAGTGGCTTTCGGCCCTTCTCGGCGGCCGAAAGCTGCTGAGTACGGCCGAGAGCAGGCAAAAGCTGACGAGAAGGGCCGAGAGCAGGCGAAAGCTGACGAGAAGGGCCGAAGGTGGCCGAAAGCCGCCGAGATGTCCCTCGGTGGCGCCATTTTTTAAAATTAAAACCAGAAAATGAAACAGACAAGGCTAAAAATGACACTGACAAGGGGACAACGATGGACAAGGCTGCATGACAAGGCTGCAATGGTAGACAGGCTGCAATGATGGACAAGGCTGCATGACAAAGCTGCATATGACACTGACAAGGGTGTAATGATGGACAAGGCTGCAAATGACACTGACAAGGCTGCAGATGGACACAGATAAGGCTGCATTGATGGGCATTTAAATGTAAGGTTTTTTTCCTCAAATTTCCCTCCTAAACTTGGGGTGCGTGTTATACGCCGGCGTGTGTTATATGCCGTTAAATACGGTAGTTATTGTAATACAGCCTGTGTATACAGGAACAAACATACTGCCCCTTTTTTCCCTTGTTTTAACACTAAGTAAATGCAGCAGCATTTTTTCTTTGTATTTTTTTTTTCTTTGTATTTTCTCAGCAGCAAGATTTACAAAACTCTGTGCTGGCGGCATTCTAGGAGGGTCAGACCTCTGCTGCCACACATAAAACAGCAGCCCGACTCTTTGTCAATTTAACATTGTTTCCTATGGAACACGATCTGTAGTGCAAATCTGCAAAATGCAAAAAGCACAAAAAATGCCATAGGTGTGAATCCAGCCTAAAGGGGTGACTCTTGTTATTAACGTCATATGATTGCAAATGTTATTTAGTAGTAAAATATATGTATAGTTTATACTATAAAAAAGAAAAATTGTTGTGCGCCACTTAAGTGTTGGGGTTTGATTTGAAGAAAAGGTGGCAACCCTATACCCCCGGTGGATGGTACTCACACGGTAGGGCTCTAGGCAGCGATGCAGAGCAGAGAGATCACTGTGATCAGGACAGCCAACTCCCGGATGTCCCTATACACCCTCCCCACCCCCCGGTACCGGCCAATACGATCACTTCTCCTCTCGGCCAATCAGGAAGCAGGTCTTGAGACCCGATTGGCCCGAGAGGAGAAGCGAATAGGGTCTCAGGACCTACTTCCTGATTGGCTTGGAAGAGAAGCAGGAAGACAACAGTGAAAAAGAACTCTCTATTGTCACACAACTGGGTGGGCTTGGGGCATAGTGCTCTGCGCCCCGAGCCCACCCTTTTTTGAAGCCAATGAGAGCCTCCGGCTCTAACCCTGTGCTTAAAAAAAACCCATAGAAATCCATGTGCCCGACGTGTATACTAGGGGCCATACGCATGGATTAGGGGGCTTGTGTGTATATATGTGTATTGTGACAGAGCGAGGCTCTGTCCCTATGAAATTGGAGGAAAACGAGACGCAGACACAGAGTTTGCATATCTCCAGCCCTGTGTCTGGGTCTTGATGTTAACGAGCAGGGTGTGTGCCCAGCTGCATATAAGCCATATAAATGAAGGGCTGTTGGTGTGGAAGGGGGTGGAGTGTGAGCAGCTTGCTGCTGGCTGAAGAGTGGTTTGCCCTGTGGGAGACTGTAGTCCGTGTAAGGGACTGGGAAAGGCTGACAACCTTGAGAGTCAGGAAGACTAAGGAAGTCGGTGAGTCCAGGGGGCTGGAAAGAGTTGACAAATCTGTTGGGAGCAAGCAGAGGAACTGTTGACAATTGAGAGCCAGGTGGCTTGGTATGTTCATTTGTGTGCTGAATGAATTTAAACCCCTGCGTGGGATTACTGGATGAACTAAATATTTTGTTTTCTTATAATAAACGTGGGCTACCAGGCCCTTAACCATAAAACGCCTGCCTGATGTAGACTAAAACGCGCATCTACCAATTGAGCTTAATCACCCCAACATTACAAGTGGTGCTCGAATGCGGGCATGTAGACGGTGGAATCCGGGTCCTTGCTCCACAGTGAGTCGCATCAGGAACTGCTGCTAGCTGTGTGTGGCAGCCAGGCGAACAGCATTGCGTATACGTTTATTTGATGGACTGTGTTGAATGCGGGTTGTGTACCTGTGAAGGAAGAATCAAACATCAGATTTTTTTTTTTTTCTTCTCCTTCTTTGCTGAGAACTGTTACAAGCTGCTGTGTGCATGTGATTGCAAGGATGAGGCAGTCAAAAAGCAAGAAGTTCATGTTTTATCAAGTTAAAGAGGATGTGAGCTCAGCATGGCTTGGGAAGATGTCTCCACCTTGTAGGGCCAGCCAAAAGGGGCCAGTGAAATGTGAGACAGCGAATGAATGGTTCCAGCGGAATCGCAAAGAGTGGGGTGCACTGCAAGGGGCTGACATCTTGGCCTCTGACTATGTGCAACCCATGCTGCCTACAGAGGAGGTGGGAGACTTCCTTGTAAGATTTGAAAAAGTTGCTGTAAAGAGAAAATGGCCTAGGTACCGGTGGCCAAAACTGCTGCAAACCTTATTGCGGATAGAGTTCCGGTCGGTTTACCATTTGATGGATGGGGACCAGGATGACTATCGCAAGTTTAAAGAGGAAATCCTTCTTAGAGGAGAGTTCCATCGGATCATGGGCCGCCAGCAATGCTCCAGGATGGGAGAAGTGTCGCCGGAAGTCCTAGGAATTGGAAATCCAGAGAAACGTAAGGTTTTCTGTCATGGCCGCTTAGGCAAAGGGGTCAGTCCCGAAAGGAGAGTACATCAGCTTGAATCCTGCATGAGTTATAGCCAACCAGCTTTGGAGCGCAAGTCTGCAGTTACCCCTAGCAACAAGGATCTTGTGTTACCTACAGGGGGCGTCAGTGGGTCCAGAAAGGCTGCAGTTTTGCTCCATGGCCACATGGGGGAGTCAGCCTATGGAGACACCACACCAGTGAGACAACGCACTCAAGTGAAGGCTATGACATCAGCTGCAGGAACTGGTAAGACTGTTTCAGTTTATGATGCTGAACCCAGTGAAGTGGGAGTATGTCCAGTGGGGAGATCCGCGGTACAAATGGACATAGACTTTCTGCATTGTGCTACCCAGAGCAGTGGGGAGGCGCAGCGTAAAGCCCAACTAGACGCAGGGCTAAAGACTGAAAAGGACATGGGGACTCTGCATATGCCTGCTATGATCCAGCAGATGGCTGGGAAAATTGAGCTAGGGGTGACCAAAACAGTGCTGGTACCATGTTCCCTAGTGACAGCTGCTGCAGGGTTGCCCAGGGAAACTTCCAAGGAGCTTGCAGTGTTGGAGCAGAGAGTTTCCCAGGTCAGCTATGGAGCTGCCCAAATAGGCAAAAGTGCCCCTTTACAGAGAGCAGGTGCTGTGAAGAGTCGCTCAGAGGTTATGGTGGCTCATAAACAAACCACAAAAACAGCAGTTGTGTCTACATGTAATGAGAATGCTAATGATCGTACTAACAAAAGTGATACTATTGCTAAACGTGATGAGTGTAATGACATTGAAACATGTATTTCTTGTAATGTCATATCTGAGAGTGAGGTTGGTAATGTGTTCACTACCAGTGATGAGAGTAGGAGATCTCCCATGACAGGCAGAGGCACAGGATTGTCCATGGAAGTCTCATGGGGTCTCCATGTGTTGGAGTCAGAGGCTGTCCAGGATGGCTCTGGTGCTATGCTGGTGGAACAAGGGGGGACTAATTCACACAGTGAGAGCGTGTGGTCGCAGCCCCACAACCCTACGTGTAGCCCAGTGGGCAAGGGGTTAATTCAGCCTGCAAACGTTGAGGGTACAAAGCTGAATGTGTCTGTAATGCCACCAGAAAAAGGTGTTCAAAATGGTGTGCTGCACCAAGCTTTAGGTGATGAAGCATCACCCCAATGCAACGTTGATAAAAGTATGGTGTTACAAAATGATGTATATAGAAGTGAGGAATGTGCAGTTAAAGCTAATGAATCCCAGGTTTCTGTGCGGCTTTCTACAGCAGGTGATGCAACGCTGTGGAACACCCATGGTGGAACCACAATGGACTGGGACAGCTGGGCCAAACAATTGCTAGCCATGCTGGGTAAGGCTAGCTTAAGTAACAAGGGTGTGGAAACAACTGCTATGCCAGACAGGGGGATCGCAGAGCCGCTGGTGGTTGAGGGCGTCCTGGTCCCTGCAAAGGTTGCTGCCCTCCCCTCTGAAGAAACAGTTCAGGGCACTGGCATCGCAGATGTGTTGTCCACAGCCCCACAGCTAAATGATATTGAGTATCAAAGTGATAGTGTGACTTATAATGACCTGCAGAGGCTCACCAACACTGGTGCAGAAGGGATAAGTGTGAGACATGTGTCTGACAGCTCTCCAGGGGAGCAACAGGCCGTGATGATGAGTACCTCCAAGGAGGATGAGGTCTCTTCAAATGTCTCACCTTCTCAACCTGCAGTCGCTGAGCCCCTCCATGTCTTGGACAGGGTTGAAGACCCTAGAAAGTTATGGTGTTTAGACATGGGATGTTTAGAGATGACAGAAACTTTACTGGAAATGCTAGAGTTGGTAAAGATGAACTTACTGTATACTTGGGTATCTCCGCCGCAGTTGGACCAGGTGGTGCTGCGTAGCACCAATGGGTGGAGCCAGGTGGTACAGGCAGTGCTGGGAAACCTTGACCAACAGTGGAATTGGTGGGACCAATGGTTACCCATTTGGCACAGGATCTCCAGATTCTCTGTGAGCGTACTTCTAGTTATTGATTGGTATGGAAGGCACGCGAGAGAACTGCTTGAGATATCAGAGGTCTCTCCGTCTGATGCGGTGACTAGAAACATCTCTGCTGGTGTGGTCCGAGGTGTGGCGGAGCAGTTGTCAGTAGAGGGCGCAGATACTGCCTTACCCGCTAGGCCTCATGAGAAGGAACGGCCCAGAATGGACTCAGCAGTAGCAGAGATGCTTTCTGTCACTGGCCCAGGGGTACAAGTTAAGGTGCCCGGAGACACTATGGGAGAAAGTATTAATGTTGGTTGCCGTAACAATGTAATGTGTACACCTGAAAAAAATGGTTTATGCTTGGGTCAGGGTAGTTTGTTAGAACAGGTACCCATGGAGTGTTGGACAACGGGTGAGATGGAGCTGTGCTATGGTCCCGTCGGATGTAGTCCCTCCTCAGGTCTTCTTCTAACAAACACTGAATTGGAAAGCTGTGATCTGTTAAGAGTTCGTTCTGTAAACAATGATTTGGTTGCAGTGGGTACCAAGAAAAACTGTTTTGAACCAGAAATACCGATGGTGAAGGGTAAAATGGGTATTTGTAAGTTGAAAGGAGGGATCAAGGAAGGCAGAGTTCCCCCAAGAAAAGTGAATAAGCCTAGGGACCCCAAAAGAAGAGGAAGGCTGAGTATAGGACAATATAGGAACCTGTTAAGATCCAGGGGGGAATGTTCCTGGAAGCGCACCCGGAAAAAGGGTTGGGCCTACGTGGCTGACAGCCAGCACAGAGGTGTCCCAACCATCGTGATGGGTGCTGGTGTTCCTCCCTCCGGATCGAAACAAAGGGGGGGGATATGTGACAGAGCGAGGCTCTGTCCCTATGAAATTGGAGGAAAACGAGACGCAGACACAGAGTTTGCATATCTCCAGCCCTGTGTCTGGGTCTTGATGTTAACGAGCAGGGTGTGTGCCCAGCTGCATATAAGCCATATAAATGAAGGGCTGTTGGTGTGGAAGGGGGTGGAGTGTGAGCAGCTTGCTGCTGGCTGAAGAGTGGTTTGCCCTGTGGGAGACTGTAGTCCGTGTAAGGGACTGGGAAAGGCTGACAACCTTGAGAGTCAGGAAGACTAAGGAAGTCGGTGAGTCCAGGGGGCTGGAAAGAGTTGACAAATCTGTTGGGAGCAAGCAGAGGAACTGTTGACAATTGAGAGCCAGGTGGCTTGGTATGTTCATTTGTGTGCTGAATGAATTTAAACCCCTGCGTGGGATTACTGGATGAACTAAATATTTTGTTTTCTTATAATAAACGTGGGCTACCAGGCCCTTAACCATAAAACGCCTGCCTGATGTAGACTAAAACGCGCATCTACCAATTGAGCTTAATCACCCCAACATTACAGTATATATATATATATATATATATATTTTATATATATATATATATATATATATATATATATATATATATATATATATATAATATACACATACATATACACACACACACACACACACACACACACACACACACACACGTGTGTTTGAGCTTTATGGTTCACACCCTAATGCAATAGGCTGTGCACACCTATGCCTGCTGGCATCAACTTGCCAGTAGGGATGAGCCGAACACCCCCCATTTCGGTTCGCACCAGAACTTTAGAACTCCATTGAAGTCTATGGGACTCAAACGTTTGAAATAAAAAGTGCTAATTTTAATGGCTAATATTCAAGATATTGTCCTAAAAAGGGTTTGGGGACCGGGCTCCTGCCCCAGGGGACATGGGTCAATGCCTAAAATGTTTTTAAAAACAGAAGTTTTTTTCGGGAGCACTGATTTTAATGACGATTAAAGTGAAAAAAATGTGAAATATTCCTTTAAATATTGTGCCTGGGGGGTGTCTATAGTATGCCTGTGAAGTGCCACGTGTTTCCAATGTTTAGAACAGTCCCTGCACAAAATTACATTTAACGGAAAAAAGGTCATTTAAAACTGCTTGCGGTTTTAATGTAATATCTGGTTTGAAAATCATTGAGAAAAATGGCATAGGTAGCCCCCCCTGCCCATTACCAGCCCCTTTGGGTCTTGTACGGATATTAAGGGGAACTCCGTACCCATATTAAAAAAAGGAAATGCGTGTGGCCCCCAGGCCCTATATACTCAGAACAGCAGTATACAGGCGGTGCAAACAAGACAGGGACTGTGTAGGTTTGTTGTGTTAAGTAGAATCTGTTTGTAATTTTGAACTGGTACATTTTTAAAGTGTAGCTCCAGTCAAAAAATCTATTTTAAGCTTTTAGGAAAACAAATACCCCTGTATAATTTGTTTTGCCGTCCGTCTTTTTTCCTCTCACTTCCTGTTGTCTCCTTCTGTTTGCAAGTAGGAGACGTTTGTAAGTTGGCATATGTGCTCTGCAGAAATGGGAGCCTAAGGTGTTGGTGTTACTCGAAGTGACTCTTGCTGGAGCGCCCTGCTGTGAACGATTATATCAAGAATTGCAATTGCATGCCATTGTTGAACAGTGGTAGAAAAATTGGGCCTTTGGTGGTTGTGGTACTGGTGCCACAACACTATAAGTCCTCACAGTTACTCTCGGTGGGCACAGGAACGGGCCCTGCTGTGAAATATTATATTGAGAATTGTAATTACATGCCCCTGTTAAACAGGGGCTGAAAAATTGGGCCGTAGGCACTGCTTGTTGGTGCCACAACACTGCAACCTCTCCCAGATACTCTAGTTGGAGTGCAGGAATGAGCCCTGCTGCAAAGCATTGCATCAAAAATTGTATTACATGCCCCTATTTAGGGATGAGCCGAACACCCCCCGGTTCGGTTCGCACCAGAACTTGCGAACGACCCCCGCGTTCGGTACGAACGTTAGAACCCCATTAAAGTCTATGGGACTCGAACGTTCGAAATGGAAAGTGCTAATTTTAACGGCTAATATGCAAGATACTGTCCTAAAAAGGGTTTGGGGACCTGCCTCCTGCCTCAGGGGACATGGGTCACTGCAAAAAAAAGTTTTAAAAACTGCCGTTTTGGCGGGAGCACTGATTTTAATGACGATTAAAGTGAAAAAAAAAAGTGAAATATTCCTTTAAATATGGTGCCTGGGGGGTGTCTGTAGTATGCCTGTAAAGTGCCACGTGTTTCCCGTGTTTAGAACAGTCCCTGCACAAAATGACATTAAACGGAAATAACACCATTTAAAACTGCTTGCGGTTTTAATGTTATATCTGGTTCCTGCAATATGGTTGAAAATCATTGAGAAACATGGCATGGGTAGCCCTCCCTGCCCATTACCAGCCTATTTGGGTCTTGTACGCATATTAAGGGGAACCCCGTACCCATATTAAAAAAAGGAAATGCGTGTGGCCCCCAGGCCCTATATACTCAGAACAGCAGTATACAGGCGGTGCAAACAAGACAGGGACTGTGTAGGTTTGTTGTGTTAAGTTGAATCTGTTTGTCATTTTCAACCGGTACATTTTTAAAGTGTAGCTCCAGTCAAAAAAACTATTTTTAAGCTTTTTGGAAAACATAGGGAAGGGTTATCACCCCTGTATAATTTGTTTTGTCGTACATCTTTTTTCATCTCACTTGCTGCTGTCTCCTTGCGTTTGCAAGTAGGAGATGTTTGTAAGTTGGATGTTTGAAAGTAGGGGCCTGCCCTATATTATAGCGGTATGTACTGGGTACAGAGCACGCAGACAGCACGCACTATCTCCTAACACTACTGACTGCAAGCTCTTTTTACTGGTTACATGTTTTGAGTTGCAGAGGAGGTCTAGGACTAGAATTATTGCTCTCGCTCTAACATTCTCGGCGATACCTCACATGTGTGGCACATGCGAGCACATGGGGACATGGGCGTTTTAATTTTTATTTTATTTTTTTATTGTTCATTTTACTTTATTTATTTTAGTTTGACATTTTTTTCCCCAAAAATATATTTTTGATCACTTTTATTCCTATTACAATAAATGTAAACATCCCTTGTAATAGGAATATGGGGTGACAGGTCCTCTTTACAGTGAAATCTGGGGGGTCAATATGACCCCACATCTCACCTCTAGGCTGGGAAGCCTGAAATAAAAAATAAAAAAAAGATTCTGGCTTTGATCGTACTGGCGAGTTGGTAGAAGCACCGGAGGGCGGTGAGGGGTGGGGGGCGTCTATGGCTGGGTATTTCAGGGTATCACCGAGTATGGCTGGGTATCTCTGAGTATGCCTGGGTATGGCAATTTATGGCAGGGTATTACAGAGTATTGGCGGGGTACTACAGAGTAATAGCAGGGTACTGCAGAGTATTGGGGGGTACTGCAGAGTAATGGGGGTTACTGCAGAGTAATGGGGGTTACTGCAGAGTATTGGGGGGTACTACAGAGTAATGGCAGGGTACTGCAGAGTATTGGGGGTACTGCAGAGTAATGGCGGGTACTGCAGAGTATTGGGGGGTACTGCAGAGTAATGGGGGTTACTGCAGAGTAATGGGGGTTACTGCAGAGTAATGGGGGGTACTGCAGAGTAATGGCAGGGTACTGCAGAGTAATGGCAGGGTACTGCACTGCAGAGTAATGGCGGGGTACTGCAGAGTAATGGCGGGGTACTGCAGAGTAATGGCGGGGTACTGCAGAGTAATGGCAGGGTACTGCAGAGTATGCACTGGTATTGCAGAGTATTGGCAGGGAATTGAGTGGTTAAATTCGGTGAGCAGCGATGTGGGCACTGCAGATGCAGCCCACATCGCTGCTGACACCGATCTCTTTCCCCTCCGCTGTACCGATCGGTACAGAGAGGGGAGGGAGGAACCGGCGTCATAACATGACGCCGGTTTGTTTCCAAGTGATCACTCCGTCATTTGACGGAGCAATCACGTGGTAAACGGCCGCTATGAGCGGCCGTTTACCGTGATCCGTGATGCGGCGGTCACGGATGCTCTCGAGTGCGCGCACCTCGGGGCACGCGAGAGCAGAATTCTGGGAGGCCGTTAATTAACGGCCTCTCAGAGTTAAACAACCGCCCTGAAGCCGTTAATCGGCAATGGGCGGTTAAGTGGTTAAAGCTAGATCACTAGCTATATAGGTGAGGTGAATATAGTGGTGTATACTGCAGTCAGGGCACAGACAACAACCACTACACAGCAGCAAGATAGGAAATCAGCCAAAAATGATTGGTGTGTACTGTGTTGAAGGTACACAGAACACCCACTGCTTCAGATGCTAAGTAACACACTACAGGAGGCCGCCTCAAAGGCGGCCTTATATAGTGTGGGGCGTGCACTACACAGCCTGAGCTATGATTGGCCACAGGCAGGATGCCTGTGGCCAATCATGGCTCTCCTCGCTGCCGGCGCTGCGATTGGCCAAGCATGCAGGGTCACAGTGCATGCTTGGCCAATCATGGGGCAGCAATGCACTGCGCCACCGCAGTGCATTGTGGTCCGCGCGCGCGTCACTCGAATTTTGACGCGAACGGCCAAAACGTTCGGAATTCGCCGAACGGCCGAACAGCCAATGTTCGAGTCGAACGTACGTTCGACTCGAACACGAAGCTCATCCCTACCCCTATTAAACAGGGGCTGAAAAATTAGGCCTATACACTGCAACCTCTACCATATACTCTATTTGGAGTGCAAGAATGAGCCCTGCTGCAAAGCATTGCATCAAAAATTGTAATTACATGCCCCTGTTAAACAGGGGCTAAAAAATTGGGCTGGTGGCATCACCCAAAACCAAAAATGTTCTTCCAAGATATCAGCAGAGGAGGAAGAGGATAGACAGTCAACATAGGTGCTTGGTAGCTGGTGGTGATTCAAGACTGATTCATCTTTATGAAGGTCAGTTGATCAACCGAGTCAGTGGACAGGCGCACCCTGTGATCGGTTACAAAGCCACCAGCAGCACTGAAGGTGCGTTCTGAAAGAACGCTGGATGCAGGACAGGCCAGTAGCTCAATTGCATACTGTGCAAGCTCTGGCCAGTGATCCATCCTCAAGACCCAGTAAGTCAGAGGATTTTCGGTGGGAAAAATGTCCAAGTCTGACCTTGCCCCTAGGTATTCCTGCACCATGTAAATCAGACACTGCCGATGGTTTCTGGAACCGGTCATACCTTGGGGCTGCAGTCTAAAAAATTGTCTGAACGCATCGGTCAGACGGCTACCTTCTCCACCGCTCCTTCTGATTGAAGCCTCAGCAACACGTTGTCCAGCACCAGGAGTTTGTAACCTCCCAGTCTCTGGGAACGCATTGCACAGACCTTTCTGCAAGGCCTCCCGGAGATGTCTCATCCTCTGTTCCCTCTGTGATGGCAAGATAAGGTCGGCAACCTTACCCTTGTACTGTGGATCAAGGAGAGTGGCCAGTCAGTAATGGTCCCTCTCCTTGATCCGAAGAATATGAGGATCCTTCCACAGGCTTTGCAGGATCAGGGAGGCCATGCAGAGTAGATTAGCTGAGGCATTCAGTCCAGAGTCCTCTGGGTCACTAAGGACAACATGATCCGTAGCCACCTCCTCCCAGCCACATAGAAGTCCACGGGTTTCTTGGGACTGTAAATCATCCCTACAAGACTGCTGCTGCTGATGCTGAGTGCCGGGCTCCACCTCCATGCTGACACAATCATTCTCCTCCTCCTCCTCTTCCTGTGTGATGGGTGGGACAGCAGGAACACTATCTGGATAAAAGGGGCCTTGAGAGGCAAGGAAGTCCTCCTCTTCCTGCCTCTATTCTGCCTCAAGTGCCCTGTCCATTATTCTACACAGCATATGCTCCAACAGGTGGACAAGAGGTACAGTGTCACTGATGCATGCACTGTCACTGCTCACCAGGACAGTGCATGCTCCCCTGACCCTGTCCTGGTGCCGTAATCGCACAGGTACTCATTGATGGCCCTCTGTTGCGTGTGTAGCTGCTGCAGCATGGCCAACGTTGAGTTCCACCTTGTGGGCATGTCACATATAAGGCGGTTCTTGGGCAGGTTCAACTCCTTTTGGAGCTCAGCCAGCCGAGCACTGGCATAAAATGATCGGCGGAAATTCACACAGACTTTCCTGGCCTGCTTCAGGACATCCTGTAAGCCTGTGTACCTGCCCAAGAACCGCTGCATCACCAGGTTAAGGACGTGAGCATAACAGGGCACATGGGTCAGTTGTCCCTGTTGGAGCGTCGGAGAGGAGGTTGGTGCCATTGTCACAAACCACCGTTCTTGGCTTAATCTGGCATGGCGTCAACCACCTCTTGGCCTGCCCCTGCAGAGCTGACAAAATATTTGCCTCAGTGTGGCTCCTGTCCCCCAAACAAACCAGTGCAAGCATGGCATCTTTTTGCCTGTGTACTTGTGTAGCCCCTTGAACGCCTATGGAGCAGCACTGGTTCTGAGGACAGAGCACTGGAAGAGGCCATGGAGGAAGAAGAAGAGGAGGGGGTGGAGGAGAGAGGTGTGTCACAACCAGTAGTAGCATTTTGGAGGCGTTGTGGTGGAACAACCTCCAACACTACTGCACCTTGTCCTGCATCCTTCCCAGCTGCCAGAAGAGTGACCCAATGGGTGGTGAAAGACAGGTAACGTCCCTGTCCATGCCTGCTGGACCATGAGTCAGCAGTAATATGCACCTTACCACTGACCGCCCTGTCTAGCGAGGTAAGGACATTGCCTTCCACATGCCGGTAGAGAGCTGGAATTACCTTTCGTGAGAAAAAGTGGCGTTTGGGGACCTGCCACTGAGGAACCACACATTGCACAAACTCACGGAAGGGGGCTGAGTCTACCAACTGAAAAGGCAGCAGTTGAAGTGCTAGCAATTTAGCCAAGCTAGCATTCAACCGCTGGGCATGTGGATGGCTGGGAGTGAACTTCTTTCTAAGGTCCAGCAGCTGGGGCATGGAAATTTGCCTGCTACAATCAGACGTGGGTGTACTGCTAGCAGAGTGCCCGCAAGCACTTGGCTGTGACACACCTAATTCTACACCTTCATTCCTCTCAGTGCAGGTTTCAGAGAGGACTGAAGGTCTAGTGGGGTTGGAGATCCCAGCTGATGAGGAGCAAGGAGAGGTCCGCTTTGTTCTTTGGTGTGGGTCTTTAAGGTACGCTTGCCAACGTGCTGCATGGCAGGTCAACATATGTCTGGTCAAGCATGTGGTGCCCAAGCGGCTGATGTTTTGACCATGCGAGATACGCTTGAGACATATGTTGCAAATAGCAGCGGTGCAATCTGATGCACTCGTCTGAAAAAAGGCCCACACCAAAGAACTTTTAGAATAACGCGCAGGGGCAGCGCCCTGCACAGGCGGAGCTCTGAGGTGTGATTCAGTCAGTATGCTGCCCCTAAGCTGGCCCCCAGAGAGCATCCTGCCTCATTGGAGATGTGCCTCCTGCCCCTCTCTCCTATCAGGCACCCACGTGGAGTCAAGGACCTCATCATCCCCTCCCTCTTCATCACTGGAGCAAACCTGGCAGTATGATGCAGCTTGTGTAACATGACTGCCAGTTTGCTGTCCTTCTTGAGCATCCCCTCTCTCTGCGCTCACGCTACTGCCTTCCTCTAGCTGAGTATCATCATCAGAGCTTACAAAACACTGGGCATCCTCCTGGAGCATGTACCCAACACTGTGCTCAAACAGTTCGGGGGACTCCTCAGGAGGACGTGGTGGGTCTAGGGAAGGAGTCACTGATAATGACATTGAGACGAGGGAAGAGGATGCGTTGGCAGCTGCTTTGCTAGTACCCTGAACCTGGGTGAGAGAGGATGAGGAGGATGAAGAGGGCTTAGTCATCCACTCTACCAAGTCTTCAGCATGATGCGGCTCAACACGTCCATCTGCCAAAAAAAAGGACAAGCGTGTCCCATGGCCACGTGCTGATGACGATGCACCGCGTCCACGACCAGCACTGTTGTCTCTAGACACAGAGCCTGCTTTCCCTCTTTTATTGGCTCGTGCCTGTCTGACTCTCCTTCTTGGCCTTCCAGACATGGTAATGGCCTGCAGGGAGATGGGAAAACCAGCAATTGGGTAGTGTAAGTTGTGCTGGAGGCACACAACACCCACTAACTCCTGCAGATGCCTGTATGATAGAACACCAGCAATAAAGGGTAGATACAGGTGTAAACTGTGCTGGAGGCACACAGCACCCACTAACTCCTGCAGATGGCTCTATTAGAGAACAGCAATAAAGGGTAGATACAAGTGTATACTGGGCTGGAGGCACACAACTTCCACTAACTACTGCAGATGCCTGTATGAGAGAATACCAGCAATAACGGGTATATACAGGTGTATTCTGCGCTGGAGGCACACAACACCAACTAACTCCTGCAGATGGTTCAATTAGAGAACAGCAGCATTTAAAGGGTAGATACAGGTGTATTCTGCGCTGGAGGCACACAACACCCAATAACTCCTGCAGATGGCTCTATTTGAGAACAGCAATAAAGAGTAGATACAGGTGTTTACTGCGCTGGAGGCACACAACACCCACTAACTCCTGCAGATGGCTGTATTAGAGAACACCAGCAATAATGGGTAGATACAGGTGTATATTGTGCTGTGCTGGAGGCACACAACACCCACTAACTCCTGCAGATGGCTCAATTAGAGAACAGCAATATAGGTAGATACAGGTGTATACTGCGCTGGAAGTACACAACACCCACTAACTACTGCAGATGGCTCAATAGGTAGATACAGGTGTATACTGTGCTGGAAGCACACAACACCCACTAACTCCTGCAGATGGCTCAATTAGAGAACAGCAATATAGGTAGCTACAGGTGTATACTGCGCTGGAGACACACAACACCAACTAACTCCTGCAGATGGCTCAAAAAGAGAACATCAATATAGGTAGATACAGGTGTATACTGTGCTGGAAGCACACAACCCCCTCTAACTCCTGCAGATGGCTCAATTAGAGAACAGCAATATAGGTAGTGTCAGGTCACCTTGAGGCCAGGTGACAGATGCACACCGTAGGGATCAGGAGTGCACCGCAAAGTTGTGGACCCTACGGCTGGCTGCTGCGGATGGTAGTGAAGGTGATAAGGAAGGCAGGGCCACCAGAACACCAAGATGGATCCCACCGGGGGTTAGAGCGTAAGATTCCCCGGGGCGCAGAGACTGAGAGCCAGCAGGTGTTCACCAGAGCCTCTAGTGGTGAGGCTGGACTGGGCTGCAACTGGCTCCAGGTCGCGAACCCCCAGGGGCCCCCAGCTTACACCCACAGTAGGCAACAGGAGGATAGGAATAGTGAGGGATAAAGCCAAGGTCGGGGGCCACAAGCAGACAGGAATAGTTAGGGACACGCCAAAAGGTCAGGATCACAGGCAAACAGGGATAGTCAAAGACACACAAAAGTCGGTAACGGAACAACAGAAGAGCACACGGCAGGTAACAGGAAGCCAAACACACAAAGGTTGATCAGCAGGGTTGGCCTGCAGTGCACAGGTTAATATAGATTTCCATGATAGGAGCTAGGGTGGAGCCATGCCAGAGGATGGATTACAAACGCAGTCAGGTGAGGGTCAGCTGGTCTCTAGAGATGAACACATGGAGACAGGTAAGCAGACAAACTCTATTGCATAACCATGACAGATAGATACAGGTGTATACTGCGCTGGAGGCACACAACACCCACTAACTCCTGCGATGGCTCAATTAGAGAAGAGCAATATAGGTAGCTACAGGTGTATACTGCGTTGGAAGCACACAACACCCACTAACTCCTGCAGATGGCTCAATTAGAGAACAGCAATATATATATATATATATATATATATATATATATATATATTCTATTAGGTTGAGGTAAGGACTCTGTGCAGCCCAGTCAAGTTCCTCCATCCCAAACTCTCAAGGTCTTTATGGACCTTGCTTTGTGCATAGCTCCCAAATGTCCCTGATTTGGAGCAATGTCCCTCTGTCCCTCTTTTCTGCTCATTCGTCCCTCATTTTGGTCTGATCTGTATAGTTGTATATAAAATTTACTTTTTTATCTTTCAAAAAGTGCTTACCAGTGTTAAACTTTTCATCCAAATTCTAAATTGCTGCAGTATATTTTAAAAGCCAATATAAAGGAATAGTAGTGGTAGAAAAAAAAAACCTTTTGGATTTAATTTACCTTTTTTTTTGGTTAATTCTCATTTAAGGGATGTGGCAGGGGGGCGTGTTCTATGCCTACATAAGTTTGGTTGTAGGTGTCCCTCATTCCCATATAAAAATGTTGGGCGGTATGCATTGTACACTGGTGGGCAGTCATATTGGAACTGGAAGGGGCCTTCCCCAAACTGTTCCCACAAATTTGGGAGCATAAAATTATCTGAAATTTGAAAGAGAATTCTCTTCACTGGAACTAAGGGGACAAGCCCAACCCCTGGAAAAACAACCCCCCACACCATAATCCTCCCTCCACCAAGTGATGTGGACCGGTGCACAAAGCAGAGTCCATAAAGACATGGATGAGCGAGTTTGGACTGGCCTGCACAGAGTCCTGACCTCAACTTGATAGAACAGCTGTGGGATGAATTAGAGCGGAGACTACGAGCCAGGCCTTCTCATTCAACATCAATGCCTGACCTCACAAATGCGCTTCTGGAAGAATGGTCAAACATTCCCATAGACACACTCCTAAACCTTGTGGACGGCCTTCCCAGAAGAGTTGAAGCTGTTATAGCTGCAAAGGGTGGGCCAACTCAATATTGAACCCCATGGACTAAGACTGGGATGGCATTAAAGTACATGTGTGTGTAAAGGCAGGCGTTTTTTTTTTTTTGTATTGCTATATTTGTTTCCATGAAAATGCTCTTACCCTTTAATAAAGTGAATGAGCAAATGCTGGTGTTATCTATAATAAATATAATGATAAATAATCACTGAATTCAGTTGGATACAATAAACTCTACACTTACCAGATACAATAACTAGGAAAGTGTTGTTACAGAGTCCGGTGCTCGTTGTTACCTCGCAGGTGTAATTCCCGGAGTCGCCGGGCTGAGCGTCCGTTATCCGGAGGTTGGTCGGATCCTGGAAGGAGAATCTGGGCTCTGAGAAGTTGGAGGTTATCCGAATCGGTCTTAGTGTTGTAATGAACTGCAGAATGTGAGAATTGTTGTTTTTTCTCCATATAATCTGAATTATGTTGCCTCTGGTCACTGATTCAGGACATCCCTCCAGGCAGTTTATGGTCACCGTGTCACCCAAATAAATTCCCTCAACAATGATGAGTGACACCAAACCTGGAATAAGAGAAATAGCGCCCAAATCAGTGTCAGACCCCAGAGGGGGCTTCACATTCCTATTTCTTATAATACATAGAAGATAAATACAGAATAATGGATGGATACCTGGAGCCAGGAACAGGTACAGACAGATCATGGTGAAAGGTATGGCACTCCGGGTCATGGTAGCCATCAGTACACGGGAACCAGTCACCTATGTATGATGTATGGAGATCATCTTCTGTGTCATGCGGAGTATTTCTCTGTAGATTCTACACTCAGATTACAGAGGATGTGATGGTCATCACCACATCCCCTATAAGAGGGAATATGTTTTTCATCTGCATATTAAGTCTGTTATGAATTTATTTGAAGGGCAAAAACCTTTAACCGCTTGCCGACCAGCCGACATCATTATACTGCGGCAGGTCGGGCCGGATCTCATGAGCTGTCATAGCTGTACATCGGCTCCATTAAAGTAGTTGTAAACCCTTACAAACCACTTTGACCTACAGGTAAGCCTAGATTAAGGCTTACCTGTAGGTCCAAGAAATATCTCCTAAACCTATATGGTTTAGGAGATATTTGCCCGAAAACCGGCACCGCTGTCTACGGCACATGCGCCGTAGACAGCGGCGCGCAGGCGCACTAAACGGGGCAGTTCCAAGAATGGAGCTGCCGCATTTGTCGACTCCCGTGCGCATGCGCGGGAGTGACGTCATCGCGGCTTCGCCGAATGACAGCGGCGGAGCTGCGAGACGCCACTCCCGTGCGCATGCGCGGGAGTGACGTCATCGCGGCTTCGCCGCTGTCATTCGGCGGAGCTGCGAGACGCCACCAGCAAGATGGATGCGGCGGACTACAGGGGACAGCGGCGACTTCGCTGGCTCCTGTGTCAGGTAAGTGACACATAATGGGCTACTATGCAATGCATTTCTTGAAACTATCGATGCCCCCCCCCCCCTGCTGAGACCACCGCCTGTGGAAGAGAATTCCACATCCTTGCCGCTATTACAGTAAAGAACCCTCTACTTACAGTAAAGAACCCATTTTAATTTTTTTATAGCACTGATTGCTATATAAATGCCAATGGTCCCAAAAATGTGTCAAAGGTGTCCGATGTGTCCGCCATAATGTCGCAGTCCTGATAAAAATCGCAGATCGCTGCCATTACTAGTAAAAAAGAATCATAATAAAAATTCAATAAATCTATCCCCTATTTTGTAAACGCTATAACTTTTGCGCAAACCAATCAATCTATGCTTATTGCGATTTTTATTACCAAAAATGTGCAGAAGAATACGTATCGGCCTAAACTGAGGAAAAATTAGCTTTTTTCAAAATTGTCGCTATTTTTGTTGTTTATAGCGCAAAAAATAAAAACCGCAGAGGTGATCAAATACATCCCAAAAGAAAGCTCTATTCGTGGGAAAAAAAGAACGGCAATTTTGTTTGGGTTCAACGTCGCACAATTGTCAGTTAAAGCGACGCAGTGCCGAATCGCAAAAAATGGCCTGGTCATTCAGCAGCCAAATCTTCCGGGGCTGAAGTGGTTAAAGTGTAAGTTCATCTTTTAAGAAAAAAGGTGAATATAAACCCGACACCCTCCCCCTTCCTCCAGTCCCCGCTGTACTTACCCCCCATGGTCGATTCGGTTTTACCGTTCTTGCAGTCAGGCAGGGCCGGACTGGCCTACCGGGATACCGGGAGAATTCCCGGTAGGGCGCCTGCCATGGGGCCGTTTTCGGTTGCACTGCTCCTCTCTTCTGTGTATCACAGAGCTGGCTGGCTGGCTGTGTTCGGCGGCCGTGCTATAACACGGCCCGCCCCCCTAGACCTGCTTGTGTGATAGGTGGAGTATTGATTCTATCTACTATCACACAAGCAGGTCTAGGGGGGCGGGCCGTGTTATAGCACGGCCGCCGAACACAGCCAGCCAGCCAGCTCTGTGATACACAGTAAGAGATGCCGCCCTGTGTGCCCGGATAGGAGGAGAAGCAGGACATATTGAGGAGATGAGCTCTCTATATTCCTCCATGCAGCCACTGCTTCTCCTCCTATCCAATCCAACTTCTTTTACTGCCCCCTCCAGTTATCCTTGTGCTCCCTGCCCCCCCCTGCTCTCCTCCCTCACCACACTCTCCAGCCCACCCCCCCACAGTGCTCTCTAGCCCCCCCACAGTACTCTCCACCCCCCCACAGTACTCTCCACCCCCCCCACAGTACTCTCTAGCACCCCCCCACAGTACTCTCCAGCCCCCCCCCCCACAGTACTCTCCAGCCCCCCCACAATGCTCATCAGCCCCCCCCCCACAGTGCTCTCCAGCCCCCACAGTACTCTCCAGCCCCCCACAGTGCTCTCTCCAGCCTCCTCCCCCAAAGTGCTCTCCAGCCCCCCACAGTGCTCTCCAGCCCCCACAGTGCTCTCCACCCCCCACAGTGCTCTCCAGCCCCCACAGTGCTCTCCAGCCCCCCCCCCCCACAGTGCTTTCCAGCTCCCACAGTGCTCTCCAGCCCCCCCCCCCCCCCACAGTGCTCTCCAACCCCCACACTTCTCTCCAGCCTCCCACAGTGCTCTCTACCCCCCCTCAGTGCTCTACAGCCCCCCACAGTGCTGTACAGCCCCCCACAGTGCTCTCAACCCCCCCCCACAGTGCTCTCCACCCTCCCACAGTGATCTCCACCCCCCCACAGTGCTCTCTAGCCCCCACAGTGGTCTCCACCTCCCCCCCACAGTGGTCTCCAGCCCCCACAGTCCTCTCCACCCCCCCCACAGTGCTCTCCAGCTCCCACAGTGCTCTCCAGCCCCCCATGCTCCCCACCCCAGTTCTTTCTGCACCCAGCACTCTCTGCCCCCGTGCACTCCAACCCTGTTCTTTTTGGCTCCCCCTCCAGTGCTCTCTCAAGCTCCCCCCAGCACTCTCCGCTCCCCACCCCTGTACTCTCCACTCCCCCCTGCATTTTGCCCCCACCCATGTGCTCTCCAACTCTGCCAGTCCTCTCCGCCCCCCATAGCGCTCTCCAGTCCCCGTGCTTTTCACCCCTGTTCTTTCTGGCCCCCACTGGTGCTCTCAAGCTCCCCCCATTTCTCTCCACTCCTCCCTGCTCTTTGTACCCCCCATTGCTCTCCAGCCCTGTTTTTCTTCCCCCCAGTAGTCTCAAGCTCCCCCCAGTGCTCTTCACCACCCCACACTCTTAGCCCCCCAGTGCTCTTCACCACCCCACACTCTTAGCCCCCCAGTGCTCTCAGCCTCCCGTGCTCTCCACCCCTCTTCTTTTTGGCCCCCACCATTGCTCTCAAGTCCCCCCCCAGCACTCTCTGCTCCCCACCCCTGTACTCTCTACTCTCCCTGCATTTTGCCCCCACCCATGTGCTCTCTAACCCCGCCAGTGCTCTCCGTCCTCCATAGTGCTCGCCAGTCCCCCGTGCTTTCCACGCCTGTTCTTTCTGCCCCCCACTGGTGCTCTCAAGCTCCCCCAATTGCTCTCCACTCCACCCTGCTCTTTGTACCCCCCAGTGCTCTCCAGCCCTGTTTTTCGGCCCCCCAGTACTCTCAAGCTCCCCCCCCCCACTGCTCTTCGCTACCCCACACTCTTAGCCCCCCCAGTACTCTCAGCCTTCCGTGCTCTCCATCTCTGTTCTTTTTGGCCCCCACCATTGCTCTCAAGTCCTCCCCAGCACTCCCCACCCCTGTGATCTCCACTCACCCCTGCTCTTTGCCCCCACCCATGTGCTCTCCAACCCCACCAGTACTCTCTGCTCCCCCTTCTCTCCAGCTTCCACACAGTGCTCTCCACTTCCCCAGGACCAGGGGACATGCTGACTGGGGCGGAAAAATAAGGACGGCTAAAGGTGCAGGTGGCCAAGGACCACTCCATCTCACAGCAAACAGATCCTCTGGAAGGAGCACCATCCCCATCCAGGCTCTGCCTGCTGCTGGCCGTCATGGATATCCTGCTGACATGCAAGGTACTGTACCGAGCATCAACAGCACACCTTCCCACAGACAGGGACTGCAGACTGGGACATGCGGCACAGGAGAGGCTGACATGATGGGCACAGCGAGACTGCATTCACGGCACAGTGAGGCTGCAATGATGGGCACAGTGAGGCTGCAATTATGGGCACAGTGAGGCTGCAATTATGGGCACAGTGAGGCTGCAATGGTGGGCACAGTGAGGCTGCATTTGGGCACAGTGAGGCTGCATTTGATGGGCACAGTGAGGCTGCATTTGATGGGCACAGTGAGGCTGCAATGATGGGCACAGTGAGGCCGCATTCATGGGCACAGTGAGACTGCATTTGATGAGCACAGTGAGGTTGCATTGATGGGCACAGTGAGGCTGCCTTTGATGGGCACAGTGAGGCTGCAATGGTGGGCACAGTGAGGCTGCAATGGTGGGCACAGTGAGGCTGCAATGATGTGCACAGTGAGGCTGCAATGGTGGGCACAGTGAGGCCGCATTCATGGGCACAGTAAGACTGCATTTGAAAAGCACAGTGAGGCTGCATTGATGGGCACAGTGAGGCTGCATTCGATGAGCACAGTGAGGCTGCATTGATGTGCACAGTGAGGCTGCATTTGATGGGCACTGGGGAGGCTGCGTTGAGCTCTTGTATCATGTCTGCAGTCTCTGACCATCTCCGGTATTATGTCTGCACAAATGCGCTTCTGGAAGAATGGTCAAACATTCCCACAGACACACTCCTCAACCTTGTGGACGGCCTTCCCAGAAGAGTTGAAGCTGTTATAGCTGCAAAGTGTGGGCCAACTCGATATTGAACCCTACGGACTAAGACTGGGATGTCATTAAAGTTCATGTGTATGTAAAGGCAGGCGTCCCAATACTTTTAGTTACATAGTGGGTATTCAGAAATATCTGAATCTCTGAATAAAGAAACATTTTTCTGAATATTAATTGGGAGCGAAGCGAATCGCACATGTGTAATTGAAATACAACAAGGCTTGTGTAGCGATTGTATATGCTATTTTTTTTATTTGTATTGCTATATTTGTTTCCATGAAAATGCTCTTACCCTTTAATAAAGTGAATGAGCAAATGCTGGTGTTATCTATAATAAATATAATGATAAATAATCACTGAATTCAGTTGGATACAATAAACTCTACACTTACCAGATACATGAAGGGGAAGAGTGTTCTTACAGTGTCCTTTGCTTGTTGTTACATCGCAGGTGTAATTCCCGGAGTCGCCGGGCTGAGCGTCCGTTATCCGGAGGTTGGTCGGATCCTGGAAGGAGAATCTGGGCTCTGAGAAGTTGGAGAACGTCTGATTCGGTCTTAGTGTTGTAACAAGCAGCAGAATGTGAGAATTGTTGGTTTTTTTCCATGAAATCACAGTTATGTTGCCTCTGGTCACTGATTCAGGACATCCCTCCAGGCAGTTTAAGGTCACCGTGTTACCCAAATAAATTCCCTCAACAATGATGAGTGACACCAAACCTGGAATAAATGGGAGAGCGACCAAATCAGTGTCAGACCCCAGAGGGGGCTTCACATTCCTGTTTCTTATAATACATAGAAGATAAATACAGAATAATGGATGGATACCTGGAGCCAGGAACAGGTACAGACAGATCATGGTGAAAGGTATGGGACTCCGGGTCATGGTAGCCATCAGTACACGGGAACCAGTCACCTATGTATGATGTATGGAGATCATCTTCTGTGCCATGCGGAGTATTTCTCTGTAGTTTCTACACTCAGATTACAGAGGATGTGATGGTCATCCTGCTCTCACCACATCCCGTATATGAGGGAATATGTTTTTCATCTACATATTAAGTCTAAATAGTAATGGTAGGTTATCCTCGCGCTATAGTGGTAAAGTTAGAGCAGGTTGGTGTGGTTGCAGCAAAAAACACCGACAGAGGTGCAAACCCTCCCCTCAAGGTGACAGTAAATAGTAAATAGATGGTGTTGCGCTCCACACAAAATAAATTAAGTCTAATAACACAATTAATAAATAATCACATAAAATCTTGAAAACGCACTCATGTGATTAAAATTAAAATCACTAAATAATCGCATAAAATCTTGAAAATGTGCTCATGCGATTAAAAATTCCATTAATTCTAAAATAAATACCAAGTGAATAATACAGTGCTTGAAATAAAGCTATTTCCTACTAGTATTCATAAAATGAAGAAGCTAAAATACTCTATATAATCGTGATAAAGTGACAAGAAAAGAATCGCAAATCTTAAAATTATCAAAAGAATCGTGACATCAAACAAATCTGTGTCAGTCCATGAAAGTGCATACAAGTGCCAGCATATGTGCAGAAAAGAGTATATATAATAATAAATATACAATAAAAATATATGAAACGGTGTAAGAAAAAATTATTATCACAAAATACAAAAGATAATAGTCCAGCAAACGTGATAAAAAATGTCTCTAAATAAGTGTAAAAAAGCTAAATCATAAAGTTCATGCAGAAGATGAAATAAATCCACGCTGTGCTATGTGAAGAAATGAATCCTATGAACAACCCCGGGATGATTCCACCAGTGATTTTGCAGCTCCTTAAACGCAAAATACTCCAGTGCAACAGTTGTGTCCTCAAATGGGGTGTATATCCTCAGTAAGTGTAGGGGAACTTCAACACTTTGCGGTGTATATCCTAAATGTAGTATGGGCGCCCCCAAAACCTTTTCCTCCAGATATTCCGCAAGGGATCGCAAATCAGACCCAAGAAAGAAAGAGGGGGGCTCCAATAGTGAAGTACGTTCACACAAATACTTTATTATAAAAAGGAACTAAGTCCTGGGTACTCACACTTATACAGAAAAAATCAAGCGTTTTTTTCGCTAACAAACAACGAACGGCTTCCTCGTTCGTACCCCGGACGTCACTTCCGGTATCCTCCTAGGCCAATCCTACGCGTATCGTCATTGATCACGTGACTTCATCAGGGAATAATGCAATTGGCGGCCATTTTCCTGTAGTCAATCCTATTTTATACTATTCGCAGGCACGACTCTAGTTAGACGGCCATTTTGTGATAGACTGCCTTATCGACCGGTTCTGTGCGCTTCACGGTCGTATTTTCTATAAGTACA
Organism: Lithobates pipiens; assembly: GCF_037356315.1. NCBI lineage: Eukaryota > Metazoa > Chordata > Amphibia > Anura > Ranidae > Lithobates > Lithobates pipiens. Next base: position 20,976,758 of record NW_027507748.1, read on the forward strand.
AAAATAGTCTATTCGTGTATTAGGTAGATCTGTGTCCGCTTGTCTAGCTTCAAGCCTAATTGGGACATTTGGTGGTTGTGTTTATTCAAACAATAACCCGGGATCTCCCTAATAGCATTCTTGATGTCAGTGACAATGTAAACACATTCACTTGCTATTGGAACGACGGGACCGCAGTTCGTTCGTGAGCTGGTTTAAAATTAAACTTAAAATTAAACTAGTATTGTAATAAGAAATAGAAAATTCATAAAAAATTATTATAAAAAATTATAGAAAATGGCTTGAGATAGAGGGTAATATGCGAATTATTAAATATTCTTTAATTGGTAAAAGACATATTGAATCTAAATCTATCCTATAAATTATTAAAATATTGGTACTAGTTAGTTTGTGAGTAAAATATCTAGAATAGTGTGACATAATATTTTAATAAAATAAGATTAAAATGCTCCCGACACTTTGAGCGATGATCAAGATATCAAAAGGACGCATATATATGCGATTTGGGGGATGGATGCCGGAAATGAGGTCCAGAGTTCCAAAAAAAACCCTTTCAGTATATCATTGTAGAATACAGTAACAGGCAAGATGTTATATGTCATAATGCTTTAAATATATAAAATTCAAATTCATAATAAAATATCTAAAATTACCTAAAAATCGCTGATAAAACAGTTAAGATCAAATTCTATATTGAGTCCTTGAGGTGTAAAAGTGTCTAAGGTAAAAATCCATTTAGATTCTAGCTGGCTGAGCGTTCTCACTTTATGTCCCCCCCTCCAATGCTTTCTGTAGGGCTCGATCCCCCAAAATGTGAGGTGGGTGGGATCCTTATTATGGTGTGTTAGAAAATGTTTTGACACACTGTGTTTGTCAAATCCATGAATTATATTTTTGACATGTTCCTTTATGCGAACCCTCAGCGGTCTCTTGGTGCGGCCTACATACTGTAGGCCGCAACTGCATTGTAGGACATAAACAGCCCCTTCAGTGTTACAGCAAATAAACTCTTTAATATCGTAGGAATTCCCAGTGCTTGTGGAGCTAAATTTGAATCTTTTTTCGGGTGGGCATTTTGTTTTTGTACACGCAAAACACCGCTTGCATGGAAAAAAGCCCTTTCCTGTAAAGAAAGTCACACCATTGTATGGTGGGTCAGGAACATTCCTGACGATCTTATCCCTCAATGTTGGTGCCCTTTTGTACACGAACTTGGGAAATTGGGGTAGAAGGTCTTTTAGATGCACATCTGAGCGTAAAATATACCAGTATTTTTTAATAATTGCCTCTATTTTCTTATATTGGGCATTATAATTCAGAATGATTGGTACTTTGCCTGCTTCCAGCTTAGGGATTTGTTTGTCTTTAATCATCTCCATGCGATCCATATTTTTAACTTCTAAGATTTTCATTCTAATTTCTTCGTCTTTATATCCTTTATTTGTGAACCTGTGACCAATCTTCTCTGCTTGTGTCAGATATTCTTCAGTTTTTGTGCAATTTCTGCGCAATCGCATCAGCTGCCCTTTTGGAATGTTGCACAACCAGTTTTTGTGGTGGCAGCTCATGATTGGCAAATAACTGTTTTTGTCCACATTCTTAAAGTGCGTTCTTGTGCGTAGAGTTTCATTTTCTTGCAATAATTCTAGGTCAAGAAAAGAGATGGATTCACTATTAACTACCCATGATAATTTAATATTTCTGTCATTGCGATTCAGTGTCTCCAGGAATAAAGTTAGGCTATCTATGTCTCCTTTCCAGAGTATGAGGATGTCATCTATATACCTCTTATATAGTATTAGCTCTTCAGGTTTGCCAGGTAGTACCGCATCCTCTTCCCATTGAGACATATAGAGGCAAGCTACACTGGGCGCAAACTTCGCTCCCATCGCAACTCCAGTTTTTTGGTAGTAATACTCGCGATCATACCAAAAATAGCTGTTCTTGAGGCAAAAGTCCAAGCATTTCACTAAGTATTTTCGCTGTACGCATGGCAAAGTACTGTATTTCCTTAGGCCCCACTTCACTGCCTCACACGCTTGATGGTGTAGGATTATTGTATATAGTGACGAGACGTCTGCAGATGCCATAATCCATGGGCCTTCCTCTTTTGGTAGCCCTTCCAAAATTTGTAATACTTGTTTGGTGTCTCTGAGATACGCTTTTGTTTGTTTGACTACTGGTTGAAGATATTTATCGATATATTCCCCCATTCTAGAGGTTAAAGAGTCGATCCCATTAACTATGGGTCTTGGGGGCGGGTCCGCTTTATCCTTATGGATCTTGGGAAGTGAGTAAATGATCGGGGTCCTACATGCCTCGGGGATCAGATACTTCGCTTCTTTTTTAGTCAAGATGTTTCTTTTTAATCCCAGATGCACCACCTGTTCCAGCTCCTTTCTACATTTAAACACTGGGTTTTTAGGTAATTTAGTATAGGTAACACTGTCTGACAGTAATTTTGTCATACTGTTCTTATACTGTATTTTAGAGAGGATTACAATCCCTCCCCCTTTGTCGGCAGGTCGGATAACTATATCCTTCCTCTTTGTTAGTTTTCTGATACCGCTCTTTATATGTTTAGGTTCCTCCAGTTTCTTAATTCTTAAATCTTTCAAGTCTTGTAAAACCACTTTTTTAAAAACTTCAATATGTCTGTTGTTCGAAATCAAAGGGTTAAAAACTGATTTATTTCTTAATTCACTCCGTATGATATCTTGATCCTCATTCTGAATTCGCTTTTTAATCGGGTTACCGGCCAGGTATTTTTTAATATTCAAGAGCTGAGAGGAGACCGCCCTACTCAAACCAAACACCGCATAATGGGGGTAAGAAGCCTCACTGGAAAAATAATAACCAGAGAAGGACACAGAATGGCAACTACAATAAGCCACCATATGACCCTAGGGATCAAAGGGAAAATAGAGGCCCACCCCAAGGAATGCAGGGCCAACGAGGAAGGACCCCCCCACATAATTATGGGACTGGTCATAGAGATAATTGGGGCACACCGCGCGATTACCCCTATCCCGATGGACGCTATCCAATACCTACAAACAACTATTATGCTCCCCTAAGGGACCATTATGAGGAAAATGGAGATGGGAGATCCCATGGCTACTACCAGGACCAGTATCAAAGCAGGCCTTTTTTAGGGAGGGGCATGGAGAATCACCCACCAAGACGCCTAAACGATCAATGGGATCAAAGAAGAAGTCCTGTAAGAAGAGAGGGAAGAGGTCCGGAAAAAGAATACAGGCAAAGAAGAGACTAAAAGGTGAGGGGATCTTCAACTTGAGTGGCCTCCCCCTGTCCCAAGAAGAGATTGGCGTACTAGATAAAGGTCTCAAATATGCCCCGACAAAGAATTTAGACAAATTTGAAACTTATGTAGGAATACAGAAGTATGTAAGGACCTTGAATATTAAAAAATACCTGGCCGGTAACCCGATTAAAAAGCGAATTCAGAATGAGGATCAAGATATCATACGGAGTGAATTAAGAAATAAATCAGTTTTTAACCCTTTGATTTCGAACAACAGACATATTGAAGTTTTTAAAAAAGTGGTTTTACAAGACTTGAAAGATTTAAGAATTAAGAAACTGGAGGAACCTAAACATATAAAGAGCGGTATCAGAAAACTAACAAAGAGGAAGGATATAGTTATCCGACCTGCCGACAAAGGGGGAGGGATTGTAATCCTCTCTAAAATACAGTATAAGAACAGTATGACAAAATTACTGTCAGACAGTGTTACCTATACTAAATTACCTAAAAACCCAGTGTTTAAATGTAGAAAGGAGCTGGAACAGGTGGTGCATCTGGGATTAAAAAGAAACATCTTGACTAAAAAAGAAGCGAAGTATCTGATCCCCGAGGCATGTAGGACCCCGATCATTTACTCACTTCCCAAGATCCATAAGGATAAAGCGGACCCGCCCCCAAGACCCATAGTTAATGGGATCGACTCTTTAACCTCTAGAATGGGGGAATATATCGATAAATATCTTCAACCAGTAGTCAAACAAACAAAAGCGTATCTCAGAGACACCAAACAAGTATTACAAATTTTGGAAGGGCTACCAAAAGAGGAAGGCCCATGGATTATGGCATCTGCAGACGTCTCGTCACTATATACAATAATCCTACACCATCAAGCGTGTGAGGCAGTGAAGTGGGGCCTAAGGAAATACAGTACTTTGCCATGCGTACAGCGAAAATACTTAGTGAAATGCTTGGACTTTTGCCTCAAGAACAGCTATTTTTGGTATGATCGCAAGTATTACTACCAAAAAACTGGAGTTGCGATGGGAGCGAAGTTTGCGCCCAGTGTAGCTTGCCTCTATATGTCTCAATGGGAAGAGGATGCGGTACTACCTGGCAAACCTGAAGAGCTAATACTATATAAGAGGTATATAGATGACATCCTCATACTCTGGAAAGGAGACATAGATAGCCTAACTTTATTCCTGGAGACACTGAATCGCAATGACAGAAATATTAAATTATCATGGGTAGTTAATAGTGAATCCATCTCTTTTCTTGACCTAGAAATATTGCAAGAAAATGAAACTCTACGCACAAGAACGCACTTTAAGAATGTGGACAAAAACAGTTATTTGCCAATCATGAGCTGCCACCACAAAAACTGGTTGTGCAACATTCCAAAAGGGCAGCTGATGCGATTGCGCAGAAATTGCACAAAAACTGAAGAATATCTGACACAAGCAGAGAAGATTGGTCACAGGTTCACAAATAAAGGATATAAAGACGAAGAAATTAGAATGAAAATCTTAGAAGTTAAAAATATGGATCGCATGGAGATGATTAAAGACAAACAAATCCCTAAGCTGGAAGCAGGCAAAGTACCAATCATTCTGAATTATAATGCCCAATATAAGAAAATAGAGGCAATTATTAAAAAATACTGGTATATTTTACGCTCAGATGTGCATCTAAAAGACCTTCTACCCCAATTTCCCAAGTTCGTGTACAAAAGGGCACCAACATTGAGGGATAAGATTGTCAGGAATGTTCCTGACCCACCATACAATGGTGTGACTTTCTTTACAGGAAAGGGCTTTTTTCCATGCAAGCGGTGTTTTGCGTGTACAAAAACAAAATGCCCACCCGAAAAAAGATTCAAATTTAGCTCCACAAGCACTGGGAATTCCTACGATATTAAAGAATTTATTTGCTGTAACACTGAAGGGGCTGTTTATGTCCTACAATGCAGTTGCGGCCTACAGTATGTAGGCCGCACCAAGAGACCGCTGAGGGTTCGCATAAAGGAACATGTCAAAAATATAATTCATGGATTTGACAAACACAGTGTGTCAAAACATTTTCTAACACACCATAATAAGGATCCCACCCACCTCACATTTTGGGGGATCGAGCCCTACAGAAAGCATTGGAGGGGGGGACATAAAGTGAGAACGCTCAGCCAGCTAGAATCTAAATGGATTTTTACCTTAGACACTTTTACACCTCAAGGACTCAATATAGAATTTGATCTTAACTGTTTTATCAGCGATTTTTAGGTAATTTTAGATATTTTATTATGAATTTTATTATGAATTTTATATATTTAAAGCATTATGACATATAACATCTTGCCTGTTACTGTATTCTACAATGATATACTGAAAGGTTTTTTTTTGGAACTCTGGACCTCATTTCCGGCATCCATCCCCCAAATCGCATATATATGCGTCCTTTTGATATCTTGATCATCGCTCAAAGTGTCGGGAGCATTTTAATCTTATTTTATTAAAATATTATGTCACACTATTCTAGATATTTTACTCACAAACTAACTAGTACCAATATTTTAATAATTTATAGGATAGATTTAGATTCAATATGTCTTTTACCAATTAAAGAATATTTAATAATTCGCATATTACCCTCTATCTCAAGCCATTTTCTATAATTTTTTATAATAATTTTTTATGAATTTTCTATTTCTTATTACAATACTAGTTTAATTTTAAGTTTAATTTTAAACCAGCTCACGAACGAACTGCGGTCCCGTCGTTCCAATAGCAAGTGAATGTGTTTACATTGTCACTGACATCAAGAATGCTATTAGGGAGATCCCGGGTTATTGTTTGAATAAACACAACCACCAAATGTCCCAATTAGGCTTGAAGCTAGACAAGCGGACACAGATCTACCTAATACACGAATAGACTATTTTTGTACTTATAGAAAATACGACCGTGAAGCGCACAGAACCGGTCGATAAGGCAGTCTATCACAAAATGGCCGTCTAACTAGAGTCGTGCCTGCGAATAGTATTAAATAGGATTGACTACAGGAAAATGGCCGCCAATTATAAAGACTATTTAAACGTTCGTCCACCTCCTATGCATTAGTCCCTGATGAAGTCACGTGATCAATGACGATACGCGTAGGATTGGCCTAGGAGGATACCGGAAGTGACGTCCGGGGTACGAACGAGGAAGCCGTTCGTTGTTTGTTAGCGAAAAAAACGCTTGATTTTTTCTGTATAAGTGTGAGTACCCAGGACTTAGTTCCTTTTTATAATAAAGTATTTGTGTGAACGTACTTCACTATTGGAGCCCCCCTCTTTCTTTCTTGGGTCTGATTTGCGATCCCTTGCGGAATATCTGGAGGAAAAGGTTTTGGGGGCGCCCATACTACATTTAGGATATACACCGCAAAGTGTTGAAGTTCCCCTACACTTACTGAGGATATACACCCCATTTGAGGACACAACTGTTGCACTGGAGTATTTTGCTGTCTTACTGACAGCAGTGAGGTAAGGTACCCACTGCACTCAGTGTGTGAGCACCCACGTTTAAGGAGCTGCAAAATCACTGGTGGAATCATCCCGGGGTTGTTCATAGGATTCATTTCTTCACATAGCACAGCGTGGATTTATTTCATCTTCTGCATGAACTTTATGATTTAGCTTTTTTACACTTATTTAGAGACATTTTTTATCACGTTTGCTGGACTATTATCTTTTGTATTTTGTGATAATAATTTTTTCTTACACCGTTTCATATATTTTTATTGTATATTTATTATTATATATACTCTTTTCTGCACATATGCTGGCACTTGTATGCACTTTCATGGACTGACACAGATTTGTTTGATGTCACGATTCTTTTGATAATTTTAAGATTTGCGATTCTTTTCTTGTCACTTTATCACGATTATATAGAGTATTTTAGCTTCTTCATTTTATGAATACTAGTAGGAAATAGCTTTATTTCAAGCACTGTATTATTCACTTGGTATTTATTTTAGAATTAATGGAATTTTTAATCGCATGAGCACATTTTCAAGATTTTATGCGATTATTTAGTGATTTTAATTTTAATCACATGAGTGCGTTTTCAAGATTTTATGCGATTATTTATTAATTGTGTTATTAGACTTAATTTATTTTGTGTGGAGCGCAACACCATCTATTTACTATTTACATATTAAGTCTGTTATGAATTTATTTGAAGGGTAAAAACCTTTAACTGCTTGCCGACCAGGTGCCGTCATTATACTGCGGCCGGATCCTACGAGCCGTCATAGCTGTACATCGGCTCCATTAAGCAGGATAGCAGGTGCCCGCACGCCCGCTGCACTGCAGGGTGGGGGGCAATGCTCGTGGCCGGCGGTCTCAATGACTGCCGACCATGAGCGGTCGCAGGCACGAGAGGCAGAACAGGGACGTGTGTGTGTGTGTAAACATACAAATCCCTGTTCTGGGAGGAGTGACAGATTGTGTGTTCCTAATACCTAGGAATCATGATCCGTCACTTCCTCTAGTCAATCCCCTCCCCCTACAGTTAGAATCACTCCCTAGGACACACTTCACACCCTTGATCGTCCCCTAGTGTTAACCCCTTCACTGCCAGTGACATTTTTACAGTGATAGTTATAGTAAGTGAGGTTGAGAAAACACACAAGTCCATCAAGTCCAACCTATGTGTGTGATTATATGTCAGTATTACATTGTATATCCCTGTATGTTGCGGTCATTCAGGTGCTTATCTAATAGTTTCTTGAAACTATGGATGCTCCCCGCTGAGACCACCACCTGTGGAAGAGAATTCTACATCATCCTTGCCGCTATTACAGTAAAGAACCCTCTACTTACAGTAAAGAATCCATTTTTATTTTTTTATAGCACTGATTGCTATATAAATGGCAATGGTCCCAAAAATGTGTCAAAGGTGTCCGATGTGTCCGCCATAATGTCGCAGTCCCGATAAAAAAAGCAGATCGCTGCCATTACTAGTAAAAAAAATTATAATAATAAAAATTCAATAAATCTATCCCCTATTTTGTAGATGCTATAACTTTTGTGCAAACCAATCAATCTATGCTTATTGCGATTTTTATTACCAAAAATGTGCAGAAGAATACGTATCGGCCTAAACTGAAGAAAAATTAGCTTTTTAAAAAAAAAAAAAATTGGGATATTTATTATAGCAAAAACTACAAAATGTTGTGTTTTTTTCAAAATTGTCGCTATTTTTGTTGTTTATAGCGCAAAAAATAAAGACCGCAGAGGTGATCAAATACCACCAAAAGAAAGCTCTATTCGTGTGAAAAAAAGAACGGCAATTTTTTGTTTGGGTTCAACGTTGCACAATTGTCAGTTAAAGCGACGCAGTGCCAAATCGCAAAAAATGGCCTGGTCATTCAGCAGCCAAATCTTCCGGGGCTGAAATGGTTAAAGTGTAAGTTCATCTTTTAAGAAAAAAGGTGAATATAAACCCGACACCCTCCCCCTTCCTCCAGTCCCCGCTGTACTTACCCCCCATGGGCGATTCAGTTTTACCGTTCTTGCAGTCAGGTACAGCAATCTTGGTGTTTGAAAACTCTTCATCCTTTCCTTAGGGATGCCGGGACAGATCACAGTAGTTCTAAATGGTCAGCACTAGCATGTGACTGTGCTGACCAATCAGAACGACTTTGATCCATCCTGGCATTCCTGCAGTGAGAAGAGGAAGAACAGCGCAGTTTTGAATCTCTGGGACCCCTTCACCCGGCTGCTGAGGTGGTGAAAAGTTTTGTACATACTTTCTGCAGTCAGGAAACCATCAAGAGGTTCCTCCACCCCAAACTCGCTCCTCCGTGTCTTTATGGACCTTGCTTTGTGCACCGGTGTGCAGTCATGTTGGTACAGGAAGAGGCCATCCCCAAACTGTCCCCACAAAGTTGGGAGCATGAAATTGTCCAAAATGTCTTGGTATTCTGATGCTTTAACCACTTCCCACCTATTTCAAAATGATGACCGGGAAGTGGTTCAGTTATCCTGACTGGGGATCATATGATGGCCGGCAGGATAAGCCGCTATCGTGCGCAACACCGATCTCAGTAAAGACGCCAATCACAGCTGATCACGATGTAAACAAATAGAGCAGTTTATCGTCTTTTCTTCACTCGCATCTGACAAACACGAGTAGAGGAGAGCTGATTGGCTGCTCTCCTGAATGGGGGGGGGTCTGTGCTGATTGTTTATCAGGGGAGCCCCCCCCCGTGGATGCCCACCTAGGGCCACCAGGAATGCCCGCAAAGGACACCCACCAGATATGCCACCCTGGACCACCAAGGATATGCCAATCAGTACCCAGGCAGATGCCCCCTTAAAGGAGAGAAGGGTGGTAAAAAAAAAACCAAGATTGATTAAACCCACAAGTGCTTTTTTTTACAACTACTATTCCTTTATATTGGCTTTTGGAATTTACAAATGTAGCAATTTAGAATTCAGATGAAATATTTAGCTCTGGGGAACACTTTTTGAAAGATAAAAAGTGCATTTTATATACAACTGTATGGATCAGACCAAAATGAGGGACAAATGAGGAGGAATGAGGGACAGAGGGACTTTGCTCCACATCAGGGACAGTCCCTCCAAATCAATGGCACTGGCTGGGAAAAGGTTAACATGAGGAGCGATCGAAGGGCTCAATGTGTGCCTGACCAGTGCTTTACTGTAGTGTGTGAGGGGCTTTTACTAGGGGAAGAGATGGAATTTATTCCCTGCTTTGCAGAGACACAAATTCAATCCCTTCCCTCCTGTCAGAACGGCGATTTGCCTTGTTTACATAGGCAGACCGCCATTCTGCCACGCTGATGATCAGCGAGTGCCGGTGAACATTGAATCCACGGTACCTGCCAATCGGCTCATGCTGTGTATAATCACAAGCCACCTGTGTGTGCACTCCCCCTACCTGCAGGGCCGTCTTTAAGGCAGGGCAAAAGGGGCAGCTGCCCTGGGCCCTGTCATTGTTGTGGGGCTCAAAACAGCTGCCTCATACTTGTCAACTATCCAGGTTTAAATTCCCTTGTCCCTGGAAGTTTTATTCCTGTGCTGTGTCCCAATATCTCAGTGTGAAGTGCTGGTACTAATGCTGCCCAGCTCTGCTCTATTGTTGTGTGCAGATGACTCACCTGCAGACCCTGTGTTTACATATAAATAACCGGCATTCATATGTAAATAGCGGTGACAATACTGAGTAAGTAGCTGCGGCTGGTGGCATTGATATGTAAATAAAGGCGGCATTCATATGTATATCGTGCTCCCCTGCTGTGAGGAGGTGATGTGCTGTAACCTCTAGCAACTAATGAGTGAGCCGTAATGTGTGCTGTAACCTCTAGCAACTAGTCATTAACCAGTTGCCGACCGCCGCACGACGATGTACGTCGACAGCATGGCACGGGCAGGCATATTGGCGTACATGTACGTCCCTTGCCTCCCGTGGGTCGGGGGCCCGATCGGGCCCCCGCCCGGTGCCTGCGGCGGTCGGTTTTCGTCCGGGAGCGATCCGGGACGAGGGGGCGGCCATTCATTCATGGCCACCCCCTCGCGATCGCTCCCGACGAATAGGAATCCCCCGTGACATCACTTCCTCTCCTGTAATGTAAACACAGGAGAGGAAGTGATGTATTCTCTCCTCCGTGTCGGTATTTTTCGTTCCGACACGGAGGAGAGCGGATCGGTGAGTTGCACCAACACTCTACACACACAGTAGAACATGCCAGGCACACTCACACCCCCCCGATCACCCCCCCAATTACCCCTGCCCCCCAGTCACAGTGACACCAATGTCATTTTTTTTATTTTTTATTTTTTGCATTGGTGTCATTTGTGACTGTAATAACTGTTAGGGCAGTTAGGGTTAGCCCCCTTTAGTTCTAATGTACCCCCCTAACCCCCCCAATAAAGTTTTAACCCCGTGATCACCCCCCGTCGCCAGTGTCACTAAGGCTGGGTTCACATTGCAGCGGTTTATGAGAACGAATGTGATTCGCACCGCACTGCAGTGCAAATCACATCCGATCTCTGTGCGATTCGAGTTCAGCCATTCGCCGCACCCGCCACACCCGCCGCACCCGCCGCAAATTCGCACGGGACCCTTTTTTTGGCCCGCAGCAGAATCGGATCGCATGGGTGTTCACACCATGCGATCCGAGTTTGCAGATCGCACTGCGATATGCGAACTGATCTGGGGGTGTCAGTAACATTTCACTGACACTCCCAGCAGTCCGCATAGGGCAGTGTGAACTGCCGCCGGGAGGCATGCGATGCGGGAACCCGCCGCGGATTCGCGGCGTTTCCGCATCGCTCCAGTGTGAACCCAGCCTAATAAGCGATCATTTTTCTGATCGCTGTATTAGTGTCACAGGTGACGCTAGTTAGGCAGGTAGGTATTTAGGTTCGCCGCAGCTTTTTATAGCGCCAGGGACCCCCATATACTACCGCATAAAGCCCCCTGATTGCCCCCTAGTTAACCCTTTCACCAGTGATCACCATATAACTGTTACAGGTGACGCTGGTTGGTTAGTTATTTTTTTATAGTTTCAGGGCACCCGCCATTTATTACCTAATAAAGGTTTAACCCCCTGATCACCCGGCAGGTGTCATTTGTGACTAATAACTGTTAGGGCAGTTAGGGTTAGCCCCCTTTAGTTCTAAGGTACCCCCCTAACCCCCCCAATAAAGGTTTAACCCCGTGATCACCCCCCGTCGCCAGTGTCACTAAGGCTGGGTTCACATTGCAGCGGTTTATGAGAACGGATGTGATTCGCACCGCACTGCAGTGCAAATCACATCCGATCTCTGTGCGATTCGAGTTCAGCTATACAGATAGTATGGCTGAATTCGTGTCGCACCCGCCGCACCCGCCGCAAACTCGCACGGGACCCTTTTTTTGGTCCGCAGCAGAATCGGATCGCATGGGTGTTCACACCATGCGATCCAAGTTTGCAGATCGCACTGCGATATGCGAACTGATCTGGGGGTGTCATTAACATTTCACTGACACTCCCAGCAGTTCGCATAGGGCAGTGTGAACTGCCGCCGGGAGGCATGCGATGCGGGAACCCGCCGCGCATTCGTGGCGTTCCCGCATCGCTCCAGTGTGAACCCAGCCTAATAAGCGATCGTTTTTCTGATCGCTGTATTAGTGTCACAGGTGACGCTAGTTAGGCAGGTAGGTATTTAGGTTCGCCGCAGCTTTTTATAGCACCAGGGACCCCCATATACTACCGCATAAAGCCCCCTGATTGCCCCCTAGTTAACCCTTTCACCAGTGATCACCATATAACTGTTACAGGTGACGCTGGTTGGTTAGTTATTTTTCAGGGCACCCGCCATTTATTACCTAGTCTCACTAGTGTACCCCTAAATTTAGGGGTGTCTACTTTCCAAAATGGGGTCATTTGGGGGGGGTTTGTGCCATCTTGGCATTTTATGGCCTTCAAAACTGTAACGCCCTTAGAAAGCCTGAAGGCGGTGCTTGGTTTTCGGGGCCCCGTACGCGGCTAGGCCCCCAAAAAGTCCCACATATGTGGTATCCCCGTACTCAGGAGAAGCAGCAGAATTTATTTTGGGGTGTCATTTCACATATGCCCATGGCATGCATGAGCAATATATCATTTAGTGACAACTTTGTGAAAAAAATAAAATAAAATAAAAAGTTTGTAATTTTCCCGCAACTTGTGGCAAAATATAAAATATTCCATGAACTCAACATGCCTCTCAGCAAATAGCTTGGGGTGTCTACTTTCTAAAATGGGGTCATTTGTGGGGGTTTTGTGCCATCTTGGCATTTTATGGCCTTCAAAACTGTAATAGGTAGTGAGAAGTGAACTCAAAAATTTACGCCCTTAGAAAGCCTGAAGGCGGTGCTTGGTTTTCGGGGCCCCGTACGCGGCTAGGCTCCCAAAAAGTCCCACATATGTGGTATCCCCGTACTCAGGAGAAGCAGCAGAATTTATTTTGGGGTGTCATTTCACATATGCCCATAGCATGTGTGAGCAATATATCATTTAGTGACAACTTTGTGTAAAAAAAAAAAAAATTTTTTTTTGTCATTATTCAATCGCTTGAGGCAAAAAAATAAAATATTCAATGGGCTCAACATGCCACTTATCAATTTCCTTAGGGGGTCTACTTTCCAAAATGGGGTCATTTGGGGGGGTTTTGTACTGCCCTGCCATTTTAGCACCTCAAGAAATGAGATAGGCAGTCGTAAACTAAAAGCTGCGTAAATTCCAGAAAACTTACCTTAGTTTGTAGATGTGACAACTTTTGCGCAAACCAATAAATATACAATTATTGACTTTTTTTTTACCAAAGACATGTGGCTGAATACATTTTGGCCTAAATGTATGACTAAAATTGAGTTTATTGGATTTTTCTAATAACAAAAATAGAAAATATCATTTTTTTTCAAAATTTGCGGTCTTTTTACGTTTATATCGCAAAAAATAAAAATCGCAGAGGCAATCAAATACCATCAAAAGAAAGCTCTATTTGTGGGAAGAAAAGGACGCAAATTTTGTTTGGGTACAACATTGCATGACCGCGCAATTACCAGTTAAAGCAGCGCAGTGCCAAAGTGTAAAAAGACCTCTGGTCATTTACCAGCAAAATGGTCCGGTCTGAAAGTGGTTAAGCAGTAATGAAATGCTGTAACTGCTGGCAACCAATCGCAATTGCTGCCTGATCTGATACAGAAAACTGATTTTAAGTCAAGCTGTTATTTATTGTATGTCTCAGAGTAGGTGGAGAGGGAAATTGCATGGGGGGGGGGCCCCACCAAGAAAAATTTTGCCCAGGGTCCAGTCTATATTAACCACTTGCTTACTGGGCACTTAAACCCCCCTCAGTCCCAGACCAATTTTCAGCTTTCAGTGCTCTCACATTTTGAATGACAATTACTCAGTCATGCAACACTGTAACCAAATGATTTTTTTGTCCTTTTCTTCATACCAATAGAGCTTTCTTTTGGTGGTATTTGATCACCTCTCGGTTTTTTATTTTCTGCGCTATAAATGAAAAAAGACCGAAAATTTTGAAAAAAAATGAATTTTTCTTCGTTTCTGTGACAAAATTTAGCAAATTAGCAATTTTTCTTCATAAATTTTGGCCACAATTTATACTACTACACATCTTTGGTAAAAATAACCCACATTTTTGCATATTATATGATCTGTGTGAAATTTATAGAGTCTACAAGCTATGGTGCAAATCATAAAGATTTGCAAAAAAAGATCACATCTGATGTACTAAGGCCTATCTCCATTCTTGAGACCCTAACAAGCCAGGAAAGTACAAATACCCCCCAAATGACCCCTTTTTGGAAAGTAGACATTCCAATGTATTTAGTAAGAGGCATGGTTAGTTATTTTAAGTTGTCATTTTTTCCCATAATTCTTTGCAAAATTACGATTTTTTTTTTTTTTTCCACAAAATTTTCATTGTAATAGCTTATTTCTCCCACACGGAATGTGCATACCACAAATAACACCCCAAAATACATTCTCCTACTCCTCCTGAGTATAACGATACCACATGTGTGAGACTTTTACACAGCCTGACCACATACAGAGGCCTAATTTTGAAGTAGCACCTTCAGGCATTCTAAGAGCATAAATTACACATTTCATTTCTCAATCACCTATTACAGTTTTGAAGGCCCTGGAACACCAGGGCAATGGAAACGTCCAGAAAATGACCCCATTTTGGAAATCTAACACCCCAACGTATAATCTATGAGGCATAATGAGTCTTTTCAATGGTTCATTTTTTTCCAGAAGTTTTCGGAAAATGTGGAAAAAAATGAAAACGCATTTTTTTTTACACAAAGTTGTCCGTTTATAAGATATTTCCAACGCATAGCATTTACATAGCAAAAATAACACCCCAAAATACGTTCTACTACTCCTCCTGAGTATAACGATACCAAATGTGTGAGACTTTTTTTTTTTTTTTAAATCAAATAAGTTTTTATTGTAAAGCACTTATGGTACAAACCAAACATAGGAGTAAAGTACAGTCTTACAGTAGCATTGGTTTTTACATCCAAAAGTATACAGAGAATATAGAAATACAAATAGGTTCGGTTTGAAAACTGTTGAGACATGGAAAATATCAATAAAACCAAAAAATTAAAGAAGAAAGGAGATAAGGAAAAAGAAAAAAGGAACCAAAAGTAATAACAAAAGTATCGTTCTCTCATAGACCACTCCGCATCAAGAAACAGCCGCATAGGTACCTTACATATATACTACGGCCCACCGCCCAGCACACAGTCCCATTGGTGTCTCCCTACACCCCGTACAATTACCGGATAAGGGAGAGACATAGAGTTAGACCCATCCTGGAAACATGACCATTTATGTACCTCCATATACCGGTCCTAGGACCTTCAGTTAACCCTGTAAAAGTCTGTCCTGTATAAGTTGGTGGGGAGCTAGTCCCGGGACCTCAAGCCACCCCCCCCACATGGCATTAAATTTGTGCGGTGCGTTTCTGTGTTGGTATGTTATCTTTTCTCTGATCAGCATCTGGTTCACCTGTTCTATCCATTGCTGCCTGGTGGGAACCCTGTGGGTCATCCATAGTCTCGCTATCAATTTTCTAGCTACATATAGTAACCTGATAATGGCTGTATGGGCAGAGGGTGTCAATGATTCCTCATCCAGGGCCCCCAGCAGGCAGACCAACGGACACCGCGGGATACCAACAGAGAACACTGAGGATATAGTGTCAAAAATTCCCGCCCAATATCGTTTTAGTTTCGGGCACCTCCAGAACATGTGCATAAGATCCCCATGGTCCCGCATACATTTAGGGCAAAGGGGAGACCCTCTAACACCCCAACTGTGCAGTTTAACTGGAGTTCTATAGGTCCTATGTAGTAAATATAGGTGGGAGAGCCTATGGGAGGCCGATACCGACACCAACGGAGCGGAGGACAAGCAGAGGTTCCAGGTCTCCGCGTCCATGGGCCCCAGGTCCGCCTCCCACCTCTGCCGACATGGAAGACGTGCCGGGTCCTGCACCGCGTCAAGAAGCATAGCATACCCCCTAGAGATCATGCCTTTACGGTCAATCTGCATAAATATCTCCTTCACCACAGGATGGTCTGTTAGGGAGAGCTGCACACTCCGTGCCTGTGTCTGCAACGCATGACGTAACTGTAAATATTTAAAGAAATCCCTACGAGGGATGTCAAACTCCGCTTGTATTTCCATAAAGGACTTCAATACCCGTCCACTATACAGTTGCGAGAGATACTGAAGACCACTCCCACTCCAGTTACCAAATCCCTTGAGCTTAAAAAGTTCACCATAATTAGCGTTCCGCCAAATAGGGGTGAGGGCAAGGAAGCCACGTATTCGTAGCAGTTTTTTAACATGAGACCACAGTGTATTCAGCAGTATAACAGTCGGGGAACCCCTGTCCATATGAGGGAAGCCTGCCTCCAATCTAGACAATGCTGTGTCCGAGGCGACCGTGTCAGCCAGTATCCTTCGGATCGGGTCCAATGGGTCATCCAACCCCCACCCACCCATGTGCTGGAGCTGCGAAGCAAAAAAATACATCCTAGCGTGTGGAAGTGCCAACCCCCCTTCGTCCTTATTATATTGCAAGGTAAGTAAACTAAGTCTGGCCGTCTTTCTACACCATATTAATTCCCTAAACTGAGAGTCAATTTTATCGAACCAACGTTTCGGGATCCAAGTCGGGGAGTTATGACAAATATAGAGCAGCTGCGGGGCCCACACCATTTTAATGAGGTTTACCCTGCCCACCACCGATAACGGTAGTTTACACCAGATCTTACATTTATCTCTGAACTTAAGTAACAATGGCATAAGATTCAGTTTGGCATATTCCGTCACCTCGGGGGATATCTGCACCCCCAGATACTTAAAGGATGTAACCGTCTGGATCATGTTTGCACAAGGGGGTAAGGGAGCCGTTAGAGGGGACAAGGGCATCAGTACAGATTTGTCCCAGTTAATCTTAAAACCTGACAATGTACCAAATAGGGTAATCAGGTTCATGGTGGCCGTAAGGGAGCCCTGGGTGTCCCCCAGGTATATAAGTGTGTCATCAGCGTAGAGCGATACCACATCCATTCCAGTGGGCCTGCAGAAACCCACAATATCCTGAGCCGATCTCATTCTGGCTGCAAGTGGTTCAAGCGCCATGGCAAAGAGCAGGGGCGACAGAGGGCACCCCTGTCTCGTGCCTCTGTGCAGCACGAATGGGTCGGAGAGCTCCGCATTAGCTCTGATTCTAGCCGTAGGCTTGGCATATAACAGTCGGACCCAACTAATAAATGTGCTGCCCAGCCCCATCCGCTCCATCACTTTCCACAGATAAGGCCACTCAACACTATCAAAGGCCTTAGCCGCGTCCAGCGAGAGGATGGCCTGATTACCGGGGTTATCCACAGGAACCTGTAGGTTCAAGAATAAACGGCGAATATTTAGGGCAGTGGAACGTGATGGAATGAATCCTGATTGATCCCTATGGATCAGTTTGTGTATTACCAGAGATAATCTCGTTGCCAAGACCCGAGCTAATAGTTTAACGTCTGTCGTGAGCAAGGAGATTGGCCTATATGCGTCCGGTGATGTTGCTACCTTACCCGGTTTCAGAAGTACAATTATGATTGCTTCATTCATAGAGGCAGGTAGGACCCCCGTCTCTAAGGCGTTGTTAAACACTTTTAAAAGGGTTGGCAAAAGAACCCCAGCATAACGCTTGTATACCTCGGATGGGAGACCATCCGCCCCCGGAGCTTTATTATTATGAGAGTGTTCCAGTGCAGAAGCCAATTCCTCCTCCGTTAAGGGGGCGTTCAACAGCTCTCCGTCCGACGCAGACAGGCATGGAATATCACACCCGTTTAAAAAGTCCCCAATCTCCCCATCACCGGGCTGCACCTTAGAGGAGTACAGGTCTGCATAGAAGGATCGAAATACCCGCAAGATCCCAGGGGTGTCCGAATGGGTCACTCCCTGCGAATCGCACAGTGAGTGAGTCATAGGCGCGGAACCCTGGGTCCTCGCCAGCAGAGCCAGCATATGGCCCGTCGATTCCCCCTCCTCAAAGTGTGTTTGTTGGAGGAAAAACCTTTTATTTTCTGCCAGTTGTAAAGTTACTTGTCTAGACATAGATTGCGCTCCCAACCAAGCCCTCTTAGTGTCCTCCGAGGGGTTGTCAACATAGGCCTGCTCCGACTCTCTAAGTGCTCTATTGACCTCCATTTCCCAAGCTTTAGTGTTCCGTTTTATATCAGTTATAGTAGTGATAAATTGTCCCCTAAGGAAGGCCTTAGTTGCATCCCAGACTACATCTATAGCTGCCGAGCCTAAATTGTCCTGCAGGAAAAGTTTAAGAGCACTTGTAATGGGGTCAGGCTGCGGGAATAATGCAAGCCAAAAGGGGTTAAGCTTCCAACTCCTAGGTGCGTGGTCAGTAGATAGGGACATCTCAATCCACAAAGAAGAGTGGTCGGATATATGTCTAACCCCATAACCAGAATCTCTAATTAGGGGGAGGAGGGCGGAGTTTCCCAGTCCCAGGTCTATTCTGGACAAGCTCCCAAACGCTGGAGAGCAACAGGAATATAAACGGGAGTGGGGGTGGGCTTTCCGCCAGACATCCACCAGCCCGAGTTCAGCTAACAGAGCTGCAAAAGGAGTATCGCCATTAGGGCGTGAGGGGACTACCGGAGGAGTTGGAATCTTATCCCACAGACCGTTGACATAGTTGTTAAAATCACCCATCGCCAACAGGGGTATGCCAGGGAACTGTGCCATAAACCCAGCTAGGCGCCTAAGAATCTCTGCCGAATACGGCGGCGGGATATAAACATTGGCAATAATGCATTGTATAGTAGCAAGCTTACACAGCAAAAAAATGTACCTCCCCCCCGGATCAATAACCTGTTGGGAGCAGGAGAAACGTGCATGCTGTTTAATTAGGATACTCACTCCTCTTGCATAGGCAGAGTATGTGGAATGGTATTGGTGGATATACTGTCTAGAACCCAGGCTAGGAGTACCAGCAGGAGCAAAATGTGTCTCCTGCAGACACACAATGTCAGCCTTCATATCTTTAAGGTGCCTAAGCACCGCCAGCCTCTTCACCGGACTGCCCAGTCCCCTAACATTCCAAGAAAGAAATCTAATCTTAGCCATCAGAAATACAAAACATAAGTGCAAGTAGGAGTAACCATAATAACAGTCGTAAACCACCAGGGAGGAAAAAGGCAATTAACACACATTTATCAGCGACTAGCGACTGGGAAGTCGCATCACCTGAGATGTCCCAAGACTGGAGAGAAAAAAGTCCGACAGGAGCTGTCGCAGCTAGGAAGAGGCGCCCAGATGGGTGCAGACAGGTCGGAAAATAGTCCTTGTCCGTTGCGATCCTGAGAGAGAAAAAATGAATCAAAAAGAAAAAGAAAAGAAAAACAGTTAAACAGCAAAAAACCGTAGCATCTTCTGTATTAAAGCCCATGGGGCTCACACACGGGGAAGATAGCAGAATAATAGGCCCCATCCGAAACTTGGGGGCTGGGGGAAGGCCATGGAAACACCCAGAGAGGACTCTCCCAGATGACAAGCGGGGTTTCACATATGCAGACATGTTGTAGTTCTAGTAGGGTTACAGTGGAACCACAAACCTCAGCCTTCTGCCGGTCTTGTAAAAGTGGAAGTCCAGTCAGCCTGTTGAAATGTGCCGTTAGCGTGGAGGAGATCTTTGAAGTTTGGCGGCTTTGAGTGCGTTGTACTCCTGGTCAAGCCACTGTGCTGCCGCCGCGGGGCGATCAAAAAAATGCGTTGAACCCAGTGCCGTAACTCTGAGTCTGGCTGGATATAGCATTCCATATTGAACGTTAAGGTCCCGAAGGCGTCTCTTAACTTCAAGAAATGTTGCACGCTTTTTCTGGAGCTCTGCTGAAAAATCCGGAAATAGTGAAATCCTGGAATTTTCAATCTCCATCTTGTCCGACAACCCCCGCGCTTTAGAAAGAATGGTGTCTCTGTCTTTATAGTTGAGGAGTTTAAACAAGAAGGGCCTGGGATGATTGCCCGGAGGTAGGGGGCGAGACGGCACCCGGTGGGCACGTTCCACTGCAAAAAGCGGTGACAAGGCTTCTTTACCAAAGGTGGCAAGCAACCAATTTTCAATAAAGTCTACCGGGTTTTTACCCTCAACACGTTCCGGAATCCCCACAGCGCGAATATTATTGCGTCTCATGCGATTTTCCATCTCATCAAGTCGCATAGCGTGCTGTTCAGTAAGATGGCAATTATATTTTAGATCCCTTTGCATGGGGGCCAGGTCATCCTCTACTGTGCTCAGTCTGCCTTCCAATGCAGCTGTTCTCTCCCTGAGCTTTTGCATGTCATGGCGGACAAACGTTATTTCAGCTTTAACCCCTTTAATGTCCTCAGAGAGGGCTGCAATAGAGTGATTACAGGAGGTGACAGCAGTGAATATGTCCCTTAGTGTAGGCTCATTTTCCAGCGCTGGGGAGGGGATGGTCTGTGTTTCAGGCCTAACACTGTCCCTGGGTGTACTCACTGTTTGCCATGCTGCAGACAATCCATCCTCATCCTCCAAGGGAACTGTGTCATCCGCCTCAGGAGAGCCTCCAGGGGTAGCTTGAGGAGAGGGCTGGCCCGCCAGGGCATCCTTGTATGATTTACCGCCATAGAGGAGCTTCTGTGCTGCTTCCTTGTATTGGTCTTTGGCTGCGCGCCGCGCACCGGCGCCATCTTGGCCTGGGGGGTCCGTCAGCCCCTTCCCTCCGGTATGGCGTCTGGACATCACAGCGAGGGTCCCGGGATGTACCGCGGTGGTCCGGGATGCTTCACCTAGCGTGGCAGGAGGTAGGGGCCCCGAAAACGGCGTTTCAGGGCAGACTGGAAGGATGGAATCACGGATGGCCGGCGGAGCTCAAGGTAAGCACGTCTTCCTACATTCGCCGCTAAGCCACGCCCCCAATGTGTGAGACTTTTACACAGCCTGACCACATACAGAGGCCTAATTTTGAAGTAGCACCTTCAGGCATTCTAGGAGCATAAATTACACATTTCATTTCTCAACCACCTATTACAGTTTTGAAGGCCCTGGAACACCAGGGCAATGGAAACGTCCAGAAAATGACCCCATTTTGGAAAGCTAACACCCCAACGTATAATCTATGAGGCATAATGAGTCTTTTCAATGGTTCATTTTTTTCCAGAAGTTTTCGGAAAATGTGGAAAAAAATGAAAACGCATTCTTTTTTACACAAAGTTGTCCGTTTATAAGATATTTCCAACGCATAGCATTTACATAGCAAAAATAACACCCCAAAATACGTTCTACTACTCCTCCTGAGTATAACGATACCAAATGTGTGAGACTTTTACACAGCCTGACCAAATACAGAGGCGCAACATGCAAGAAACACCGTCGGCGTTCCAGGGACACATAGCCTGCACATACCAAGAATTACACCCCCAAATACATTATGCTGAGCAAAGGGTAAAGAAAAGATTACCTGTGGTTTTAGAAGCGCAGTTGTCCACAGGAGGATATCACTGGTCCAGGCAGCAGGCAGGGACTTGGTCAGCAACAGCGAACACAGTTTTTCAGGCAGCAGGCAGGGATACTGTCCATATTACAGTCCAGGGTTAGTGCAGAGATGTCAGCAGTGCCAAAAATATTGGTCCTGGTAGTAGGCAGGTCCTTGTGGTGTGGTCAGTGTGGCATGATGGCAGTAAGTCCTACAGGCAGCAGACAGAAGTAGAGCCTCGTTCAGGACAGAATGGGGATAGGGGTAGAGGCTTCTCCCTCCCAAATCTCTTTGAAGCCTCCGAGTCTCCAGACCCTAATCTAGGAATAAGAAAACAAAGAAAATTGTTTTCTTCTTCCAGAAAAAACTATACTGGAGCCCCTCACATATGTGAGACCCCGTGTTGAATCCCACTAGTCCAGTTGCAGAATACAAGATCAGTCCAAGAGGCAGGCAAATATCATGGTCAAACAGTCCAAGGTCAGTTCCAGATCAGGCAGAGATATATACAGAATCATTAGACAGAAGCATGGTCGAATAACAGTCCAGGGTCAGTTCCAGATCAGGCAGAGGTATGTACAGAATCGTTAGGCAGAAGCATGGTCGAATAACAGTCCAGGGTCAGTTCCAGATCAGGCAGCGGTATGTACAGAATCGGCAGGCATAAGAGTGGTCAAATAACAAGCCAGGGTCAGTTACAAAGCAGGCAGTGGCATAAGGGGTGTGAAGGTGTATGAAGGCAGGAACTGAGGATTATGTTTACCATACTTCACTAAAAATTTATTGAAGTATGGTAACGCCGAAAACAGTCGCCTATGCAGAGGCCTGGTTGGGAAGGACATTGTGCACAATAATAAGATGTGTCTCTTCTGACTCCTGCTTTGGTACACGCCTTACATCTTTTTTGGCGTCTTTTGCCTGTTGGTGTGGGGGGAATTTTATCCGGAAAGTGGCGCTCGGAGAGTCGACTAACAACGTCTGATCTGATATTTTCTGGTGGGCCGTTTGGGAAAATAAGGGCTGTGAAAACTTCCTCCTGGTAGCCAAAGAAACGTTTGGGGTTTTGGGTGGCGTTGCTGTAAATTACATATGAATTGTAAATGGCCAATTGAAAAAAATAAATTACTACTTTTTTGTACCAATGATATGTCCGTCTTGAGACCAGATATGGTTCCATCATTTGGTCGTTGAAGTCGACTCCTCCCATGAACAAATTATACTCGGAAATACATTTGGGTTTCTTTACGGGGCCATTCCTTCTGGGGATTTCTACGAAGGTATCGTTGTGGATAGAAGACAACATATACACATCCCTTCTGTCCCTCCACTTCACTGCCAGAACCTCCTTGTTTCTTAGACTTGCGGTTTCTCCTTTCCGCAGCTTCTTGTTCACCAGACTTTGAGGAAAGCCCTTCCGGTTCTTTGTTACAGTGCCACATGCTGGCGTCTTCTTCCGGTGAAGGTTGTGGAACAGGGGCAGAGATGTGTAGAAGTTATCTACATACAGGTGGTAGCCTTTATCCAGTAGGGGGTATATGAGGTCCCAAACAATTTTTCCGCTGGATCCCAAATAATCCGGACAATTAGGGGGCTGTAGCTGGGTGTCCTTCCCTTCGTACACCTTGAAGGAATATGTGTACCCTGTGGCTCGGTCACATAATTTGTAGACCTTCACCCCATAGCGGGCCCTTTTGCTGGGCATAAATTGCTTCATTCTAAGCCTGCCACTAAATTTAATAAGGGACTCATCCACACATATGTGTTGGTCCGGGGTAAACAATTTGGGGAATATTTCAGAAAAATAATTTAGTATTGGTCGAATTTTGTAAAGGCGGTCATAATTTGGATCATTTCGTGGAAGGCATTGGGAATTGTCACTGAAATGTAAGAACCTCAGGATCATCTGATATCTGGTTCTGGGCATTACCGCGGAGAAGAGCGGTGAGTGGTGGAGGGGGTGGGTTGACCAGTAGGTACGTAATTGTTTTTTTTTGTTGAGTCCCATATTAAATGTGAGGCCTAAAAAAAGCTTGAACTCCTCCACCGTTAGGTCTCTCCATTCGTAGGGACGGGCATAATAGGAGGTCGGATTTTGAAAAATAAATTGTTGTGCATACAGGTTGCACTGGGCCACAATTGACGCCAACATGTCCTCCGTAAAAATTAAATTAAAAAAATCGATGGGGCTAAAATTCTCCGTGTCCACCTGGACTCCTGGCTGGGCGGTGAAAGGGGGAACATTGGCCTCTCCTGAATTAGGAGGAAGCCACAAGGGGTTCTGAAGGGCATAGGGAAGGCCAGCATGGCTCCTAACCCTTTGGGGCTGAGATGACACCCCACTGGTACTTGGCCTTTCTTGCTGGGGCACTGCGGTGCTGGTGGACGGCACTGCGGTGCTGGTGGACGGCACTGCCTCACTAGAACGCCTTCGCTTGATGGGCCGGATATCTTCCTCCTCGGATTCATCAGTCAGTGTTTCACTGCTGAGGACTGGCTCATAAGTTACGTCTTCAGAATCCGAATCCGAAAAGGAATCGGAAGAGGAGAGCTCCCCGTTGCTCTCGTCGGCCGCGGAAATAATTTGGTACGCCTCCTCAGCGGAAAAGACGCGTTTAGCCATTGTAGCACTGATGGGCACTGATGAGGTGGCACAGATGGGCGTTTTTGAGTTGGCACAGATGGGCGCTTTTGAGGTGGCACAAATGGACACTGATGGGTCGGCACAGATGTGCACTGATTTATTGCACAGATGTGCAGATTTGTTGCACGGATGTGCACTGATGAGGCGGCAGATGGGCACTGCTGAGGTGGCAGATGGGCACTGCTGAGGCGGCACAGATGGGCACTGCTGAGGCGGCAGATGGGCACTGATGGGTCGGCACAGATGTGCACTGATTTATTGCACGGATGTGCACTGATTTATTGCACGGATGTGCACTGATGAGGCGGCAGATGGGCACTGCTGAGGCGGCAGATGGGCACTGCTGAGGCGGCAGATGGGCACTGCTGAGGCGGCAGAGATGGGCACTGCTGAGTCGGCACAGATGGGCACTGCTGAGTCGGCAGATGGGCACTGATAGGTCGGCACAGATGTGCACTGATTTATTGCACGGATGTGCACTGATAAGGCAGCAGATGGGCACAGATGGGCACTGCTGAGGCGGCACAGATGGGCACTGCTGAGGCGGCACAGATGGGCACTGCTGAGGCGGCACAGATGGGCACTGCTTAGGCGGCACAGATGGGCACTGCTGAGGCACAGATGGGCACCGATTGGTACAGATGGGCACCGATTGGCACTGGCTGGCACTGGCGGGCACTGGCGGAGCACTGGCGGGCACTGGTGGTGCACAGATGGAGCACTGGCGGTGCACAGGTGGGCACTGGCGGTGCACAGGTGGGCACAGGTGGGCACAGGTGGCCACAGGTGGGCACAGGTGGGCACAGGTGGGGTAGATCTGGGCACTGGCAGGGTAGATCTGGGCACTGGCAGGGTAGATCTGGGCACAGGTGGGGTAGATCTGGGCACTGGCAGGGTTTTTAATAGGTTTACTGTCACTTTTAGTATGCTGTAAAACTCACTAACTCCTTTGGTCTCCTCACACGCTATCGCTGTGTGAGGAGACACGTTCGGCAATGGGTGATGATCTCATTTGTTTACATTTGAGATCATCACCCATTGGAGGAGGCGATCGCGCTGTAAACGGCCGCTGTGATTGGCCGTTTACAGCGATCTGTGATTGGCTGTGTCCAGCGGACACGGCCAACACAGATTTTCCCCGATGCGCGCTCCCGGGAGCGCGCGGGGAACTCTTAAAGGGGACGACGTCAATAGACGTTGTCCCAGAAATTGAGATCCGCGCTGTAGACGTCTTTTTACTATAGCTTGGATCTCAAGTGGTTAAAGACAGCCCTGCCTACCTGGAACGGTCTGCTATAGGGTGGACCTTAAGGCTCCGTTCATATCTTGGCGTTCCGAACCGTGGGCGGAAACGCTGCAATTTTACCTGTGATGTGAAAAATCGCTGCAAATCGTAGGACACTTGTGCAATCCCTGTCACTTCCAATGTCCCCCCCCCCCGATCGAGGTGATTTGTCTGGCGACAATCGCTGTAAAAATCGCGCAACCAGAATTGCAGTTCTTGCACTTCTTTTGGGGTGACAGTCTCCCAGCGATTCTCTGCCATTGGAAGTGACCCGGGAAACGCATTGGCATCCTGCATTTTGCCGCTGTTTCAAATCACGGGAAGAATGGCGGCAAATTCCGCCCAGCGATTCGGGAAAGCCAAGATGTGAACAGAGCGTTAGTGGTTAAGGCAGATCGTCCAGGCTTAGAGAAGAGCTGCAATCACACTGTGAACTCCTTGCTCTCTGTACTGACTTTGTTACACTGATAACACTGGAAGATAGTAGAGTACTGGATAGGGGATTTTAAAGGTACATATTTCAGATATACACTACAACGTGTTATTATAAAAGTACAAAAAAAGTATTTTTATTTATACACAACACTCCAATAAAATGGATAAAGACATATATTCAGAGTCATAGGTATATACACAGAATCCCTATTAGCGACACCGTAAAATGCTGCAATTCCATGCTAAAAATACTGCATCCAAAAACTTCTACATGTTTCACCAAAAGCATCTTCATCAGGAAAAATGGAACAAGTTGTTCAAAAGTAATTTTTAGATATATTCTGATATAGATTGTCAACCTTAGGTGTATAGAAAAGAAAGAAAATACAAATCAATAAAATACACATAAACAGCATTAGATCAATCCGAAGTGGCCACATGAAACCCCACCGGGGACGTCCATATCGGACATAATCTCCCATCCCCATGCCTCCCCTTACCCCTTACACAAAAAAATAAAAAACAAAACACAACCCACCTATATTTCTTAAAATATACAGGGCCAATTGTTTGACAGTTTGTCTTTTTGGCACCAATGGGGAGGGATATAAAAGCTGCACAGTCTTTGTGTGCAGCTTGAGGAGCTCAGGTTCAGCATATAGTAAGAGGCACAGCTTTATGGTCCGAATGGGTGATATATTGTCCAGCTTGGTCTGGACATTGCACAAATAGCAAGCAGTAATGAGCTTCCAATAGTGATACTAGATATAGTCAGCGTAAACTTAGAAATTGAAAGGGGTGAGTCTGGGCTCTGTTTATATTTAATCAATGGACCTGTTCTCCCGTATATATACATAAATAATTTGTCAGACTCCAGATGGTAGAATTTGACTATTAAGGGCTATAATTATATATGTTATATCTTAGGTATTATTAGACCCCTTTCACACCAGGGCGTTTTGCAGGCGCTATAGCGTTAGAAATAGCGCCTGCAATCCACCCTAAAGAAGCTGCACCATTGTATGTAGTGTGAAAGCCCCAGTGCGCTGGCAGGACGTCGGGGAAAAGTCCTGCCAGCAGCTTCTTCGGAGCGGTGAAGGAGCGGTGTGTTTACCGCTCCTCCACCGCTGCTCCCCAGTGAAATCAATGGGGCAGCGCTGTAATACCGCTGGCAAAACGCCGCCATTGCTGCGTATTGCCGGCGGTTTTAACCCTTTCGCGGCCGCTAGCGGGGGTAAAAGCGCCCCGCTAGTGGCCGAAATGCGCCGCAAATCCGGCGGTAAAACGCCGCTAAAAATAGCGGCGTTTTACCACCGACGCAATGGGCGGTGTGGTGTGAAAGGGGTCTTATTCAATATTTGCTGTGATAAAGCTTACATCAAGTCATCCCTCCCTACGGGTGACCCAACACGGCCGTGTTTGACCACGGAGTGCAAAACATGTTTGTTGGATGACATTTTTGGTTGACTCCCTGTAAGTGCTCACCCCTGGACCTATGTTGAGGTATGGAGTGTTGCAATATAGGTGGGTTGTGTTTTGTTTTTTATTTTTTTTGTGTAAGGGGAGGGATGGGGATGGAAGATTACGTCCGATATGGACGTCCCCGGTGAAGTTTCATGTGGCCACTTTGGATTGATCTAATGCTGTTTATGTTTATGTGTATTTTATTGATTTGAATTTTCTTTCTTTTCTATACACCAAAGGTTGAGAATCTATATAAGAATAGATCTAAAAATTACTTTTGAACAACTTCGTCCATTTTTCTGATGAAGCCGCTTTTGGCGAAACATGTAGAAGTTTTTGGACGCAGTATTTTAAGTGTGAGATTACAGGTCTCGAATAAGTTTGAGATTTGAGATACAGCATTGATGGTGTCGCTAATAGGGATTTTGTGTATATACCTATGACTCGGAATATATGTCTGTATCCATTTTATTGGAGTGTTGTGTATAAATAAAGAGAAGTTTTTTGTACTTTTATAATAACATGTTGTAGTGTATATCTGAAATATGTACCTTTAAAATCCCCTATCCAGTACTCTACTATCTTTCAAACGAAATGGGATGTTGGTACCTTTATGCATACAGATTTTTTGGAAATTGATCTCTAGCCACATTTTGACTGATGACACTGAAGACACTGAGAACACTTTGAACACTCTCATGGACTGAGGACACTTCCCAGGTGTGCAGCACCCCGATGTCAGTACCGATCACCTCCACTAATCCAGCAGTTCTTGTGACCTCCCCCCGGGACACATCGCATGCTTATTATGGGATACCTGAAAGGTTTTTCTACTTATACAACTGCTGTGCTTGCTCCTATTTTCACAAGGTATCTCCTACGTCTCCCCGTGACTCCAGGCTGGGTCCCTAAACCAAGTGATTTTGGATGTTCTTCTCTTTTTTAGTTTATTTATTTTGAAAAGCAAGTGATTTTTGATGTTCTTTACTTTATTTTTATTTTTTTAAAGCAAGTGATTTTTGGTGTTCTTCTATTTTCACAAAGTTACTCATACATCTCCCAGTGACTCCAGGCTGACCGAGTGATTTTGGATGATCTTCTCTTTTTCTATTTATTTATTTTGAACAGCGAGTGATTTTTGATGTTCTTTACTTTATTTTTTTGTTTTTAAAAAAGCGAGTGATTTTTAGTGTTCTTTACCTTTTTTTTATTTATTTTGAAAAGCGAGTGATTTTTGGTGTTCTTTACGTTTTTATTTTTTTTTTAAAACAAGTGATTTTTGGTGTTTTTGAGCCTTTTTATTTTTTTTTATTATTATTTTTTTTTTAGCAACACCACATTAAAGAGGAGCTCCGGGCTCCTTCAGGTAAAATTAAAAGTCAGCAGCTACAAATACTTTAGCTGCTGACTTTAAACCACTCGCCCACTGGGCACTTTCACCCCCTTCCTGCCCAGGCCAATTTTCAACTTTCAGCGCTGTCGCTATTTGGATGACAATTGCGCTGACGTGCTACACTGTACACATATGACATTTTTTATAATTTTTTTTCGTGCAAATAGAGCTTTCTTTTGGTGGTATTTAATCACGGCTGTTTTTTTATTTTTTGCAAAAAACAAAACAAAAAAAGACAGAAAATTTTGAAAAAAAATAAACCATTTCATAGTTTCTTATAAAAATTTGAAAACAAGTAATTTTTCTCCTTCACTGATGGGCGGCACTGGTAGCTGACACTGGTAGCTGACACTGGTAGGCAGCACTGATGAGGCGCCACTGGTGGGCACTGATAGGTGGCACTGTCAGCGCGAGGAGAAAAAATTGCGGATTAAAGGCTCTGTTTACATCACGTGATCAGCTGTCATTGGCTGACAGCTGATCACGTGGTAAGGGGTCGGGATCGACCCCTTACCACCGATCTGTGATCCAGTGAGTCTCATAGACTCACTGATTACAGAGTGTGCCGTGCGCGCCCTGCAGGGCACTGAGGTGGCACTGATGGGTTGCACTTGTGGGCACTGATAGGCGGCACTGGTAGCTGACACTGATTGCCAGCACTGATGAGGCAGCACTGGTGGGCACTGATAGGTGGTACTAATGGGCACTGATGGGTGGCACTGATAGGTGGCTCTGAAGGGCACTGGTAGGTGACACTGATAGGTGGCACTGGTAGGTTGCACTGATGGGCACTGATAGGCAGCACTTATATGCACTGGTAGGTGGCGCTGGTTGGCACTGCATAGCAGCAGTGGCTCTCCGTGATCGGGATTGATGTCCCTCTGACAGACGCCGCTAATCAGCTTTTTTTCTCTTCTCACGCTGTCAGCATGAGGAGGAAAAAAAAGCTGATTACCGATCTTCATTGGCTGACAGCTGATCACATGGTAAGGTGCCCGGATTGTGATCAACCGAATCCCATTGCCTCAATAATTACAGAGTGTGCTGTGTGCGCCCCACAGGGGTTGCGCATGCGGTGCATTCTCAGGAGGATGTACATGGACGTCCTCCTGACAATTAAGTCCCACACTGTAGTCGTCTTTCGTCTATAGCACAGGTGGAAGGTGGTTAATATTAGGACACTTGCCTGTCCCCAAATCTGATGGTGTCTTCCCCCCTCACCTGATTTCTCAGTTCACTCTCAGGTGCTGCCGATGCCATCTTGGGTTAGGGAAACCTTGCGGCTTAACAGCCAGTTCCCTACTGCGCATGCGCGAAAAGCACAGTGCGATTTTTGAACTGTGATGGGGAAGGAGGAGGGGGGCCCAAACTTTCGGATGACTTTGCCGCAGCAAAGTCAGGCGGAAGTGGGAGCGGGTACCTGGTGTAGACCCCCTTCCATTGAAAGGTGTCAAATTTTGGATAGAGCTCCACTTTAACTTCCACTGGACAGTACGCTGTGTGTTAGAGCCGTGTGCTGCATCGTCCTCTATCTCAGTCCCCTTATTGTATTCCAAGAGCAAATCTAAAGAACAAGAACATCATCTAAAGAATAACATCATCTAAATGTATCTGTTCTTTAGATACGCTGTGCATGCACCCCTTTGAGAGACTTCAGACCAGGCAATTAACAGTTAATGGTAACTTTACTGAAGAAAGGCAAATATAAAGGAAGAGTTCTTGCAAAGCAGCTTCCTGTACAAAGTCCTGTACAAAGGTGTTCTAGTGCCCATAAGGTGATCCTGAATAACAGCGAGTCCATAGTCCTGTAGAGGCAGGCATTTATTAACCACTTGCTTACCGGGCATTTAAACCCCCCTCCTGCCCAGACCAATTTTCAGTTTTCAGCGCTGACGCGCTTTGAATGACAATTGCACATTCATACAACACTGTACCCAAATTAAAGTTTTAACATTTTTTTTTCACAAAAATAGAACTTTCTTTTGGTGGTATTTAATCACAGCTGGGGTTTATTTTTTTCTAAACAAACACAAAAAGATGGAAAATTTAGTAAAAAAAAAAAAAAAAAAATCATGTTTCATAGTTTGTTTGTAAAATTTTGCAAACAGGTAATTTTTCTCCTTCATTGATATGCGCTGATGAGGGTGCCCTGATGGGCACTGATAGGCTGCACTGGTGGGCACCAATGAGGGTGCACTGATTGGCACTGATAGGCTGCACTGGTGAACACTGATGAGTGTGCACTGATGGGCACTGATAGGTACAGTTAAGGCGGCACTGATGGGGACAGATAAGGCGGTACTGATAGGCACAGATAAGGCGGCACTGATGGGCCCTGATGGGTGGCACTGATGGGCACTGATAGATGGCACTGCTGGGCACTGATAGGTGGCACTGATAGGCAGCACTGTGGTAGGAGACACTGGTGGGCACTGGTAGGCGACAGTTATGGGCAGCACTGTTGATGGGGCACTGATTGTGGGCACTATGTGGCACTGAGGGCACTGATGGGTGGCACTGTGGGCAATAGTAGGTGGCGCTGGTAGTTGGCACTGTTGTGTACTGCTAGGTGGCACTGGCAGGTGGCATGGGTGGGCAAAGATGAGCTTGGGGCAATCTCCTTGATCGGGACCGATGTTTCTATCACAACTGCCGGTGATCGCCTTTTTTTTTCTCCTCACACTGTCAGCACGAGGAGAAAAAATAGCAGATTAG
The DNA here is from genome assembly GCF_037356315.1 of Lithobates pipiens. NCBI lineage: Eukaryota > Metazoa > Chordata > Amphibia > Anura > Ranidae > Lithobates > Lithobates pipiens. Next base: position 21,008,555 of record NW_027507748.1, read on the forward strand.
CGGCTCTGTTTACATCACATGATCAGCTGTCATTGGCTGACATCTGATTACGTGGTAAGGGGCTGGGATCGACCGCTTACTCCGATCTGTGATCAGTCGAGTCTCACTGATCAGAGTCTCACTGCTCACACTAGACTCACTGATCACAGAGTGTGCCGCATGCCCTGCAGGGTGCGCGCCGGCCGCTCGGGCATAGGAGGACATCAATAGACATACTATTGGCAAAGCAGGTCTGCGCTGTAGCTGTCATTCGGCTATAGTGCAGATCTGAACTAGTTAAGGCAATAAGTCCAAATCTAGCAGCTAAGAGTCCATACAGTCCTCAGGTTCCCAGACCCTCAAGGAATCCCAACTGCCTCCTCCGCCCCCCCAGATAGGGTTCAACCCAGAGACGTGTGGTGAGGTCCGTGACTAGTATCAGGGGCAGATACACACAGGTTACATATGCCGCGATCGTTAGAGCGACAGCAATAATTCTAGCACTAGACCTCCTCTGTAACTCTATATATGTAATCTGTAAAAAAAAAAAAGATTGGCGCCATTCCACAGGTGTGCGCAATTTTAAAGTGTGACATCTCTGTCACATATCTCTGGAACCATAGGTCATAGGAGCCCCAAATTTTTACCAATGGTGGGGTAGGATTTAGGCTACCTACCCCCAGGGCTGTCTTTACTGCGGGGCAAAAGGGGCAGCTGTCCAGAGTCCAGTCATTGTTGGGGGCCCAAACCAGAAGTCCGCCGGTTTGGCGAATCGCAAACGACCAAATTTTGCCGCGAACCGACCGCCGGGTGAACCGCAAGGCCATCTCTAATCATTATGCCATTTAGTTGAAGTTTAACCTCCTGATAACTCAATGTGGGTGATTTCCATGATTGGGCTATAGTTGTTTGATAGCACTGACTATGAATTCAATTATATTTGCTGTTTTACGTTGGATATTTCGAATTGGCTAATTTAAGAGGGCCTCAATTGGATATTTGTATTTATTACAATTTACAACTGCGTATACCAGAGAATAAACCCTAATCCAGAGCCTCCGAGCTTTGGGGCATGACCACCAGATATGAAGCATAGTGCCCTCTTGTCCACAGCCATGGAAGCAGTGGGGTGAGTAATTGGGGACATAATTGGAAATACAGCCAGGAGTTAAGTAGAATAGAATTTAGGAAATAGGATGGATCAGTTTGGAATGTGAGCAGAATAGTACCTGTTCAAGATCCTTTGGTCAGGCAGGGCATTACTCCTAATTAACTTATAGGGATGATGCATCTAGCCCTACCACACAGACATAAACATCTGGAATCCCGAATAACAAATCCCACTCCCATGACCTAAAGATGGTGACTTGATAACAGTCTGTTTGCACTGCTGAGACTGAACACCCTCATAATGGGCACAAGTAGGTATATAGACCTGGAAACTCAGCACAGGGATGGTGAAAACTCCTTATAATGTGTACAGCAGGTGTGTAGACTAGGGAACTCAGGGCAGAGGCGGTGGGAACCCCTCATAATGGACACAGAGGTGTGTGGACCCAGGGAACTTAGCGTGGAGGGAATCCCTTATAATTGGCAGAGTGGGTGGGAAGAGATGATAGGAATCCCTCATCATGGGCATGGCAGGTGTACAGACACAGGAACTCAGAACAGGGATGGTGGGAATCCCTCATAATGGGCATGGCAGGTGTACAAACCCAGGGACTCAGCACAGGGATGGTGGGAATCCCTCATAATGGGTACAGCGGGTGTGCAGACCCAGGAACTCAGCACAGGGAGGGTGGGAACCCCTCATAATGGGCACAGCAGGCATCTAGACCTAGGAACTCAGTTCATGGATGGTGGAAACTCCTCACAATGGGCACACCAGGTGTATAGACCCAGAAACTCAGTTTAGGGATCTGACTAATAAAGACCCTGAGGGATAGAAGAGAATTCAGGTAGTTTTAGAGCTTGTTCACATTAGTCCCATTGGGCAGCATTGACCAATGCAGTCCTAACATATAGACAAGCTGACTTGCCTTATGTCTTAGCCCCTGTACACACGGTCGGAGATTTCGACAACCAAATCCGTCGGATTTTGTCCGTCGGATCTTGTCCGAAACTGTTGCATACACACGGTCGGACAAAGTTGTCGAAAAATCCGATCATTCGGAACGTGATGACGTTATGTGATGACGTTATTTCGTTACGATGGGACTACGTTCACGCTAGTAGCCAATAGCTTTGATGTAGGAATTTGATCTGAGCATGCGTGGCACTTTGTCCGATCAAAATTCTCTACACATGATGGGAGTATGTCCTATAGGACCAGTTTGTCGGAAAATATTTTCAACAAGTTGGAAAATTGGGTCCGACGGATATTCCGACGGAAACAGTCCGATGCATACCACACACAGTCGGATTATCCGACAAACCGGTCCGATAGGACACATTCCGACGGATTCTCTGACCGTGTGTACAAGGGCTAAATGTTTCAGTTCCCACCAACACACTGCATTGGGGTGCAGTTAAAAAAAAAAAAAAAAAGCAGGACTGAACCTTTAGCAAACAATAAAAGAATCGTGTACTAAGGACTAAAAAATGAATTTTCGGACCTGGAAATTCTTTTCTGTTATCATCAATATTAATAATTTGGTACCATGATATTTATTCATTGCTCTCTAGTCTTCTATTTTTTACCACCTAAAGGCCGCTGTTAAATAACCAGTGAAGGGTGCGGAATTATTTTATTAACCACTGGGCACTAACCAGACCAATTTTCAGCTTTCGGTGCTCTCACATTTTGAATGATAATTACTCATGTAACACTGTACCCATGCGAAATGTTTGTCCTTTTTTTTTACACAAATAGAGCTTTCTTTTGGTGGTATTTAAGCACCGTTGGATTTTTTATTTTTTGCGCTATAAAATAAAAAAGACAAAAAATTCTGTAAAAAAATGAACTTTTCTTCGTTTCTGTTATAAAATTTAGCAGATTAGTCATTTTTCTTCATAAAATTTGGGGAAAATTTATACTGCTACATATCTTTGATAAAAATGGTACTAATCGGTGTATATTATTCGGTCTTTGTGAAAGTTATAGAGTCCACAAGCTATGGTGCCAATCTCTGAAAATTGATCACACCTGAAGTACTGAAGGTCTATCTCATTTCTTGAGACCCTAACATGCCAGAAAAGTACAAATACCCCCCAAATGATCCCTTTTTGGAAAGAAGACATTCCAAGGTATTTAGTAAGAGGCATGGTGAGGTTTTTGAAGTTTCATTTTTTCCCACAATTCTTTGCAAAATCAAGATTTATTTTTTTCTGCACAAAATTGTCATATTAGCAGGTTATTTCTCGCACACAGCATATTCTTACCACAAATTACACCCCAAAATACATTCTGCTATTACTCCCGAGTATGGCGATACCACATGTGTGAGACTTTTACACAGTGTGGCCACATACAGAGGCCCAACATGCAGGGAGCGCCATCAGGCGTTCTGGAGCACCCAGGACAATTCTGACATTTCTCTCCTACATGTAAAAATCATCATTTATTTGCTAGAAAATGACATAGAACCCAAAACATTATATATTTTTTTTTTTTAGCAAACACCCTGGAGAATACAATGGTGGTCGTTGCAACTTTTTATTTCGCACGGTATTTGTATTTTTTTTTCTTTGTATTTTCTCAGCAGCAAGATTTAGAAACCTATGTGCTGGCGGCACGTAGGAGGGTCAGACCTCTGCTGCCACACATAAAACAGCGGCCTGACTCTCCAGCTGTCACCCTTCCCCCCCTACCCTGATCACTGCTCCAATCAACAGTGATCTCTCACTCCCTGAACCTGCTGATTGGAGCAGTGGCCCTGAAGGTTCTAGTTATGCCACTGTCTGGAAGCTTCCACATATCACCCACGTAATGTGCCAGCAGTTTGACTCCAGTATTGTGAGTGGCAGCACTCCCCAAGGAAACCATTCCTCCTCTGCCTACAAGGAAGCTCCAGCCTTGGTCATATGTCTCCTTTATGTAAATTGCTAATATTTTTGCAGTTATCGTTTAATTATTTTTTTCAAGTTCCTATTTTCATAAAGTTGGTCTATTGGATTTCAATTTACCTAAGAAAAAACTGTTACAAAAAAATAATTCAGTTCCACATCAGAGACCACCAGCCGGGAGGGGGGGGGGGGGCAAACAATCCACCCATACCCGACCCCGATGGATGGTACTCACACGGTAGTGCTCTAGGCGGCGATGCAGAGCAGAGAGGTCGCTGCGATCAGGACAGCCATCTCCTGGATCTCCCTATACATCCTCCCCACCCCCCCAGTACCAGCCAATATGATCGCTTCTCCTCTCGGGCCAATCAGGAAGCAGGTCACAAGCACTGATTGGCCCGAGAGGAGAATCGGGTCTCAGGACCCACTTCCTGATTGGCTGGGAAGAGAAGCAGGAAGACAATAGTGAAAAATAATTTGCTGTTGTCACACAACTGGGTGCGCTCGGGGCACAGTGCTCTGCGCCCCGAGCCCACCCTTTTTTGAAGCCAATGAGAGCTCCCGGCTCTAACCCTGTGCTTAAAAAAAAAAAAAAAAACATGGAAATCTGTGTGCCCGACGTGTATATTAGGGGCCATACTCATGGATTAGGGGGCTTGTGTGTATAGTATATGTATGTGTGTGTATATATACAGTACAGACCAAAAGTTTGGACACACCTTCTTATTCAAAGAGTTTTCTTTATTTTCATGACTATGAAAATTGTAGATTCACACTGAAGGCATCAAAACTATGAATTAACACATGTGGAATTATATAGTGAACAAAAAAGTGTGGAACAACAGAAAATATGTCTTATATTCTAGGTTCTTCAGAGTAGTCACCTTTTGCTTTGATTACTGCTCCGCACACTCTTGGCATTCTGTTGATGATCTTCAAGAGGTAGTCACCTGAAATGGCTTTCCAACAGTCTTGAAGGAGTTCCCAGAGATGCTTGGCACTTGTTGGCCCTTTTGCCTTCACACTGCGGTCCAGCTCACCCCAAACCATCTCGATTGGGTTCAGGTCCGGTGACTGTGGAGGCCAGGTCATCTGGCGCAGCACCCCATCACTCTCCTTCTTGGTCAAATAGCCCTTACACAGCCTGGAGGTGTGTGTTGGGGTCATTGTCCTGTTGAAAAATAAATAATGGTCCAACTAAACGCAAACCGGATGGAATAGCATGCCGCTGCAAGATGCTGTGGTAGCCATGCTGGTTCAGTATGCCTTCAATTTTGAATAAATCCCCAACAGTGTCACCAGCAAAGCACCCCACACCATCACACCTCCTCCTCCTCCATGCTTCACGGTGGAAACCAGGCATGCAGAGTCCATCCGTTCACCTCTTCTGCGTCGCACAAAGACACGGTGGTTGGAACCAAAGATCTCAAACTTGGACTCATCAGACCAAAGCACAGATTTCCACTGGTCTAATGTCCATTCCTTGTGATCTTTAGCCCAAACAAGTCTCTTCTGCTTGTTGCCTGTCCTCAGCAGTGGTTTCCTAGCAGATATTTTACTATGAAGGCCTGATTCACACAGTCTCCTCTTAACAGTTGTTCTAGAGATGTGTCTGCTGCTAGAACTCTGTGTGGCATTGACCTGTTCTCTAATCTGAGCTGCTGTTAACCTGCGATTTCTGAGGCTGGTGACTCGGATGAACTTATCGTCCGCAGCAGAGGTGACTCTTGGTCTTCCTTTCCTGGGGCGGTCCTCATGTCAGCCAGTTTCTTTGTAGCGCTTGATGGTTTTTGCCACTGCACTTGGGGACACTTTCAAAGTTTTCCCAATTGTTCGGACTGACTGACCTTCATTTTTTAAAGTAATGATGGCCACTCGTTTTTCTTTACTTAGCTACTTTTTTCTTTCCATAATACAAATTCTAACCAGGGCCGGATTAACATAGGGGCTATTGGAGCTGCAGCTCCAGGCCCCTTTCTCAAGATAGGCCCATTTGTCCAAAAAAAAAAAAAAAAAAAAAAAAAAGAAGATCCACTTTGAGGATTGTAGCTCGGTGATCAGGAGTCACAGAGACCACACATTTGGGGGGTAGGTAGCTAAAGACCCACTCCAGCACTGGTTAAAATATGGGGCTGCTATCATCTATGGTTCCGGAGATACGGGGCTTCTTGCGTAGCCTGTCAGAAGCTACATACAGAGCGGCAGTATAAATACAAGCTGGAACACTCTGCAGCAGACGGAGAGGATGACCTCACAGAGCTTATAATAATTATTTGTATATTACTTATGATAATTAACCCCTTGCCACCCAGGCCCATTCTGAGACTTCTCTCCTACATGTAAAAATCATCATTGTTTTTATGCTAGAAAATGACTCAGAACCCTCAAGCATTATATATTGTTTTAGCAGAGACCCTATGGAATAAAATGGTGGTCTTTGCAACTTTTTATGTTACACGATATTTGCGCAGCAATTTTTCAATCTGTTTTTTGGAAAGAAACTGTTTCATTCATAAAAAAAAACACTAAAGTTAGCACAATTTTTTGTTGTGTACTAAGCGATGCTTTACATTTTTTTACAGGTTACATGTTTAGAGTTACAGAGGAGGTCTAGTGCTAGAATTATTGCTCTCTCTCTAACGATCGTGGTGTATGTAACCTGTGTGTATCTGGCTCTGATACTAACCAGTGCTTACCCAGGGACTGACTAGTATCTCTCCCCAGCCTGTCCCCACACACCCTCTCACCCGCTGACCTGTGAATGGGGCGATCACTCCTGCAGTGTTATTGTGTTCTGCCAGTGAATACAATGATTAGTGTTGCTAACTATAGCTGGCAGCACTGATTGTTTTGGGGAAAACCTGACAGGCTGGTTGTACTCAAGTCGGTTAATAGGTTGACTTGTGTAAAACCAGCTAGCCCATACATAGATCGACTATGGCTGGTCTCTGCTTAATTGCTGTATTTTCAATCCATGTCTGGCCCGCTTAACCACTACGCAGTCCCTAAACATCCTTCCACAAACCTTTACATTTTTCCTTCCCAGATTACTTCATCCTCCTCTCCTATACATAGTGCCCACTGTCATACTCTCCACACTTCTCTCCTATACATAGTGCCCACTGTCATACTCTCCGAACTTCTCTCCTATACATAGTGCCCACTGTCATACTCTCCACACTTCTCTCCTGTACATACTGCCCACTGTCATACCCTTCACACTCCTCCTCTCTTGTACATAGTGCCTGCTGTCATACACTTCTCTCCTGTACATAGTGCCCACCGTCATACCCTCCACACTCCTCTCCTGTACATACTACTCACTGTCATACCCTCCATACTCCTTTCCTATTCATAGTGCCCACCATCATACCCTCCCTCCACACTCGTCTCCTGAAATTGCTACTTACTGTCCTACTCTCCACACTTCTCTCCTGTACATAGTGCCCACTGTCATACCCTCCACACTCCTGTACATATTGCTCACTGTCATACCCTCCACACTCTTCTCTTATACATAGTGCCCAATGTCATACCCTCTACACTCCTCTGCTGTGCATACTGCCCACTGTCATACCCTTCACACTCCTCTGCTGTACATAGTGCCTTCTGCCATACCCTCTGCACTCCTCTCTAGGGATGAGCCGAACACCCCCCGGTTCGGTTCGCACCAGAACTTGCGAACGACCCCCGCGTTCGGTACGAACGTTAGAACCCCATTGAAGTCTATGGGACTCGAACGTTCGAATTGGAAAGTGCTAATTTTAACGGCTAATATGCAAGATAGTGTCCTAAAAAGGGTTTGGCGACCTGCCTCCTGCCTCAGGGGACATGGGTCACTGCAAAAAAAAGTTTTAAAAACTACCGTTTTGGTGGGAGCACTGATTTTAATGACGATTAAAGTGAAAAAAAAAAAGTGAAATATTCCTTTAAATATGGTGCCTGGTGGGTGTCTGTAGTATGCCTGTGAAGTGCCACGTGTTTCCCGTGTTTAGAACAGTCCCTGCACAAAATGACATTAAGCGGAAATAACACCATTTAAAACTGCTTGCGGTTTTAATGTTATATCTGGTTCCTGCAATATGGTTGAAAATCATTCAGAAAAATGGCATGGGTAGCCCTCCCTGCCCATTACCAGCCTATTTGGGTCTTGTACGCATATTAAGGGGAACCCTGTACCCATATTAAAAAAAGGAAATGCGTGTGGCCCCCAGGCCCTATATACTCAGAACAGCAGTATACAGGCGGTGCAAACAAGACTGGGACTGTGTAGGTTTGTTGTGTTAAGTTGAATCTGTTTGTAATTTTCAACTGGTACATTTTTAAAGTGTAGCTCCAGTCAAAAAAAATATTTTTAAGCTTTTTGGAAAACATAGGGAAGGGTTATCACCCCTGTATAATTTGTTTTGTCGTCCATCTTTTTTCATCTCACTTGCTGTTGTCTCCTTCCGTTTGCAAGTAGGAGATGTTTGTAAATTGGATGTTTGAAAGTAGGGGCCTGCCCTATATGCTCTGCAGAAATGGCGGAACAAGGTGTTGGTTTTGCAACAACATTGTAAGCCCTGAAAGTGACTCTTGGTGGGCGCTGGAGCGCCCTGCTGTGAACGATTATATCAAGAATTGTAATTACATGCCATTGTTGAACAGTGGTAGAAAAATTGACCTTTGGTGGTTGTGGTGCTGGTGCCACAACACTATAAGTCCTCACAGTTACTCTGGGTGGGCACAGGAAGGGGCCCTCCTGTGAAATATTATATCAAGAATTGTAATTACATGTCCCTGTTAAACAGGGGCAGAAAAATTGGGCCTTAGGCACTGCTGCCATCACACTGCAACCTCTGCCATACACTCTAGTTTTATTGCAGGAATTAGCCCTGCTGCAAAGCATTGCATCAAAAATTGTACTTAAACGCCCCTGTTAAACAGGGGCAGAAAAATTGGGCCGTAGGCACTGGTGCCATCACACTGCAACCTCTGCCATACACTCTAGTTTTTTTGCAGGAATTAGCCCTGCTGCAAAGCATTGCATCAAAAATTGTACTTAAACGCCCCTGTTAAACAGGGGCAGAAAAATTGGGCCTTAGGCACTGGTGCCATCACACTGCAACCTCTGCCATACACTCTAGTTTTTTTGCAGGAATTAGCCCTGCTGCAAAGCATTGCATCAAAAATTGTACTTAAACGCCCCTGTTAAACAGGGGCAGAAAAATTGGGCCTTAGGCACTGGTGCCATCACACTGCAACCTCTGCCATACACTCTAGTTTTTTTGCAGGAATTAGCCCTGCTGCAAAGCATTGCATCAAAAATTGTACTTAAACGCCCCTGTTAAACAGGGGCAGAAAAATTGGGCCTTAGGCACTGGTGCCATCACACTGCAACCTCTGCCATACACTCTAGTTTTTTTGCAGGAATTAGCCCTGCTGCAAAGCATTGCATCAAAAATTGTACTTAAACGCCCCTGTTAAACAGGGGCAGAAAAATTGGGCCTTAGGCACTGGTGCCATCACACTGCAACCTCTGCCATACACTCTAGTTTTTTTGCAGGAATTAGCCCTGCTGCAAAGCATTGCATCAAAAATTGTACTTAAACGCCCCTGTTAAACAGGGGCAGAAAAATTGGGCCTTAGGCACTGGTGCCATCACACTGCAACCTCTGCCATACACTCTAGTTTTTTTGCAGGAATTAGCCCTGCTGCAAAGCATTGCATCAAAAATTGTACTTAAACGCCCCTGTTAAACAGGGGCAGAAAAATTGGGCCTTAGGCACTGGTGCCATCACACTGCAACCTCTGCCATACACTCTAGTTTTTTTGCAGGAATTAGCCCTGCTGCAAAGCATTGCATCAAAAATTGTACTTAAACGCCCCTGTTAAACAGGGGCAGAAAAATTGGGCCTTAGGCACTGGTGCCATCACACTGCAACCTCTGCCATACACTCTAGTTTTTTTGCAGGAATTAGCCCTGCTGCAAAGCATTGCATCAAAAATTGTACTTAAACGCCCCTGTTAAACAGGGGCAGAAAAATTGGGCCTTAGGCACTGGTGCCATCACACTGCAACCTCTGCCATACACTCTAGTTTTTTTGCAGGAATTAGCCCTGCTGCAAAGCATTGCATCAAAAATTGTACTTAAACGCCCCTGTTAAACAGGGGCAGAAAAATTGGGCCTTAGGCACTGGTGCCATCACACTGCAACCTCTGCCATACACTCTAGTTTTATTGCAGGAATTAGCCCTGCTGCAAAGCATTGCATCAAAAATTGTACTTAAACGCCCCTGTTAAACAGGGGCAGAAAAATTGGGCCTTAGGCACTGGTGCCATCACACTGCAACCTCTGCCATACACTCTAGTTTTTTTGCAGGAATTAGCCCTGCTGCAAAGCATTGCATCAAAAATTGTACTTAAACGCCCCTGTTAAACAGGGGCAGAAAAATTGGGCCTTAGGCACTGGTGCCATCACACTGCAACCTCTGCCATATACTCTAGTTTTATTGCAGGAATTAGCCCTGCTGCAAAGCATTGCATCAAAAATTGTACTTAAACGCCCCTGTTAAACAGGGGCAGAAAAATTGGGCCTTAGGCACTGGTGCCATCACACTGCAACCTCTGCCATATACTCTAGTTTTATTGCAGGAATTAGCCCTGCTGCAAAGCATTGCATCAAAAATTGTACTTAAACGCCCCTGTTAAATAGGGGCAGAAAAATTGGGCTGCTGGCATCACCCAGAACCAAAAATGTTCTTCCAACATATCAGCGGAGGAGGAAGAGGATAGACAATCAACATAACAGGACAGTCACTTAGCATCAGCATAGGCAGTCTTGAAGGGATGTAATATTTCCCAAAAAAATATTCTGTTACATCAGCTTCAGGTGCTTGGTAGCTGTGAGTGATCCAAGACTGATTCATCTTGATGAAGGTCAGTCGATCAACTGATTCGGTGGACAGGCGCACCCTGTGATCGGTAACGAAGCCACCAGCAGCACTGAAGGTGCGTTCCGAAAGAACGCTGGATGCAGGACAGGCCAGTAGCTCAATTGCATACTGTGCAAGCTCTGGCCAGTGATCCATCCTCAAGACCCAGTAAGCCAGAGGATTTTCAGTGGGAAAGGTGTCCAAGTCTGACCTTGCCCCTAGGTATTCCTGCACCATGTAAATTAGACGCTGGCGATGGGTCCTGGAACCAATCATACCTTGGGGCTGCGGACTAAAAAATTGTCTGAAAGCATCAGTCAGACGGCCACCTTCTCCACCGCTCCTTCTGACTGATGCCTCAGCAACACGTTGTCCAGGACCAGGAGTTTGTGACCTCCCAGTCTCTGGGAACGCGTTGCACAGAGCTTTCTGCAAGGCCTCCCGGAGATGTCTCATCCTCTGCTCCCTCTGCGATGGCAAGATAAGGTCGGCAACCTTACCCTTGTACCGTGGATCAAGGAGAGTGGCCAGCCAGTAATGGTCCCTCTCCTTGATCCGAAGAATACGAGGATCCTTCCGCAGGCTTTGCAGGATCAGGGAGGCCATGCAGCGTAGGTTAGCTGAGGCATTCGGTCCGGAGTCCTCTGGGTCACTAAGGGCAACATGATCCGCAGCTACCTCCTCCCAGCCACGTACAAGTCCACGTGTTTCTTGGGACTGTAAATCATCCCTATAAGACTGCTGCTGCTGATGCTGAGTGCCAGCCTCCACCTCCATGCTGACACAATCATCCTCCTCCTCCTCTTCCTCCTCCTCACCCTCTTCCTGTGTGATGGGTGGCACAGCAGGAACACTGTCTGGATAAAGGGGGCCTTGAGAGGCAAGGAAGTCCTCCTCTTCCTGCCTCTGTTCTGCCTCAAGTGCCCTGTCCATTATTCCACGCAGCGTATGCTCCAAGAGGTGGACAAGAGGTATAGTGTCACTGATGCATGCACTGTCACTGCTCACCATCCTTGTGGCCTCCTCAAACGGTGACAGGACAGTGCATGCATCCCTGATCATGCCCCACTGGCGTGGTGAGAAAAAACCAAGCTCTCCTGACCCTGTCCTGGTGCCGTAGTCGCACAGGTACTCATTGATGGCCCTCTGCTGCGTGTGCAGCCGCTGCAGCATGGCCAATGTTGAGTTCCATCTGGTGGGCATGTCACATATAAGGCGGTTCTTGGGCAGGTTCAACTCCTTTTGGAGCTCAGCCAGCCGAGCACAGGCATTAAATGATCGGCGGAAATGCACACAGACTCTCCTGGCCTGTTTCAGGACATCCTGTAAGCCGGGGTACCTGCCCAAGAACCGCTGCACCACCAGGTTAAGGACGTGAGCTACACAGGGCACATGGGTCAGTTGTCCCTGTCGGAGGGCGGAGAGGAGGTTGGTGCCATTGTCGCAAACCACCATTCCTGGCTTAAGCTGGCGTGGCGTCAACCACCTCTCGGCCTGCCCCTGCAGAGCTGACAAAACATCCGCCCCAGTGTGGCTCCTGTCCCCCAAACAAACCAGCGCAAGCACGGCATGGCATCGTTTTGCCTGCATACTTGCGTAGCCCCTGCAACGCCTACGGAGCACCGCTGGTTCTGAGGACAGAGCACTGGAAGAGGCCATGGAGGAAGAAGAAGAGGAGGGGGTGGAGGAGAGAGGTGTGTCACAACCAATAGTAGCATTTTGGAGGCGTGGTGGCGGAACAACCTCCAATACTACTGCACCTTGTCCTGCATCCTTCCCAGCAGCCAGAAGAGTGACCCAATGGGCCGTGAAAGACAGGTAACGTCCCTGTCCATGCCTGCTGGACCATGAGTCAGCGGTAATATGCACCTTACCACTGACCGCCCTGTCCAGCGAGGCAAGGACATTGCCCTCCACATGCCGGTAGAGAGCCGGAATTGCCTTCCGTGAGAAAAAGTGGCGTTTGGGGACCTGCCACTGAGGAACCGCACATTGTACAAACTCACGGAAGGGGGCCGAGTCTACCAACTGAAAAGGCAGCAGTTGAAGTGCTAGCAATTTAGCCAAGCTAGCATTCAACCGCTGGGCATGTGGATGGCTGGGAGTAAATTTCTTCCGCCGGTCCAGCAGCTGGGGCAGGGACATTTGTCTGCTATAATCGGACGTGGATGTACAACTAGCAGAGTTCCCGGAAGCACTTGGCTGTGACACACCTAATTCTACACCTTCATTCCTCTCAGAGCAGGTTTCAGAGAGGACTGAAGGTCTAGTGGGGTTGGAGATGCCAGCTGATGAGGAGCAAGGAGAGGTCCGCTTTGTTCTTTGGTGTGGGTCTTTGAGGTATGCTTGCCAACGAGCTGCATGGCAGGTCAACATATGTCTGGTCAAGCATGTGGTGCCCAAGCGGCTGATGTTTTGGCCACGTGAGATACGCTTGAGACATATGTTGCAAATAGCAGCGGTGCGATCTGATGCACTCGTCTCAAAAAAGGCCCACACCAAAGAACTTTTAGAATAACGCGCAGAGGAAGCGCTCTGCGCAGAGGAAGCGCTCTGCGCAGGCGGAGCTCTGCGGTGTGATTCAGTCGGTGTGCTGCCCCTAAGCTGGCCCCCGGAGGGCATCCTGCCTCGTTGGACATGTGCCTCCTCCTCCTCCTCCTCCCTCCTTCCAGGCACCCACGTGGAGTCAGTGCCCTCATCATCCCCTCCCTCTTCATCGCTGTAGCAAACCTGGCAGTATGCTGCAGCTTGTGGAACATGACTGCCAGATTGCTGTCCTTCTTGAGCATCCCCTCTCTCTGTGCTCACGCTACTGCCTTCCTCTAGCTGAGTGTCATCATCAGAGCCCACCAAACACTGGGCATCCTCCTGGAGCATGTACCCAACACTGTGCTCAAAGAGTTCAGGAGACTCCTCAGGAGGACGTGGTGGGTCTAGGGAAGGAGTCACTGATGATGACATTGAGAGGAGGGACGACGATGTGTTGGCAGCTGCTTTTCTACTACCCTGAGACTGGGTGAGAGAGGATGAGGAGGATGAAGAGGGCTTGGTCATCCACTCTACCAAGTCGTTGGCATGTTGCGGTTCAACATGTCCAGCTGCAGAAAAGAAGGACAAGCATGTCCCATGGCCACGTGCTGATGACAATGCACCGCGTCCACGACCAGCACTGTTGTCTCTAGACACAGAGCCTGCTTGCCCTCTTTTATCGGCTCGCGCCTGTCTGCCTCTCCTTGCTGGCCTTCCAGACATGGTAATGGCCTGAAGGGAGTTGGGTAAAACAGTAGTTGGGTAGTTTATATTGTGCTGGAGGCACACAACACCCACTAACTCCTGCAGATGCCTTTTTTATAGAACAGCAGAGTTAAAGGGGTATATACAGATGTATACTGTGCTGTGCTGGAAGCACACACAACTTCCAATAACTCCAGCAGATGTCAATCGGGCCCAAATAGAGAACAGCTATGTAGGTGGATAATAGCGGTATGTACTGGGTACAGAGCAGGCACACAGCACGCACTATCTCCTGAGTGACACTACTGACTGCAAGCTCTATTGTTAAAGATGGACCACTAGCTATATAGGTGAGGTGAATATCACGGTGTATACTGCGGTCAGGGCACGCAGACAATAACCAGAAAACAGCAGAGTTAAAGGGGTATATACAGATGTATACTGTGCTGTGCTGGAAGCACACACAACTTCCAATAACTCCAGCAGATGTCAATCGGGCCCAAATAGAGAACAGCTATGTAGGTGGATAATAGCGGTATGTACTGGGTACAGAGCAGGCACACAGCACGCACTATCTCCTGAGTGACACTACTGACTGCAAGCTCTATTGTTAAAGATGGACCACTAGCTATATAGGTGAGGTGAATATCACGGTGTATACTGCGGTCAGGGCACGCAGACAATAACCAGAAAACAGCAGAGTTAAAGGGGTATATACAGATGTATACTGTGCTGTGCTGGAAGCACACACAACTTCCAATAACTCCAGCAGATACCAATCGGGCCCAAATAGAGAACAGCTATGTAGGTGGATAATAGCGGTATGTACTGGGTACAGAGCAGGCACACAGCACGCACTATCTCCTGAGTGACACTACTGACTGCAAGCTCTATTGTTAAAGATGGACCACTAGCTATATAGGTGAGGTGAATATCACGGTGTATACTGCGGTCAGGGCACGCAGATAATAACCAGAAAACAGCAGAGTTAAAGGGGTATATACAGATGTATACTGTGCTGTGCTGGAGGCACACACAACTTCCAATAACTCCAGCAAATGACAATCGGGCTCAAATAGAGAACAGCTATGTAGGTGTATATAGTGGTATGTACTGGGTACAGAGCACGCAGACAGCACGCACTAACACTACTGACTGCAAGCTCTATTATTAAAGCTAGATCACTAGCTATATAGGTGAGGTGAATATAGTGGTGTATACTGCGGTCAGGGCACAGACAGTAACCACTACACAAGAGCAAAATAGTAAATCAGCCAAAAACGATTGGTGTGTAACTGTGTTGAAGGTACACAGAACACCCACTGCTTCAGATGCTAACAAACACTACACGAGGCCGCCTGAAAGGCGGCTTTATATAGTGTGGGGCGTGCACTACACAGTCTGAGCTATGATTGGCCACAGGCAGGATGCCTGTGGCCAACCATTGCTCTCCTCGCTACTGGCGCTGCGATTGGCCAAGCATGCGGGGTCACAGTGCATGCTTGGCCAATCGTGAGACAGCAATGCATTGCGCCATCGCAGTGCATTGTGGGCCACACGAATTTTGCCGCGAACGGCCCAAACGTTCGGAATTCGGCGAACGCACGAACGACCGATGTTCGAGTCGAACATGCGTTCGACTCGAACACGAAGCTCATCCCTACTCCTCTCATGTACATAGTGCCCACTGTTAGACCCTCCACATTCCTCTCCCTCACCTGCACATATTTCCCACTTTTATACCATCCACACTCCTCCCCTATGCCTCTTACCCACAAAAACTGTTCTTTAAAATTATTCTGAATATCCTCAATGTTACCAGCTCTAGAATGGGCACTTTTGTCAGTTCAACTAAAGGAAATCTCACAGTCCTCATATTTGTTCTGCCCAATTATTAGTACTTATTTAATTTTGTAATTACTATTGTGATGTATAGAGGAATATAAAGGGATGCCAGCTACTCTAAATATAGCACTTGTAAAAAAAAAGTCCCTGAAAATATTTTTGAAATGTTGACAACTCTGCACTTAGGCACTGCCCAAGGGCCACAGGGTCAGTAGGGGGCCCCATGAGAGGCTCCTGTGATATTAAAGCGGTAGTAAACTTTTCTAACATTACTAATTTTTAGAGGCTACATTATGCCATAATGTAAAGTATGCACAGCATATTAGTACATGCCCTGCTTCTCCTCTCAAGACTGTTGCTGCCGACGGTGCTCCCCCTGTATTATTACAAATGCTATTGTTGACATTTTAAAATACTCATACTCAAATAGAGACTATACAGTGACTGATTTTTTGCGCCATCTGAGCCCAAATATTTCTCTATTAGCACATTAGGGTACACTTAAATTGTCAGACTGAGCCCTCCAGTGCTGTGCTGTGATCAATCCGGCGGGACCCGGGCACTTCCATCTTCACCCGGACTTCCTTCTGGGTTCTGTGCCTTCAGTCACTTGCCTTGGCCAGGCTGCATTGATGTTATTCCCACACATCCTCATGTGCATCCTCTCTCTCCCATCCCCCCTTTCTCTCTCATCCTCCCTCCCTTACCCCTCACACCTCTTTCATCCCCTTTCTCTCTCTCTCTCTCATCCTCCCTCTCTCTCTCATCCCCCCTCTCTCTCTCATCCCCCCTCTCTCTCTATCTCTCTCTCTCTCATCCTCCCTCTCTCTCTTTAATTTAATTTGTTATAACAAAAAATTGTTTGCATTTTTACTTATTTATTGTTTATAAAAGGCCCCACCAAAATCCTCAGCACCAGGCCCATGATGTTCTTAATCTGGCCCTGATTCTAACAGTCTATTCAGTAGGACTATCAGCTGTGTACTGTATCCACCTCCTGCACAACACAACTGATGGTCCCAACCCCACTTATAAGGCTTGAAATCCCACTTATTAAACCTGACAGGGCACACCTGTGAAGTAAAAAACATTTCGGGTGACGACCTCTTGAAGATCATCAGCAGAATGCCAAGAGGGTGCGGAGCAGTAATCAAAGCAAAAGGTGGCTACTTTGAACAACCGAGAATATAAGACATATTTTCAGTTGTTCCACACTTTTTTGTTCAGTATATATTCCACATGTGTTAATTCATAGTTTTGATGCCTTCAGTGTGAATCTACAATTTTCATAGTCATGAAAATAAAGAAAACTCTTTGAATGAGAAGGTGTGTCCAAACTTTTGGTCTGTACTGTATATATATATATATATATATATATATGTACATACACACATACACATGCATGTGTATTTGAGCTTTATGGTTCACACCCTAATGCAATAGGATGTGTGGTATCAACTTGCCAGTAACAGGCTTGCTAAACAGGGCAAAGAAACATCGGTGGGTACTGCTGTACCTTTAACCACTTCCCGATCACCGCATGACGATGTACATCGGCAGAATGGCACGGACAGGCAAATTGGCATACAGGTACGTCCGTTTGAAATTGTCGCCATGCCATTGTGTGCGTGCCGTCACCAGCACATGCACGTACCGGTCGGGACCCACGTGAGTCCGGTCGCGGGTCCCGCAGACTTGATCGGTGTGGGGATACCCGCGATCGTCTCACGGGGAGGCTGAACGGGGTGATGCGGAAGTAAACAGCATCTCCCCATTCTGCCTAGCAACAAGTGACACTAATCTCTGCTCCCTGTGATTGGAGCAGAGATCATTGTTCACTAACACACAGCCACGCCCCCCACAGTTAGTAACACGCCCCTAGGACACACTTAACCCCTACACTGCCACCCCCTGGTTAACCCCTTCACTGCCAGTGTCATTTACACAGGAAGCGGTGCATTTGTATAGCACTTATTGCTGTATAAATGACAGTGGTCCCAAAAGTGTGTCAAATATGTCTGATGTGTCCGCCATAATGTCGCAGTCACAATAAAAAATCGCTAATCACCGCCAGTAGTAGTAAAAAAAAAATTATTAATAAAAATGCCATAAAACTATCCCCTGTTTTGTAAACGCTATAAATTTTGTGCAAACCAATCAATAATCGCTTATTGCGATTTTTTTTTTTACCAAAAATATGTAGAAGAATACGTATCGGCCTTAACTGAGGGAAAAAAATGTTTTTATATATATTTGTGGGGGATATTTATTGTAGCAAAAAGTAAAAAATAATGCGTTTTTTTTTTTAATTGTTGCTATTTTTATTTTTTTTTATAGTTTATAGCGCAAAAAATAAAAACCGCAGGGGTGATCAAATACCACCAAAAGAAAGCTCTATTTGTGGGGAGAAAAAGGACGTCAATTTTGTTTGAGAACCACGTCGCACGACCGCGCAATTGTCAGTTAAAGCGACGCCGTGCCGAATCGCAAAAACTGCTCTGGTCTTAAGCCAGCAAAATGGTCTGGGGCTGAAAGTGGTTAAAGTGGTTCTGCACCTAAAAAAAAAAAAATATTAAAAGCCAGCAGCTACTAATATTGCAGCTGCTGACTTTTAATAAAATCACACTTACCTGTCCCGGGGTCCATCGATGTCGGCAGCAGATGACGAGCGATCGCTCGTCACGCTGCTGCCCCCGCCGCCATCCTCTGTCAGGGAATCGGGAAGTGAAGCATGGCGGCTTCACTGCCCGGTTCCCTACTGCGCATGCGCAAGTCGCGCTGCGCGTCTCTTCAGATCCCCCGCTGTGTCCTGGGAACTGTGTGTTTCCCAGAACACAACGGGGGGGGGGGGCGGGGCGTCTGCGGCGGTCTGCCCGGAAGTGGGTGCAGATACCTGGATTATCCAGGTAACTGCACCCCCCTCCCCCCTGAAAGGTGCCGATTGTGGCACCGGAGGAGGGGAGGGATCAGATTAGCGTAACTTCCCCTTTAGGGTGAAGAACCACTTTAAAGAAGGACTCCAGTCAAGAATAAGACAAAAAAAAATGAACAGTCCATAATATATAAATAAAGCTTTTTTTTTTTTGCAATATTCATATTCATAAACCTTAGTACACAGCACTAAATATCTAATCCCCTTTAAAGTGGTTGTATACCCACATTTTTAACTTTTACCTACAGGAAAGTCTATAATAAGGCTTACCTGTAGGTAAAAAAAATATTCCCCTCGGTATGCGCCGCTGACTGCAGCGGCGCATGCGCACAAGGGGTTTCTCGTCGTCAAAATCCGGCAGCAGCCGAGCGGCCGGACTGAAATCTCCCGCGCGCATGCGCGGGAGTGACGATATCGCGGCTCCGGCCACTCACAGCGCCGGAGCCGCGATACCCGGAAGAAACGCCGAGGGAGCATGTCAGCTCCCTGGGCGTGGATCGGGCCAGATGTCGGGGCCTCGTTCTAAGGTAAGTATTTCATAATGAGCTAGTATGCGGTGCATACTAGCTCATTATGCCTTTTGCTTTGCAGGTTTAAAAAAAAAAAAAATTGCGGGTTTACTACCGCTTTAATTAGTAATATGGTGCTGCTGTGTTCAACTACAAATACTTTTGCCATATGTCTCTGCTGCTCACAGGTTGTATTAATCACTCCCCTGCATATTACCAAACACACACACACACGTACACATACACGTACACGTACTTTAATGACATCCCAGTCTTAGCCCTTGTACACACGGTCGGAGATTCCGTCGGAATGTTTCCTATCGGACCGTTTTGTCGGATATTCCGACTGTGTGTGGTCTGCATCGGACTGTTTCCGTCAGAATATCCGTCGGACCAAATTTTCCAACTTGCTGGAAATATTTTCCGACAAACTGCTCCGATCGGACATACTCCGGTCATGTGTAGCCTTCTCCGACGGACAAAGTGCCACGCATGCTCAGATCAAATTCCTAGACCAAAGCTATTGGCTACTAGCCTGAACGTAGTCCCGTCGTAACGAAATAACGTCATCACGTTATGTACAATCGGATTTTCCGACAACTTTGTCCGACCGTGTGTATGCAACAGTTTCGGACAAAATCCGTCGGACAAAATTCAACGGATTTGGTTGTCAGAATATCCGACCGTGTGTACAAGGGCTTAGTCTGTAGGGTTCAATATTGAGTTGGCCCACCCTTTGCAGCTACAACTCTTCTGGGAAGGCCGTCCACAAGGTTTAGGAGTGTGTCTATTGGCTACAATAAACTCTACACTTACCAGCTACACGAAGGGATACAATTTTCTTACAGACTTCGGTTCTCGTTGTTAAATCACAGGTGTAATTCCCGGAGTCGCCGGGCTGAGCGTCTATTATCCGGATCGAGAATCTGGGCTCTGAGAAGTTGGAGAATCTCCAATTCGGTCTGCGTGTTGTAACAAACAGCAGAATGTGAGAATTGTTGGTCTTTCACCATCTAATCTGAGTTATGGTGCCTCTGGTCACCGGTTTCCTGCATCCCTCCAGGCAGTTTATGGTCACCGTGCCCCCGGCTGAACTTTCCACAACATGAACGGGTGACACCAAATCTGGCAAAAAAAAAAGAGAGAGAGAGCGCCCAAATCAGAACCCAGAGGGGGGTCTTCATATAATGCATAGAAGATAAATACAGAATAATGGATGGATACCTGGAGCTAGGAACAGGTACAGACAGATCATGGTGAAAGGTATGGCACTCCGGGTCATGGTAGCCATCAGTACACGGGAACCAGTCACCTATGTATGATGTATGGAGATCATCTTCTGTGTCATGCGAAGTATTTCTCTGTAAATTCAATACTCAGATTACAGAGGATGTGATAGTCATCCTGCTCTCACCACATTCCGTATAAGAGGGAATATCATTTTTCATCTGCATAGTGAACAGTCTGTTTTCAGTCTGTTTTAAGGACAGAAACCTTTTCAAAAGTTTTATATAAAATAAAATCACAAATGCATACTTGTGTGGGGAGGATCACCGTGATGGCGGGGCACTGTTCCTGATAGACACATGCTATTTGTTTTTAGTTCCAAATTAGTTTTTTGGGGACTTTAGGCAAATTTGGTCATTCCGAATTTTCAAATTTCTGAATTTTTTGGAATATTCAGAAATTCGGAAGTTCAAAAATCCCAAAAACGTAAATTTCGGAAATTCTAAAAATTCAAAAATCCCAAAAATTTCGAAAAATCTAAAATTCGGAAATCCTAAAATAAGAATGAATACCTGCAAATTCAAAGGAATGTGAATCCTAAAATAAGAACGAAAATCCGAAAATTCAAAAACCCGAAAATCTGAAATAGTAACTAACTAATAAAAACGTAACTATTACTAACTATTAAATTATAGGTATTGGAATTTCCTTTAAAATTTGGCTGTTAGTAAAAGTAACGAATACAAATGTATCCGTAATAACAAATGCAGTATCTAAACGAATGGAACGTAACAAATTTATAATAAATAACAATAATAATAATAATAAAAACGTATTATTATTTATCATTATTTTGTTCAGTTCCATTTGTTTAGATGCAGCATTCTTTATTTCGGATAATATGTAAATTCAGACAAATTTGTTTTTGTTATGTTCACTAACAGACAAATTTGAAAGGAAATTTCAATACTTATAATTTAATAGTTAGCTATTATTTAGAATTTTTTGATTTTAATTTTTTTCTAATTTTTGGATTTTCCTTTCTTATTTTCAAATTTCCAAATTTCGAATTTTTGAATTTACGAATTTTCTAATTTACGAATTTTCTAATTTACGAATTAACTAATTCAGAATTTTATAATTAAAACATTTTCTAATTTAAGAAATTTTTCATATTTACGAATTTTCGAATTTATGAAAATCAAAAAACAAATGAAACTAAAACTAAAACAAACTTATTGGTTGGCAGTGCTCATGTCTAGTTCCTGATCTCACAATGTTTTAATTTACTGATGTAACCCTCTGCATTGTTACTGTGAATGCAGATTTGCATTTAACCACAAGATGGCAGTGTTTAGCATTTCTGCTCATTAGAGCCCTAATACAGGTTACAGGTGCTCAGAGACATTCTGAAACCAGAATTTTCTCTAAAGTAAAACTGAAAACAAACTACAGGGTCCAGGAGTAGTGATGGACGAACTTCCGACGGGACGTTTCGCGAAAGCGAAATGCGAACGGACCCAAACGTTCGCGAAACCGAACGTTCGCCGCGGGCCCCATTGACTTCAATGGGAGGCGAACTTTGCAAACCTTCATGTCGAATTTGCGGCCACGTGGTAATTATTAGGGGGTAAAACGTAGTCCCACCATCTGGACAATGACATAATACATGTATGAGGTGAATTTGGGATCGATAACTACAAGCATTTTTATTTTATTTGGGAAATTGTTCTAACAATTCAGGACTATGGAGCTAATGAAGGCAATGGAGGAGAGGGAAGGTCAGGGACCAGGGTAGGCAAAGAAGAGGGTGCAGGAGATGATCACCAGCAGCGTGACATACCGGAATGACACATGCACCGTGATAGAGGCATCTGACAGCAGCACCGTAATACAGAGCACTGACAGCAGCACCGTGACATACAGCGCTGACAGCAGCACCGTGACATACAGCGCTGACAGCAGCACCGTGACATACAGCACTGACAGCAGCACCGTAAGCAGCCCCAGGAGGAAGTCAGCACAGCACAGGGATGGTGTGATCCCCTCATAATAAGAACCCCCAGGAGGAAGTCAGCACAGCACAGGGATAGTGTGATCCCTTCATAATAAGAACCCCCAGGAGGAAGTCAGCACAGCACAGGGATATCATAAGCAGCCCCAGTAGAAATATGACACCGCTCAACCTCTTCAAAGAGGAGGGTAGGGGCATATAGTACGGTGTGCTTTTTTGGGTCAAGGAAGTGAGCAGACTGTACGTCAGTCCCTATACCGCTGAAGGACTGCTGCAGTATAGGGCAGCGGTCAGCAGTGGTGCACGTCAACCCTATCTATTGTGGACCGATAGCGGTCCTTACAGAACAGCAGACTGTACCGCACTCAAGCCTATGTACCGTAGCACCCTATACCAAGTTACCAGTCCTTATAAGAACTTTTGTGGAACAAGTGAGTTGTGAATGTTTAGCAGACTGCAGCAGAAGGGCAGCAGTCAAGTATAATATCCTTTCTATATTTGGAAGAAAGAATATTATACATGTACAAGCCTATTACTGTACCACTGATACCAGTCCTGAAAAGAACCTTTGTGGAACTAATAATAACAGCAAGTCTTTAAAATTACCCTCACTGCCTGACAACACTGCTTCCTTCCTGTCCCTATACAAATTGGCAAAAAAAGAGAACGATTAGTGGTTACTGGAACAGCTCTTTTGTGGACCTTGATAGTAACAGCTAATGATGATGATGATGATGATGATGATGAAAGACTAATCTGGCTGTCCCTGTAGCATACACCGTCCTTTCCCTTTCTCTAAACTAACAAAAGACACTCAGGCTGCTGCAAGAATCAGCAGCACAGCAAACCTATCAACACCTAACACCTATACCAGTCCTGAAAAGAACTTTTGTGTACCAAATAGCTAGTGGTTTATCTCTCCCTACTCCACACAGGAACCTGTCCCTATCGTAACAGAAGAAAGAATGTAAAATGGCCACCGGATCGGGTGTATTTATAGGTTAGGGGGAATGTCCAAGTGTCCATGTGCTGTCATGTCTCAATTGGCTGTCCTGTATCACATGATAAACGTGTCACCAAAGGTTAAAGTTCTTGTATACATTAAACACGTAAGTCCGCCGCGGCGAACGACGGAAAAAGGCGTTCGAACGTGCGGACCGCGAATGTCGGAAATTCGCCGCGAAACGACCGCCGGGCGAAACGTTCGTCCATCACTATCCAGGAGCAATCACCGGGGGGGTTGGCTGCTGGGAGCATATAAAAGAAAAAGCCCGGGACATTTGGAAAAAGACTTTGGAGAGGAAGGAGTGTATGAGAGATCTTGCTGTCCCAGAGAGAACAGGGGTTAGGCTATAGCATATAGACATGTGCACTTTCGAAAAATTTGTTTTCGTTTATGTTTCATTTGTTTTGTTAGTAAATTTGTAAATTTGAAAATTCCAAAATGTGTAAATTCAAAAATACGGAATTTGTAAATTCGTAAAAAAAAATGCAAAAATTTGTCAATTTGAAAATTCGGAATTTGTAAAATCGGAAATTCAAAAATTTGGATATTCCACAATTTGGAATTCAAAAATTTGAAAATTCTGAAATCCGAAAATAAGAAAGGAAAATCAGAAAATTAGACCAAAAATCCCAAAAATTCTAAATAACGAACTAATAATAACTAACTATTAAATTATAGCTATTGGAAATTCCTTTCAAATTTGGCTGTTAGTGAACGTAATAAATACAAATTTATCTGATGTTACGAATTATCCAAAATAAAGACTGCTGCTTCTAAACAAATGGAACTAAACAATAAATAATAATACGTTTTATTATTATTATTTTTATTTATTATTATAAATTCATTATGTTCCATTCGTTTAGATGCAGCATTTGTTATTAAGGATAATTCATAACTTTGGATAAAATCGCATTCATTACGTTCACTAGCAGCCACATTTTAAAGGAAATTTCAATACCTGTAATTTAATAGTTATTATTAGTTAGTTATTATTTTAGATTTTCGAATTTTGGGGTTTTAAAATTTTCGGATTTTCTTTATTTTTTTTATTTTATTTTTTTGGATTTTCATTCTTAATTTTGGATTTCTGAATTTTCGGATTTTCTGCGATGCATACTAGCACATTCTAAAATTGCTTTGCAGGGGATTTTTTTTTCTTTTAACTGCGGTTTACTATCGCTTTAAGGAAATTTCATATATGGTCCGATGAAGTCCATCAGAAAACTATACTCCTTAACAACTTGATAATGTTCTTTTGAATGAAATGCGTCAGTGGCTAAAGCGGTAACTTTATTGTACCTACCTGGGGTGCCTGTATGTGATTGACTGCCTGTGTGTAAGTAGTTCTAACCTCCATTAAAAAGACTGAAATTACTACACTATGAGTTCCTCCTTCACCTCTCCCTCTCACCGGACCTATTGATGACCATCCCATCCATCCCATGAGGGATAAGATGCAGCCAGACTCCCACCTTGGAGTCATAACATCTGGTGAGCGGCATCTGGGTCTATTTATAGGACAGAAACCATAAGAAAATATTACCCGTACGTCCTCTACTGGAAGGGGTTATACCGGGGCAATCATTGCAGCTGTAGCCATGCCTATAGAGCACTATTGCTCCCACTGACACCAATGATGGGGCACTATTCATCCCACTGACACCAATGATGGGGCACTATTTCCACTGATCCCAATGATGGAGCACTATTCCTCCCACTGACACCAATGATGGGGCACTATTTCCACTGATCCCAATGATGGGGCACTATTCCTCCCACTGGCACCAATGATGGGGCACTATTGCCCCACTGATACCAATGATGGGCCACTATTTTTTCCCACTGACACCAATGACAGGGCACTATTCCCACTGATCCCAATGATGGGGCACGGCTCTTCTCACAGTCTAGCCCCCAAAAGTCTAAGGGACTGTAGACTGGCCCTTTGCTTGGACTCCCCTGGTCTAAGAAACCTGGAAGCAACAAATATTTTGTCACTTCTGGTTTCAGTGTATTGTAAACAGGCCGTTTCCAGCATGTAAAAACATCTGATCAAACTGATCTTGGTTATATCAGATGCTTTTCAGGGCAGAGGAGAGTTGTGGAGTCTAATAGACCCCAGATGTCTCAGTAAAGAGTACCTTTCACTGCCCGTGCTATCACATGGGATGTTGTTCACTTCTTGTCATAGGCATAAAGTTACTCAAACTTTTCTTTTAAAAAGACAGTGTAAAAAATGTTTTAATTAAATAGTTAATAAAATATAAAAAAAAAATGTAATGCTCCCCGAACCCCCGTGCTCAAGTGCAAAGACACATTCGTATGTAAATGGTGTTCGCACCAGACATGTGAGGTGTCACTATGAACAGTATGGCGAGAACAATCCCCCACAGCTACTACCTTTTTGTCCACTTGACCCTCCCTTCTAGATTGTAAGCTCTAAGGCTATATTTCCACTATTGCGTTGCCAAAGTCGCACGATTTTACTGCGATTTTTTTGCCGCGACTTGACCTATTCTTGAGGTCTATGGCCCTCAAGTCGCATCAAAGAGGGACCATAGTGGTGCGGGGACTACTTTGAAGTTGCACAGATATGAACGGTACTCATTGGAAATCATGGGGTACGACTTGCCATGCGACTTTTCAGTTACCAGATCGCATGAAAAGTCGCACTAGTGGAAACCAAGCCTAATGAGCAGGGCCCTCTGATCCCTCCTGTATTGAATTGTATTGTAACTGTACTGTCTTTCCCGATGTTGTAAAGCGCTGTGCAAACTGTTGGCGCTATTAAAATACTTTATTATAATAATAATAACAATAACACTAGTACAAGACCTCCTGTGTAACTCAGTAAAGTCTTATAAATTGTTGCCTACGGAGATTTTTAAGTACCGTAGTTTGGCATCGTTCCATGAGTGTGCGCATTTTTAGCCACTTGAGGATTTACCCCCTTCCTGACCAGAGCACTTTTTGCGATTTGGCACTGCGTCGCTTTAACTGAAAATTGCGCGGTCGTGCGACGTGGCTCCCAAACAAAACTGACGTCCTTTTTTCCCCACAAATAGAGATTTCTTTTGGTGGAATTTGATCCCCTCTGCGGTTTTTATTTTTTGCGCTATAAACAAAAAAGACCGACAATTTTTTTAAAAAAGCTATATTTTTTACTTTTTGCTATAATAAATATCCCCCAAAAATGTATATATATAAAAAAAAATGTTCTTCCTCAGTTTAGGCCGATACGTATTCTTCTGCATATTTTTGGTTAAAAAAAAAAAACGCAATAAGCGTTTGATTGGTTTGCCCAAAAGTTATCGCGTCTACAAAATAAGGGATAGATTTGTGGCATTTTTATTTTTCATTTATTTTTTATTAGTAATGGTGGCGATCTGTGATTTTTATCGTGACTGCGACATTATGGCGGACACATCCGACACTTTTGACACTATTTTGGGACCATGGGCATTTATACAGCGATCAGTGCTATAAAAATGCACTGATTACTGTGTAAATTACACTGGCAAGAAGGGGTTAAACAGTAGGGGGCGATGAAGGGGTTAAGTGCGTCCTAGGGAGTGATTCTAACTGTGGGGGGGATGGGCTACCAGTCACATGACAGCGATCATAACTCCCGATGACAGGGAGCAGTGATCTCTGTCATGTCACTAGCTGGCACGGATTGGCATGGATAGGCAGCATGAATGGGCATGGATAGGCGGCTCAGTTTAGGCCGATACGTATTCTTCTACATATTTTTGGTTAAAAAAAAACCGCAATAAGCGTTTGATTGGTTTGCGCAAAAGTTATCGCGTCTACAAAATAGGGGATAGATTTGTGGCATTTTTATTTTTCATTTATTTTTTATTTTTTATTAGTAATGGTGGCGATCTGCGATTTTTATCGTGACTGCGACATTATGGCGGACACATCCGACACTTTTGACACTATTTTGGGACCATGGGCATTTATACAGCGATCAGTGCTATAAAAATGCACTGATTACTGTGTAAATTACACTTGCAAGAAGGGGTTAAACAGTAGGGGGTGATCAAGGTGTTAAGTGTGTCCTAGGGAGTGATTCTAACTGTGGGGGGGGATGGGCTACCACTGACATGACAGCGATCATAACTCCCGATGACAGGGAGCAGTGATCTCTGTCATGTCACTAGGGAGAACGGGGAAATGCCTTGTTTACATAGGCATCGCCCTATTCTTCTGCTCTGTAACACGATCGCAGGACACCGGCGAACATCGAGTCTGCGGGACCCGCGGGCACGGTCACGGAGTATGCGGCGTGCACCCACAATGCCGCAATTTAAAGGGGACATACCTGTATGCCCATTTGCCCAGCCATGCCACTGTGGCGACGTACATCGTCGTGTGCTGGTCAGCATGTGGTTAAAGTGTGACAGGTCAGGTATCTCTTTACTCAGCATAACATTTATCTTTTATATTTTACCAAGAAAATTGGGGATCATGTTGTGTTTTTGTGCGTTAAAATTAAAAAAAATGTGTATTTTTCCCTACAACATGGCGTTTGAAAAACTGCTGCGCAAATACCGTGTGCCCTAAAAAAAAATTGCAACATCCTCCATTTTATTGTCTAGGGCCTAAGTCGGTGATGGCGAACCTTGGCACCCCAGATGTTTTGGAACTACATTTCCTATGATGCTCAACTACACTTAGGGTTGCCACCTCTTGTTCGCGTCACACCCGAACACTTTAGCGGAGCACGCCAATTTTTTTTTTATAGTATAAACTATACATATATTTTGCTATTAAATAACATTTCTAATCATATGAAGTTAATAACAAGAGTCCCCCTTTACATCAGAGTCCACAGAGTTCCCCTTTTTACATCTGAACTCGCAAAGTTCCCTTTCACTGTAAGGGGGGACTCTGCAGACTCTGATGTAAGGGAGAACTCTGGGGACTCTAACATAAGGGATGCTCTGGGAACCCTGATGTAAGGGGGAACACTGAGAACTCTGATGTACGGAGAGGACTCTAATGTAAGGGGGAACACTGTGGCCTCTGGTTTAAAGGGGAACTCTGATGTAAGGGGTGCTCTGAGAACCCTGATTTACCTTAGTGTACTCATTCAGAGGCAGGAGACAGAAGGGGGGAGACTTCAGTCACAGACAGGGATGGATGGTGAGCTCACTCACCCCTTGGCAGTCAGCATCTCTCATCCAGATGTATCTGAGGCTGAATTAAAAATTTTCCGGCCCCAACTTTCCTTTTCTGAAGCACAGTGCCCGGCATTGGAGTGTGGGCAGACCCAGAGGGGTAGGTAGTGTTGCCACCTGTTCGGGATTCACCCGGACAGTTCGGGTTTTCAATCATGTGTTCGGGTTTCAGTCCACCTGAAACCTGGACACAATATTCAGACAGAAATGTGGCTTAGAGCAGGGCCTGATAGGAGGATGATGGAGCACTATGCATGCCACATTACTATTCTCTTTGGAGTGCCCAAAGGTGTCCCAGGCCTGTTACAATCCTATAGATCAGGGGTCTCCAAACATTCAAAAGAAAGGGCCAGTTTACTGTCCTTCAGACTTTAGGGTGGCCGGACTGTGCCCAGTGGGAGTAAACAATGCCCTATCTTTGGTATTAGATGGAGAAACAGTTGGTGTCCATGGGAGGAAATGTGCCCAATTTTTGTTGTCATTAGAAGAAATGAGGCCCAATCGTGGATGTCAGTGGAAGGAATATTGCACATTGTTGGTGTCAATGGTAGGAATAATGACTCAAGGGCCCAATAAAGGCAAGCAAAGGGCCGCAGTTTGGAGACCACTGTTATAGTGTATAAAATATATATTTTTGCTAAAGTGTTCGGGTTTGGCTTGAAGAAAAAGTGGCAACCCTAGGGGTAGGGGTGGGGGGAAGAGGTGCTGATCGAACCCTCTCTCCTCTTCCGTCTGTGTGTGTGTGTTTCAGGGGGAGGGGGTTTAGTGCTGGCTTTGAGCAGTGTGAAAGAATGTAACAGACACTTTCAGCTTAGACAACTGCAGCCAGCAACCCTGCTGGGAAGCCATAGTCCAGTCTAAATAATGTGTCCGGGTTTCAGGCAGTCTGAAACCCGGACGCATGATTCCAAACCCGAACTGTCCGGGTGAATCCTGGACAGGTGGCAACCCTAACTACACTGCAGAGTGCAGAAGCATCGTGTGAAGTGTACAGTAGTTCCAAAACATCTGGGGTACCAAGGTTCACCATCTCTGGCCTAAGTAATTTACTGGCAAAAAAATAAAAAATGTAGATTTTTACATATAGGAGATAAACAAACGTCAGAACGGGCCCGGTGTTGAAGTGGTTAAAGGAAAATAAAATCACAAAGTGTTGTGAGGATCACTAGGGCGGAGGGGGAGGGGGGCTGTTCCTGACTGTACAAAGTTTTTACTAAATGTATACTTCCTGCTCTAAGTTGATTATATTAGATAACCTAAGCCTTAAAGGTTATATATAGCTTGTTTTGTACGTATTTTTTGCTATCAGGAAATCAATAAAAGTTTACACACGATGATCAGATTAGATATGTCTACGCACAGGAAGATGGGCAACATTTTGCATATATTAGTCATGATGACTTTAAAGCTGAATGCTGAATGCCTTGCAGGCAGCCATGGCATAAATTATACTCTCCGTCAATGAAGACTCATTTAATTTACGTATTACCAAAACCACCCCAATTTATATGTAGCACTGACCCCCGAAGGAGCTGCTGATTTGATTGGGTTTACCGGTACCTTCTTGACCTTGTGTGTGTTTAGGGGTTTCCCAAGGTAGGTGGCCCAAGAACTGCAGAGACTGACGCCAGATCTGCTTAACCACTACAATACAGGGCACTTTCGCCCCCTTCCTTCCCAGCCCAATTTTCAGCTTTCATCGCTCTAGCGCTTTCAGTGACAATTGCGCGGTCATGCTACACTGTACCCAAATTAAATTGTTATCATTTTGTTCGCACAAATAGAGCTTTATTTTGGTGTTATTTATTCACGACTCCGTTTTTTATTTTTTGCGATATAAGCGCAAAAAAAGCGGAAATTTGGAAAAAAAACTATATTTTCTTTTTTCTATTTGAAAAGAAATCCAATAAAATCAAATTTTGTCATAAATTTAAGCCAAAATTTATTCTGCTACATGTTTTTGGTAAAAAAAATTCCGTTAAGTGTATAATAATTGGTTTGTGTGATCAGACATATGTACGCAAATGATCATGTACATATGTGTGCAGATAATCATTGGGACATGTGATTTTAGTGGGACATATGTGGGGGACATGTTTTTATTATTAGGGACATGTGTTTTTATTATTTGGGGACATGTATGTTTTGGGGACATGTGTGTTTTGGGGACATATGTGGGGACTGTGTTTACACTGTGTTGTGTGTTGTGTGTTGACACTAGGCTGATGATCAGTGAGTAAAAAGCTGTAAAAAACAGCCCATACTCACTGATCATCAGCCGGCTGCAGCGATCTGCTCTCCTCTCCTCAGCGATGACTTCCGTGTGAGGAGAGGAGAGCCGATTGCCTAGCAACCGGCTGTTTGTTTACATCACATGATGGCCGTGATTGGACACGGCCGTCATGTGATCAGGAGGGCCAATCACAGAGCCCTCCTGCGGATCTGAGATGTGCCGTGTCCGGGTGACACGAGCACATCGGGATCGCGCCGCTGCGCGGGCATGCGCGCGCGCGATCCCGCTACTTCTGAAGGATGTTCCTGAACGTCCTGTCAGGAGTAGACGGCTCCTACCAGGCCGTATATATGCATTGGCCGGCTGGGAAGTGGTTAAGGGATTTTTATTTGCAAAAGGGATAGACAAAACTCTCAAAAAGTTTTAGAGGGTTTAGGTAGGAAGTCCAGGTACTCTCATGCCACGTACACACGATCAGAATTCTCGTCGGAAAAAGCTCTAATGATTTTCCCAACGGAATTCCGACAGAATTTGGCTCAAGCTGTCTTGCCTACACACGGTCACGTCAAATTCCGATCGTTTATAATGCGGTGACGTACAACACGTACGACGGGACTCGAAAAGGGAAGTCCAATAGCCAGTAGTCAATAGCTTCCGTCTCGTAGTTGAATCTGAGCATGCGTGATTTTTGGCGTGTCGGAATTGCATACACACGATCGGAAATTACCGATAGAACGTTTTTCTGTCGGGAAAATTGAGAACATGCTATCAATTTTTGGCTGGCGGAAATTCCGACAGCTAAATTCCGATGGAGCGTATACACGGTCGCATTTTCCGATGAAAAGCTTTCATCGGTCTTTTTCTGGCCGGAATTCCGATCGTGTGTACGCGGCATTAGAACTTAGTAAAATAGAAAGTCTCTCGGGTTAGAAATCCAGAGAATAGCCATTCACAACTGGATCCTCACCCTTATCGGATAGTCCACCTCTCACTAGGCCTAGCAGACAATAGAGTGTTCAAATAAAGAAAAGCCTCTGCCACAGACTTGTTGTAGAAGACTTGAATAACTGAAGGATGTAGACAAACTTAAAGAACCCTCATATGGTACCAGTATCTTACAGCCGGTCCGGCGATACCGTACGAGTCCAAATTCACTTGGGGTCTTTCAACTAAGCCTCCAGGCCCTTTCTGAGAAGCCAGCCTTCCGTGTGGCCTTCTCCCGAAGAGCCCTCCCCTGGTTGCTTCTCCAGTTGCTGGGCCTCTCCACAAACTGAGACGGCATCGGACCACCTCCGAATCCTCCTTCCAGTTACTTTGTCCAGGGACCGCCAGCCTGAGACTCGGAATTGGGTGGATCCTCACCTCAGGCCATGGGAGCCCTGGGGGGCCCGGTCAGGAGGACCAGGACCAAAAAGACAGAACGCACTTCTGGACCGGAACACCGTAGCACGTGATGTCAGCACCTTAAGTCCCATCTCCCAGAATGCACAGCAGGGCGACACTCCCACTGGGCTGGTTCCGAGAAAGAATTGGCACTCAATGCACCTAACTGAACTGCATTCTCACACTTTCCAGAGACGGCAGCGCCACCTGTGGCCAAGCAGGACACTGTGCAATCCAGCTAGACTGGTACTGAGACCAAATTTTGGTGTAAATGAACAAATAACCAAACTGCGGTTCCAGAAATGGAAAAAAACACATAGCGTATGCTCTTCAGGAGCCAGCGCTACATATATATAGATAAGCACGTAGGATTAGGGAAAATATAGTTTTAAATGTACCAGACCCCCCCCACCAAGAAAATTATTGCATTCCTTGACCAGGCAGGTATTTTTAAATGTAGAAAATGTGAACCATGCAGATCCACCAGGAAGGATAGTAAGAAAATTAATACATCGTATTGCACTAAGAAGGAATAAACCTATTAACCACTTAAGGACTGAGCCTCTTTCTGAGATTTGTTGTTTACAAGTTAAAAACATTTTTTTTTTGGCTAGAAATTGACTTAGAACTCCCAAAAATTATAAAAAAAAATTCTAACACCCCAGAGAATAAAATGGCGGTCGTTGCAATACTTTTTTTTGTGCAGCGGTCTTTGGGAAAAAATACACTTTTTTAAATAAAAAAATAAGGCAACAGTAAAGTTAGCCCAATTTTTTTTCAATTTTGGAAAGATAATGTTACGCTGAGTAAATTGATACCCAACATGTCACGCTTCAAAATTGCGCCCGCTCGTGGAATGGCGACAAACTTTTACCCTTAAAAATCTCCATAGGCGACGTTTAAAAAATTCTACAGGTTGCATGTTTTGAGTTAAAGAGGAGAGTCTAGAGCTAGAATTATTGCTCTCGCTCTAACAATCGCGGCGATACCTCACATGTGTGGTTTAGACACCGTTTTCATATACGGGGCTCTACTCACATATGCCTTCGCTTCTGCACGCGAGCTCGGCGGGACAGGGCACGTTTAAAAATGTTTTATTTAATTTTATTATTTATTTTACCTTTTATTTTTTATTTTTACACTGTTCTTTTAAAAAAAAAATTTCACTTTTATTTCTATTACAAGGAATGTAAACATCCCTTGTAACAGAAAAAAGCATGCCAGATCCTCTTAAATATGAAATCTGGGGTCAAAAAGACCCCAGATCTGATATTTACACGAAAATGCAATAAAAAAAAATATTTTGTCATTTTAAAAAAAAAATTCCCTTTAAGAGCTATGGGCGGAAGTGACGTTTTGACGTCGGTTCTGCCCTGCAATGATATGGAGACGGGAGGGGGCCATCTTCCCCTCACTTGTCTCCATACCCAGCAATGACAAGGATCCTGTCACCTCTGCCACTGACGACGGCTGCGGTAAGCGGTGGAGGGCACCAGAGTGCGGTGGGAGCCCCTCTCCCACAGCCGATAAAAGTGATCTTGCAGCAAATCCGCTGCAGAGACCACTCTTATCGGAACGTGGATTGCCTGCCGAAGAAGAGAATACCAGGGTTATGGCAGCTAGCTGCTGCCATAACAAAGATATTCCTCTTCAAAGTTAGGACACATATTGACGTGCGGCGGTACGGAAGTGGTTGAAAAACATATAACCTGTATTAGCAATCACACTTAGGGTTGCCACCTGTCCGAGATTCACTCGTCAGTCTGGGTTTTGAATCCTGTGTCCGGGTTTCGGGTGGACTAAAACTCGGACACATTATTCAGACCCGGCTGTGGCTCCCCAAGTAACAAAGATAGTCACACACAAATCTGTTGGCCTCTGGGAGCTGCAGTTGTTTGGGGGCAGGTTCGACATCACTGGGGGGCAGGATGATGATGTCAGCAAGAGCAATTTGGCTACACCCACCGTTCGCTGCGGCACACTATGTGCAACCACATTACTACTCTCCTTGGGGTGCCCAAAGGTGTCCCAGGCCGCTAAAGTGTTCGGGTTTGGTTTGAAGAAAAAGTGGCAACCCTGATCACACTACCTATGTACTGAAGTGTAGCTGTGGACTCCAGTATGTGGGTACGACCACCAGAAAATTAGCCACTAGAATAGGAGAACATGTCAACAATATTATTAAAGGATTTAGACATCACAGTGTATCCAAGCATGTTAGATTAAAGCCCCATACACACATCAGATTTTCTGCTGATTTTTTTCCCTTCATTTTTACCAAAACCATATAATATGAGGTCAAACCTTAGAAGTTTCAATGTGTATGCAATCAGGCAGGCCCTTGCACTACATGGTTTTGGTAAATCTGAAGACAAAAATCAGCAAAAAAATCTGATAAGTGTGTATGGGGCTTAAGACATAACAAGGACCCTACATTTTAAAAATGTTCTGCTATAGATAAAATAGAGAAAAATTGGAGGGGTTCTAACCTTAGGAGGAAGGCATCACATAATGAAACATACTGGATCTACGATTTGGACACACTGACACATAACGGTCTTAAAGTAGAACTGTAGGCAAAAATGTTTTTTATTTTTATTTTGGATAGAGTAAGGGATGGCTTTAACCTCTGTAAGGTTTATTTTATCCCTCTTTGTCCCATTGCTGAGATTTCCCTTCACTTCCTGTCCCGTAGCCAAACAGGAAGTGAGAGGAAATCTCTGCAAATAAAAGGAATCTCTTGGGGACACTCAGGCTACTAGAACTAATGTCCGCATTGCAAGATTTCTCCTCTATTACTTTGTTGGGAACAACTCAAAATTTGGGATTTTCATTTACTTTCAATAAATTGTTTACATCACATGATGGCCGTGATTGGACACGGCCGTCATGTGATCAGGAGGGCCAATCACAGAGCCCTCCTGGGGATCTGAGATGTGCCGTGTCCGGGTGACACGAGCACATCGGGATCGCGCCGATGCGCGGGCATGCACGCGCGCGATCCCGCTACTTCTGAAGGATGTTCCTGAACGTCCTGTCAGGAGTAGACGGCTCCCACCAGGCCGTATATATGCATTGGCCGGGTGGGAAGTGGTTAAGGGATTTTTATTTGCACAAGGGATAGACAAAACTCTCAAAAAGTTTTAGAGGGTTTAGGTAGGAAGTCCAGGTACTCTCATGCCACGTACACACGATCAGAATTCTCGTCGGAAAAAACTCTAATGGTTTTCCCAACGGAATTCCGACAGAATTTGGCTCAAGCTGTCTTGCCTACACACGGTCACGTCAAATTCCGATCGTTTATAACGCGGTGACATACAACACGTACGACGGGACTCGAAAAGGGAAGTCCAGTAGCCAGTAGCCAATAGCTTCAGTCTCGTAGTTGAATCTGAGCATGCGTGATTTTTGGCATGTCGGAATTGCATACACACGATCGGAATTACCGATAGAACGTTTTTCTGTCGGGAAAATTGAGAACATGCTATCAATTTTTGGCTGGCGGAAATTCGGACAGCTAGATTCCGATGGAGCATACACACGGGCGCATTTTCCAATGAAAAGCTCTCATCTGTCTTTTTCTGGCCGGAATTCCGATCGTGTTTACGCGGCATTAGAACTTAGTAAAATAGAAAGTCTCTCGGGTTAGAAATCCAGAGAATAGCCATTCACAACTGGATCCTCACCCTTTTCGGATAGTCCTCCTCTCACTAGGCCTAGCAGACGATAGAGTGCTCAAATAAAGAAAAGCCTCTGCCACAGACTTGTTGTAGAAGACTTGAATAACTGAAGGATGTAGACAAACTTAAAGAACCCTCATATGGTACCAGTATCTTACAGCCGGTCCGGCGATACCGTACGAGTCCAAATTCACTTGGGGTCTTTCAACTAAGCCTCCAGGCCCTTTCTGAGAAGCCAGCCTTCCGTGTGGCCTTCTCCCGAAGAGCCCTCCCCTGGTTGCTTCTCCAGTTGCTTGGCCTCTCCACAAACCGAGATGGCATCGGACCACCTTCGAATCCTCCTTCCAGTTACTTTGTCCAGGGACAGCAAGCCTGAGACTCGGAATTGGGTGGATCCTCACCTCAGGCCATGGGAGCCCTGGGGGGCCCGGTCAGGAGGACCAGGACCAAAAAGACAGAACGCACTTCTGGACCGGAACACCGTAGCACGTGATGTCAGCACCTTAAGTCCCATCTCCCAGAATGCACAGCAGGGCGACACTCCCACTGGGCTGGTTCCGAGAAAGAATTGGCACTCAATGCACCTAACTGAACTGCATTCTCACACTTTCCAGAGACGGCAGCGCCACCTGTGGCCAAGCAGGACACTGTGCAATCCAGCTAGACTGGTACTGAGACCAAATTTTGGTGTAAATGAACAAATAACCAAACTGCGGTTCCAGAAATGGAAAAAAACACATAGTGTATGCTCTTCAGGAGCCGGCGCTACATATATATAGATAAGCACGTAGGATTAGGGAAAATATAGTTTTAAATGTACCAGACCCCCCCCACCAAGAAAATTATTGCATTCCTTGACCAGGCAGGTATTTTTAAATGTAGAAAATGTGAACCATGCAGATCCACCAGGAAGGATAGTAAGAAAATTAATACATCGTATTGCACTAAGAAGGAATAAACCTATTAACCACTTAAGGACTGAGCCTCTTTCTGAGATTTGTTGTTTACAAGTTAAAAACATTTTTTTTTTGGCTAGAAATTGACTTAGAACTCCCAAAAATTATAAAAAAAAATTCTAACACCCCAGAGAATAAAATGGCGGTCGTTGCAATACTTTTTTTTGTGCAGCGGTCTTTGGGAAAAAATACACTTTTTTAAATAAAAAAATAAGGCAACAGTAAAGTTAGCCCAATTTTTTTTCAATTTTGGAAAGATAATGTTACGCTGAGTAAATTGATACCCAACATGTCACGCTTCAAAATTGCGCCCGCTCGTGGAATGGCGACAAACTTTTACCCTTAAAAATCTCCATAGGCGACGTTTAAAAAATTCTACAGGTTGCATGTTTTGAGTTAAAGAGGAGAGTCTAGGGCTAGAATTATTTCTCTCGCTCTAACAATCGCGGCGATACCTCACATGTGTGGTTTAGACACCGTTTTCATATACGGGGCTCTACTCACATATGCCTTCGCTTCTGCACGCGAGCTCGGCGGGACAGGGCACGTTTACAAATGTTTTATTTAATTTTATTATTTATTTTACCTTTTATTTTTTATTTTTACACTGTTCCTTTAAAAAAAAATTGTCACTTTTATTTCTATTACAAGGAATGTAAACATCCCTTGTAATAGAAAAAAGCATGCCAGATCCTCTTAAATATGAAATCTGGGGTCAAAAAGACCCCAGATCTGATATTTACACGAAAATGCAATAAAAAAAAATATTTTGTCATTTTAAAAAAAAATTTCCCTTTAAGAGCTATGGGCGGAAGTGACGTTTTGACATCGGTTCTGCCCTGCAATGGTATGGAGACGGGAGGGGGCCATCTTCCCCTCACTTGTCTCCATACCCAGCAATGACAAGGATCCTCTCACCTCTGCCACTGACGACGGCTGCGGTAAGCGGTGGAGGGCACCAGAGTGCGGTGGGAGCCCCTCTCCCACAGCCGATAAAAGTGATCTTGCAGCAAATCCACTGCAGAGACCACTCTTATCGGAACGTGGATTGCCTGCCGAAGAAGAGAATACCAGGGTTATGGCAGCTAGCTGCTGCCATAACAAAGATATTCCTCTTCAAAGTTAGGACTAGGGATGAGCTTCGTGTTCGAGTCGAACGCATGTTCGACTCGAACATCAGTCGTTCGTGCGTTCGCCGAATTCCGAACGTTTGGGCCGTTCGCGGCAAAATTCGTGTGGCCCACAATGCACTGCGATGGCGCAATGCATTGCTGTCTCACGATTGGCCAAGCATGCACTGTGACCCCGCATGCTTGGCCAATCGCAGCGCCAGTAGCGAGGAGAGCAATGGTTGGCCACAGGCATCCTGCCTGTGGCCAATCATAGCTCAGACTGTGTAGTGCACGCCCCACACTATATAAAGCTGCCTTTCAGGCGGCCTCGTGTAGTGTTTGTTAGCATCTGAAGC
Organism: Lithobates pipiens; assembly: GCF_037356315.1. Classification (NCBI taxonomy): domain Eukaryota; kingdom Metazoa; phylum Chordata; class Amphibia; order Anura; family Ranidae; genus Lithobates; species Lithobates pipiens. The sequence goes on from NW_027507748.1 coordinate 21,047,129, forward strand.
AGTGGGTGTTCTGTGTACCTTCAACACAGTTACACACCAATCGTTTTTGGCTGATTTACTATTTTGCTCTTGTGTAGTGGTTACTGTCTGTGCCCTGACCGCAGTATACACCACTATATTCACCTCACCTATATAGCTAGTGATCTAGCTTTAATAATAGAGCTTGCAGTCAGTAGTGTTAGTGCGTGCTGTCTGCGTGCTCTGTACCCAGTACATACCACTATATACACCTACATAGCTGTTCTCTATTTGGGCCCGATTGACATCTGCTGGAGTTATTGGAAGTTGTGTGTGCTTCCAGCACAGCACAGTATACATCTGTATATACCCCTTTAACTCTGCTGTTTTCTTGTTATTGTCTGCGTGCCCTGACCGCAGTATACACCGTGATATTCACCTCACCTATATAGCTAGTGGTCCATCTTTAACAATAGAGCTTGCAGTCAGTAGTGTCACTCAGGAGATAGTGCGTGCTGTGTGCCTGCTCTGTACCCAGTACATACCGCTATTATCCACCTACATAGCTGTTCTCTATTTGGGCCCGATTGACATCTGCTGGAGTTATTGGAAGTTGTGTGTGCTTCCAGCACAGCACAGTATACATCTGTATATACCCCTTTAACTCTGCTGTTTTCTGGTTATTGTCTGCGTGCCCTGACCGCAGTATACACTGTGATATTCACCTCACCTATATAGCTAGTGGTCCATCTTTAACAATAGAGCTTGCAGTCAGCAGTGTCACTCAGGAGATAGTGCGTGCTGTGTGCCTGCTCTGTACCCAGTACATACCGCTATTATCCACCTACATAGCTGTTCTCTATTTGGGCCCGATTGGCATCTGCTGGAGTTATTGGAAGTTGTGTGTGCTTCCAGCACAGCACAGTATACATCTGTATATACCCCTTTAACTCTGCTGTTTTCTGGTTATTGTCTGCGTGCCCTGACCGCAGTATACACCGTGATATTCACCTCACCTATATAGCTAGTGGTCCATCTTTAACAATAGAGCTTGCAGTCAGTAGTGTCACTCAGGAGATAGTGCGTGCTGTGTGCCTGCTCTGTACCCAGTACATACCGCTATTATCCACCTACATAGCTGTTCTCTATTTGGGCCCGATTGGCATCTGCTGGAGTTATTGGAAGTTGTGTGTGCTTCCAGCACAGCACAGTATACATCTGTATATACCCCTTTAACTCTGCTGTTCTATAAAAAAGGCATCTGCAGGAGTTAGTGGGTGTTGTGTGCCTCCAGCACAATATAAACTACCCAACTACTGTTTTACCCAACTCCCTTCAGGCCATTACCATGTCTGGAAGGCCAGCAAGGAGAGGCAGACAGGCGCGAGCCGATAAAAGAGGGCAAGCAGGCTCTGTGTCTAGAGACAACAGTGCTGGTCGTGGACGCGGTGCATTGTCATCAGCACGTGGCCATGGGACATGCTTGTCCTTCTTTTCTGCAGCTGGACATGTTGAACCGCAACATGTCAACGACTTGGTAGAGTGGATGACCAAGCCCTCTTCATCCTCCTCATCCTCTCTCACCCAGTCTCAGGGTAGTAGAAAAGCAGCTGCCAACACATCGTCGTCCCTCCTCTCAATGTCATCATCAGTGACTCCTTCCCTAGACCCACCACGTCCTCCTGAGGAGTCTCCTGAACTCTTTGAGCACAGTGTTGGGTACATGCTCCAGGAGGATGCCCAGTGTTTGGTGGGCTCTGATGATGACACTCAGCTAGAGGAAGGCAGTAGCGTGAGCACAGAGAGAGGGGATGCTCAAGAAGGACAGCAATCTGGCAGTCATGTTCCACAAGCTGCAGCATACTGCCAGGTTTGCTACAGCGATGAAGAGGGAGGGGATGATGAGGGCACTGACTCCACGTGGGTGCCTGGAAGGAGGGAGGAGGAGGAGGAGGAGGAGGAGGAGGCACATGTCCAACGAGGCAGGATGCCCTCCGGGGGCCAGCTTAGGGGCAGCACACCGACTGAATCACACCGCAGAGCTCCGCCTGCGCAGAGCGCTTCCTCTGCGCGTTATTCTAAAAGTTCTTTGGTGTGGGCCTTTTTTGAGACGAGTGCATCAGATCGCACCGCTGCTATTTGCAACATATGTCTCAAGCGTATCTCACGTGGCCAAAACATCAGCCGCTTGGGCACCACATGCTTGACCAGACATATGTTGACCTGCCATGCAGCTCGTTGGCAAGCATACCTCAAAGACCCACACCAAAGAACAAAGCGGACCTCTCCTTGCTCCTCATCAGCTGGCATCTCCAACCCCACTAGACCTTCAGTCCTCTCTGAAACCTGCTCTGAGAGGAATGAAGGTGTAGAATTAGGTGTGTCACAGCCAAGTGCTTCCGGGAACTCTGCTAGTGGTACATCCACGTCCGATTATAGCAGACAAATGTCCCTGCCCCAGCTGCTGGACCGGCGGAAGAAATTTACTCCCAGCCATCCACATGCCCAGCGGTTGAATGCTAGCTTGGCTAAATTGCTAGCACTTCAACTGCTGCCTTTTCAGTTGGTAGACTCGGCCCCCTTCCGTGAGTTTGTACAATGTGCGGTTCCTCAGTGGCAGGTCCCCAAACGCCACTTTTTCTCACGGAAGGCAATTCCAGCTCTCTACCGGCATGTGGAAGGCAATGTCCTTGCCTCGCTGGACAGGGCGGTCAGCGGTAAGGTGCATATTACCGCTGACTCATGGTCCAGCAGGCATGGACAGGGACGTTACCTGTCTTTCACGGCCCATTGGGTCACTCTTCTGGCTGCTGGGAAGGATGCAGGACAAGGTGCAGTAGTATTGGAGGTTGTTCCGCCACCACGCCTCCAAAATGCTACTATTGGTTGTGACACACCTCTCTCCTCCACCCCCTCCTCTTCTTCTTCCTCCATGGCCTCTTCCAGTGCTCTGTCCTCAGAACCAGCGGTGCTCCGTAGGCGTTGCAGGGGCTACGCAAGTACGCAGGCAAAACGATGCCATGCCGTGCTTGCGCTGGTTTGTTTGGGGGACAGGAGCCACACTGGGGCGGATGTTTTGTCAGCTCTGCAGGGGCAGGCCGAGAGGTGGTTGACGCCACGCCAGCTTAAGCCAGGAATGGTGGTTTGCGACAATGGCACCAACCTCCTCTCCGCCCTCCGACAGGGACAACTGACCCATGTGCCCTGTGTAGCTCACGTCCTTAACCTGGTGGTGCAGCGGTTCTTGGGCAGGTACCCCGGCTTACAGGATGTCCTGAAACAGGCCAGGAGAGTCTGTGTGCATTTCCGCCGATCATTTAATGCCTGTGCTCGGCTGGCTGAGCTCCAAAAGGAGTTGAACCTGCCCAAGAACCGCCTTATATGTGACATGCCCACCAGATGGAACTCAACATTGGCCATGCTGCAGCGGCTGCACACGCAGCAGAGGGCCATCAATGAGTACCTGTGCGACTACGGCACCAGGACAGGGTCAGGAGAGCTTGGTTTTTTCTCACCACGCCAGTGGGGCATGATCAGGGATGCATGCACTGTCCTGTCACCGTTTGAGGAGGCCACAAGGATGGTGAGCAGTGACAGTGCATGCATCAGTGACACTATACCTCTTGTCCACCTCTTGGAGCATACGCTGCGTGGAATAATGGACAGGGCACTTGAGGCAGAACAGAGGCAGGAAGAGGAGGACTTCCTTGCCTCTCAAGGCCCCCTTTATCCAGACAGTGTTCCTGCTGTGCCACCCATCACACAGGAAGAGGGTGAGGAGGAGGAAGAGGAGGAGGAGGATGATTGTGTCAGCATGGAGGTGGAGGCTGGCACTCAGCATCAGCAGCAGCAGTCTTATAGGGATGATTTACAGTCCCAAGAAACACGTGGACTTGTACGTGGCTGGGAGGAGGTAGCTGCGGATCATGTTGTCCTTAGTGACCCAGAGGACTCCGGACCGAATGCCTCAGCTAACCTACGCTGCATGGCCTCCCTGATCCTGCAAAGCCTGCGGAAGGATCCTCGTATTCTTCGGATCAAGGAGAGGGACCATTACTGGCTGGCCACTCTCCTTGATCCACGGTACAAGGGTAAGGTTGCCGACCTTATCTTGCCATCGCAGAGGGAGCAGAGGATGAGACATCTCCGGGAGGCCTTGCAGAAAGCTCTGTGCAACGCGTTCCCAGAGACTGGGAGGTCACAAACTCCTGGTCCTGGACAACGTGTTGCTGAGGCATCAGTCAGAAGGAGCGGTGGAGAAGGTGGCCGTCTGACTGATGCTTTCAGACAATTTTTTAGTCCGCAGCCCCAAGGTATGATTGGTTCCAGCACCCATCGCCAGCGTCTAATTTACATGGTGCAGGAATACCTAGGGGCAAGGTCAGACTTGGACAACTTTCCCACTGAAAATCCTCTGGCTTACTGGGTCTTGAGGATGGATCACTGGCCAGAGCTTGCACAGTATGCAATTGAGCTACTGGCCTGTCCTGCATCCAGCGTTCTTTCGGAACGCACCTTCAGTGCTGCTGGTGGCTTTGTTACCGATCACAGGGTGCGCCTGTCCACCGAATCAGTTGATCGACTGACCTTCATCAAGATGAATCAGTCTTGGATCACCCACAGCTACCAAGCACCTGAAGCTGATGTAACCGAATAATTTTTTTTGAAATACCACATCCCTTCAAGACTGCCTATGCTGATGCTGAGTGACTGTCCTGTTATGTTGATTGTCTATCCTCTTCCTCCTCCGCTGATATGTTGGAAGAACATTTTTGGTTCTGGGTGATGCCAGCAGCCCAATTTTTCTGCCCCTGTTTAACAGGGGCGTTTAAGTACAATTTTTGATGCAATGCTTTGCAGCAGGGCTAATTCCTGCAAAAAAAACTAGAGTGTATGGCAGAGGTTGCAGTGTGATGGCACCAGTGCCTAAGGCCCAATTTTTCTGCCCCTGTTTAACAGGGGCGTTTAAGTACAATTTTTGATGCAATGCTTTGCAGCAGGGCTAATTCCTGCAATAAAACTATAGTGTATGGCAGAGGTTGCAGTGTGATGGCACCAGTGTCTAAGGCCCAATTTTTCTGCCCCTGTTTAACAGGGACATGTAATTACAATTCTTGATATAATATTTCACAGGAGGGCCCCTTCCTGTGCCCACCCAGAGTAACTGTGAGGACTTATAGTGTTGTGGCACCAGCACCACAACCACCAAAGGTCAATTTTTCTACCACTGTTCAACAATGGCATGTAATTACAATTCTTGATATAATCGTTCACAGCAGGGCGCTCCAGCGCCCACCAAGAGTCACTTTGAGGGCTTACAATGTTGTTGCAAAACCAACACCTTGTTCCGCCATTTCTGCAGAGCATATAGGGCAGGCCCCTACTTTCAAACATCCAACTTACAAACATCTCCTACTTGCAAACGGAAGGAGACAACAGCAAGTGAGATGAAAAAAGATGGACGACAAAACAAATTATACAGGGGTGATAACCCTTCCCTATGTTTTCCAAAAAGCTTAAAAATATTTTTTTTGACTGGAGCTACACTTTAAAAATGTACCAGTTGAAAATTACAAACAGATTCAACTTAACACAACAAACCTACACAGTCCCAGTCTTGTTTGCACCGCCTGTATACTGCTGTTCTGAGTATATAGGGCCTGGGGGCCACACGCATTTCCTTTTTTTAATATGGGTACAGGGTTCCCCTTAATATGCGTACAAGACCCAAATAGGCTGGTAATGGGCAGGGAGGGCTACCCATGCCATTTTTCTGAATGATTTTCAACCATATTGCAGGAACCAGATATAACATTAAAACCGCAAGCAGTTTTAAATGGTGTTATTTCCGCTTAATGTCATTTTGTGCAGGGACTGTTCTAAACACGGGAAACACGTGGCACTTCACAGGCATACTACAGACACCCACCAGGCACCATATTTAAAGGAATATTTCACTTTTTTTTTTCACTTTAATCGTCATTAAAATCAGTACTCCCACCAAAACGGTAGTTTTTAAAACTTTTTTTTGCAGTGACCCATGTCCCCTGAGGCAGGAGGCAGGTCGCCAAACCCTTTTTAGGACACTATCTTGCATATTAGCCGTTAAAATTAGCACTTTCCAATTCGAACGTTCGAGTCCCATAGACTTCAATGGGGTTCTAACGTTCGTACCGAACGCGGGGGTCGTTCGCAAGTTCTGGTGCGAACCGAACCGGGGGGTGTTCGGCTCATCCCTAGTTAGGACACATATTGACGTGCGGCGGTACGGAAGTGGTTGAAAAACATATAACCTGTATTAGCAATCACACTTAGGGTTGCCACCTGTCCGAGATTCACCCGTCAGTCTGGGTTTTGAATCCTGTGTCCGGGTTTCGGGTGGACTAAAACTCGGACACATTATTCAGACCCGGCTGTGGCTCCCCAAGTAACAAAGATAGTCACACACAAATCTGTTGGCCTCTGGGAGCTGCAGTTGTTTGGGGGCAGGTTCGACATCACTGGGGGGCAGGATGATGATGTCAGCAAGAGCAATTTGGCTACACCCACCGTTCGCTGCGGCACACTATGTGCAACCACATTACTACTCTCCTTGGGGTGCCCAAAGGTGTCCCAGGCCGCTAAAGTGTTCGGGTTTGGTTTGAAGAAAAAGTGGCAACCCTGATCACACTACCTATGTACTGAAGTGTAGCTGTGGACTCCAGTATGTGGGTACGACCACCAGAAAATTAGCCACTAGAATAGGAGAACATGTCAACAATATTATTAAAGGATTTAGACATCACAGTGTATCCAAGCATGTTAGATTAAAGCCCCATACACACATCAGATTTTCTGCTGATTTTTTTCCCTTCATTTTTACCAAAACCATATAATATGAGGTCAAACCTTAGAAGTTTCAATGTGTATGCAATCAGGCAGGCCCTTGCACTACATGGTTTTGGTAAATCTGAAGACAAAAATCAGCAAAAAAATCTGATAAGTGTGTATGGGGCTTAAGACATAACAAGGACCCTACATTTTAAAAATGTTCTGCTATAGATAAAATAGAGAAAAATTGGAGGGGTTCTAACCTTAGGAGGAAGGCATCACATAATGAAACATACTGGATCTACGATTTGGACACACTGACACATAACGGTCTTAAAGTAGAACTGTAGGCAAAAATGTTTTTTATTTTTATTTTGGATAGAGTAAGGGATGGCTTTAACCTCTGTAAGGTTTATTTTATCCCTCTTTGTCCCATTGCTGAGATTTCCCTTCACTTCCTGTCCCGTAGCCAAACAGGAAGTGAGAGGAAATCTCTGCAAATAAAAGGAATCTCTTGGGGACACTCAGGCTACTAGAACTAATGTCCGCATTGCAAGATTTCTCCTCTATTACTTTGTTGGGGATAACTCAAAATTTGGGATTTTCATTTACTTTCAATAATAATGGTAAACAGGACAAATAAAGACGGTGAATCTCCCGCACAGGCTGCGATATAAACTGACAGGTGTCCTAATCCCTCTCCACTCTAAAATTAAAAAAAATGTTTTGCCTTTAGTGACAGTTATTATTTTTTTATGTAGATATTGTATTTTTCTCACAATTTATTATATTCTGAAGTAATGTGCAATGTACATTGTAATAGTCCATCCAGCACTGACCCTCGCCGCTAGCACCAGCCTCTGGATTCTATAAATTGTAGGCATCTCTACCTAAAAATGTCGGACACAATAATTCCGGTATCACCATGGGGCCGGGAATTGTGTTTACCTTTGCAGACAATTAAGAATTGATGTTTTTTTCCATTTAAAAATATTGCAGTTTTAGTATTTCTGGTAGTACAATTAACCCGGGAGGTATTTTTTTGGAGGTAGTGTATACAGTGCCTTGAAAAAGTTTTCACAATTCATGCATTTCGCACATATTGTGTGTCCCCAGGAAGCTAGCAGCCATCACAAACGGAAGCATAGTGAACACAGTTTACTATGCTTCCGTTATGAATGGACACAAGAGTGATTCGTACCGATCGCTCATTGTGTTTATTCAGGAAAGGAAGAGGTCTGTAAACCTCAGTGACATCTTTACTCCCCCCCCCCCCCCACTCTCCATACTGAAAGGATATTCAGGCAGGGGAGGAGAGGAGGAAAGCAAGTAGCGCTGAGTGGAAAAGGGGCACATATTAGGGGCGGACAGGACGTGGAAGGGGCAGATATTAGAACCAATCCCCCTGCAATGCAGCCAGAGGGAGAAAGCCGGCAGCACTGCAGAGGGATCCTCAAAAGTCACAAGACAGGACAACCAGCCCTCATGCTTGGCAGGTGCCTGGGCCCCCCCTTCTGATCCAATGGGGCCCAGGCTCGGTACAGGAGGGCTGGCTGTACTGCCTTATCAGCGGCTCTGGGTGTGTAGGCCTGGAAACTCAACAAAGGGATGGTCCGGACGGGGGGTCTGGACAAACAAGAGGCAGATATTAGAACCAATCCCCCTGCAGTGCAGCCAGAGGGAGAAAGCCGGTGTTCTGCCAAGGAAGTTCCCCCCTGTACTGCGCAGGCGCAGCGCTTGCACAGTAGGAACCACAACGCAGCCGCCGAAAATACCTGAAGCTGAACATCTACCTATGAGTGAGCTGTACACGGCGCCTACGTGCCAACACTATTATAAAAAAAACATTTTGTAACAGGTATCGCATTCGCACTATAATAGTGCAGGACCCTATTTTTGGTCCGCACTGGAATCGGATCACATGGGTGTTCACACCTATGCGATCCAATTTCTGCCCCATTTGGCAAGTCGCACTGCGATCTGCAAAGCGATCTAGGGGTTTCATTAACTTTGCATTGATGCCCCCAGCGGTTCGCAGATGTCAGTGTGAACCGCCGGCAGGTGACATGCCTGTAATCGCGCTGGTTCCCGAATTGCACATACAGTAGTTCACAAAAGTAAGTACACCCCTCACACCTTTGTAAATATTTCATTATATCTTTTCATGTGACAACACTGAAGAAATTGAAGGATAAGGAAAAATGGACTTTAAAGGCACGTATAGAAAAATATAACACATTTTAATAATTCACATGTAATGACTACATATACACTTAATAAAACACATTTTGATATTACATACACATATAGGAACCCATTGCTCAACCCCAGAAAACAGAAGCCGCTTAGATACTTCCTGTGGGGCTACAACACTGAAGAAGTGACACTTGTCTACAATGTAAAGTAGTGAGTGTACAGCTTGTATAACAGTGTAAATTTGCCGTCCCCTCAAAATAACTCAACACACAGCCATTAATGTCTAAACCGCTGGCAACAAAAGTCAGTACACCCCTAAGTGAAAATGTCCAAATTGAGCCCAATTAGCCATTTTCCCTCCCCCGGTGTCATGTGACTCGTTAGTGTTACAAGGTCTCAGGTGTGAATGGGGAGCAGGTGTGTTAAATTTGGTGTTATCGCTCTCACTCTCTCATACTGGTCACTGGAAGTTCAACATGGCACCTCATGGCAAAGAACTCTCTGAGGATCTGAAAAAAAGAATTGTTGCTCTACATAAAGATGGCCTAGGCTATAATAAGATTGCCAAGACCCTGAAACTGAGCTGCAGCACGGTGGCCAAGAACATACAGCGATTTAACAGGACAAGTTCCACTCAGAACAGGCCTCGCCATGGTCAACCAAAGAAGTCAAGGTCACGTGCTCAGCGTCATATCCAGAGGTTGTCTTTGGGAAATAGATGTATGAGTGCTGCCAGCATTGCTGCAGAGGTTGAAGGGGTGGGGGTCAGCCTGTCAGTGCTCAGACCATACGCCACACACTGCATCAAATTGGTCTGCATGGCTGTCGTCCCAGAAGGAAGCCTCTTCTAAAGATGATGCACAAGAAAGACCGCAAACAGTTTGCTGAAGACAAGCAGACTAAGGACATGGATTACTGGAACCATGTCCTGTGGTCTGATGAGACCAAGATAAACGTATTTGGTTCAGATGGTGACAAGTGTGTGTGGGGGCAACCAGGTGAGGAGGACAAAGACAAGTGTGTCTTGCCTACAGTCAAGCATGGTGGTGGGAGTGTCATGGTCTGGGGCTGCATGAGTGCTGCCGGCACTGGGGAGCTACAGATCATTGAGGGAACCATGAATGCCAACATGTACTGTGACATACTGAAGCAGAGCATGATCCCCCTCCCTTCAGAGACTGGGCCGCAGGGCAGTATTCCAACATGATAACGACCCCAAACTCACCTCCAAGACCACCACTGCCTTGATAAAGAAGCTGAGGGTAAAGGTGATGGACTGGCCAAGCATGTCTCCAGACCTAAACCCTATTGATCTGTGGGACATCCTCAAACGGAAGGTGGAGGAGCGCAATGTCTCCAACATCCACCAGCTCTGTGATGTCATCATGGAGGAGTGGAAGAGGACTCCAGTGGCAACCTGTGAAGCTCTGATGAACTCCATGCCCAAGAGGGATAAGACAGTGCTGGAAAATAATGGTGGCCACACAAAATATTGACACTTTGGTCCCAATCTGGACATTTTCCCTTAGGGGTGTACTCACTTTTGCTGCCAGCGGTTTAGACATTAATGGCTGTGTGTTGAGTTTATTTGAGGGGACAGAAAATTTACACTGTTATACAAGCTAATACAGTTTTCTTTTTCCTTACTTTTACATGTTTTTTTACATACTGTCACCAGAGCAGTGCAGTGTCACCATACCATATCACCATGATCTTTTTAACACTTTGATTGCTTATTACAGTGAGGATCGCAGTATAAACCAGGGGTCTCCAGACTTTCCAAACTAAGGGCCAGTTTACTGTCTTTCCGGTTTTAGGGGGGGGGCCAGACCAGAGCCAATGGGAGTTTAATAAGACACGTGGCCACTCATTAAATTAGAAGAACAGAGGTTTTACCTTAAACTATGTAGAGGGTTCTTTACTGTAAGAGCGGCAAGGATGTGGAATTCCCTTCCACAGGTGGTGGTAGATAAAGGCAGGCAAAGGGCCACATCTGACCCCCCCTTCCCCGGGTCGCAGTTTGGAGACCACTTGTATAAGCAATCAGCTTTACACTGTGAATGGCATCCATTCATGTGCCATTGCGTACCATTGTGATAGCTGTGATTGACCACAGCTATATCATGGTACAGTTCCATTGTGATTGGCCCTGTACCATGTGATCACTGTCTTCAATCACACACATCACAATAGTAAGCAATGGCTATGAATCAAAGCCGCCCCTGGCGAGGTGGAATCAGTTGTCCCCCACCAGATTAAGACACGCAGGTGCCCAGGAGAAGATGGGCGAGCTATAGGCAATCGGGCAACGTGTTTCCAGACACACAAACCCTTTCTCAATCGTGGTTTTGCAACCAGCAGCCTGTGGTATTTAGGATCGTGGGACCATAGGGCTCAGCATGGCCATAGCACATATGGTCAAATAACATTATAAAACAATAAAAACTGAGTAAAAACATACCATACAATATAAAAGGATGTTGTTATACAAGAATTTAAAATATAATAAGAAATATGATAAAATTAAGTATCACTCTCTGATATCATGAGATTCGTGTCTCAGTAGTGATAAAGCACATTCCTAAATCAATACCATCAACAAAAAGGCAGAAACGTTTAGCAATAAAATAAGAAAAAACAAAAAAACATATATTATATATATATATTGTAATGGACGCCGTGGCTGGGTCCTGGAAGGACGCTATATTTCCCCTCTGTTTGGGTTGTGCTCTCTTTAGGGAATGAAAATTGATTAACCCACCTGTTAGAGGAAGTGTCTTTAAAAGGCAAGACAGGAAGTTGTAGATGGGTGTGGAGGAGTGGAGAACACATGGTGGATGGTGTTTGGCGTTTGTTTTGGGTTGCAGCAAATGAAGTGGACAGCAGTGTCCTGTTTGGAAGGCTCCTGGCAGGGGAAGCTACCTGCCATCAAGACCAAGCTCTGTTTCTGATAAGGACAGCTGTTCTGGACTTTGCAAGTCGGTGAGACTACAAATCTTTTTCCTTTTGTTTTTGGCTGCTGTAAAGCTATTTAAGTTAATAAACCGTTTGTTGTATGAAAAGCCTGTGTCCTGCGGTCTACCTGGTCCCCCGAACATTACAAGTGGTGCTCGAATGCGGGCAGGACAAAGTAACAGGCATTTTTTCTTGCTATTTTTTTTTTGTGGATTTGAACTGACATTTAAAGGGACAGTACAGTGAATTTATGTCCTGGGTTAAAGCTGCACAACTGCGGAAAGCTGAAACCATGGAGGAGCTAATTAAACAGCTGTCCTTGGCGAATATACAAGCGCAGACCCGCCATGAGGAAGCTAATCAGCGCTTAGCAACGCAGCACAACGAGGCACTGGCTTTGCAGCAAGAAAATACTCGCCTGTTGGTGGCCCCACCAAGCGTCAAGGGCCCAGTCTGCCACGGCCCTTCCGATCAACTGCCGCCCTTCGAACGGTTGTCCCCAGGAGCCCTGGAACCAACACCCCGGAAGGCCAAGAGTCACACCCGTTACCCCCCTCAGCGACCTGTTCCTGATCGGAGAGGAGGGGATGTACAATGTTGGCGATGTCATGCCTGGGGCCATACCCGGGCCCACTGCCCATTGCAGGAAGAACCCATGGAATGCGGGGTTCTTCGGAGGGGGTCTTTTTATGCCCATAAATCGTGTACAACACATCTTGACCTTGGAGAGAGGAATTTTGAGTGTGAAGTCCAAGTGAACCACCACCCTGCATGGGCCTTGCTGGACTCTGGAAGCATGGTAACCCTGGTTCACCCTAGAGTAATTGGGAAGATCGGTCCGGTAAGCAAAATTTTGCGGGTTGTGTGCATTCATGGGGACACTAGAGAGTACCCTCTCATCTCGGTGTCCATCTCCACAGCATGTGGCACTGGTACTCAAGAGGTGGGGGTGGTAAAGAACTTGGTACATGACGTTATCATAGGACGAGACTGTCCATTATTTGCAAAACTTTGGAGACAAGGAGAACTATCTGAAAGGTCCAGAGACTGGGAAGAAACTAGTCCCTCTGTTCCTGTTGTAGAGGGTAATAACCCTGAGATGCCACATGTTCATAATATGGACTCAGTTGATAAAAACGCCAAGACTTTGGTTAATAATGATGAAAATAGTGCTGATTCTGTTAAAGATGTCAATATGTGGGGTTCTCAGACCTACCTGAACACCGAGGGGGGGGAACCTTCCCCGCTTCAGGTAATGCTGGGGGAAGATGATGAGGAAATGGCCTCTACCCCTGACTTGCCAGATTTGGGTGTTCCCCAGGGGGCATTTGGTACTGCCCAGATGCAGGACCCCACTTTGGCCAGGGCACGGGAACAGGTTGTAGTAATAAATGGGGAGCCCCAAGAGCCAGGTGCTAATGAGCGGTGGCCACATTTTTCAATACATAATGAATTGCTTTATCGGGTTACTAAAGTGAGAGAAAATGTGGTAGAACAATTATTGGTACCCCAACAATATAGACGCAAGGTCCTGGACCTGGCCCATGATGATGTGTTAGGGGGACACCTGGGAGTTGAAAAGACGGAGGCACGGATCGCCGACCGGTTTTACTGGCCAGGCTTGAAAGCAGAGGTAAGGAGATACTGTACCTCTTGTCCCACCTGTCAGTTGACCGCTCCGGCGACCCATTTCCGGAGCCCGTTGGTCCCTCTACCCATAATTGAGGTCCCATTCGAGAGGATAGCCATGGATATAGTGGGTCCCTTGGTAAAGTCGGCTCGAGGTCATTCTTACATACTAGTGATCCTTGACTATGCCACTCGATATCCTGAGGCGCTACCCCTGCGGAATACCTCCTCTAAGGCTATTGCACGAGAGTTATTCCAGTTGTTTACACGGACAGGTTTTCCCAAGGAAATACTCACAGACCAGGGCACCCCGTTTATGTCGAAGGTTATGGCTGATGTATGCAAACTGTTCCGGATTAAACAGCTGCGCACATCGGTCTACCATCCCCAAACAGATGGATTGGTAGAACGTTTTAATAAGACCCTTAAGTCTATGCTCAAGAGAGTGGTACAAAGGGATGGGAAAGACTGGGACTGCCTGTTACCAGCTCTCCTGTTCGCTATCCGAGAAGTGCCCCAGGCCTCCACTGGGTTTTCGCCCTTTGAATTGGTATATGGGCGGAGACCTCGCGGACTACTGGACTTTGTTAAAGAAGAATGGGAAAGTGAACCAATCCAGCATAAAAGTGTTCTTGAATATGTCTCTCAAATGCAGGAGAGGATCCGAACTGTGATGCCGCTAGTTAAGGAACACTTACAAAAAGCCCAGGAGGCTCAACGACAGGTCTATAATAGGGCAGCCAAAATTAGGAACTTTCAAGTGGGGGGATCGAGTAGCAGTGTTAATTCCCACTGTGGAAAGTAAATTCTTGGCCAGATGGCAAGGCCCTTTCGAGGTTGTAGAAAAAATGGGAGAGGTAAATTATAGAGTCCACCAACCAGGCAAGAGGAAACCCTTCCAGATATATCATGTAAACTTGTTAAAGCCCTGGACAGACAGGGAACCAGCGACCTCCCTGGCTAGTACAAAACTTGAGCCTCGGGTTGGGGTGGAGAGTGTCCAAATAGCAAATACCCTGTCTAAAACCCAAAGTCAGCAGGCAAAGGAGTTCTTGCAGAGAAATAAAGAAAAATTTTCAGACTTGCCCGGGCTCACTAGTGTTATAGAGCATGATATTGTCACAGAACCAGGAGTCAAAGTTTTTGTCCGGCCCTACCGCATCCCAGAGGCTCAAAGGAAGGCCGTTTCAGAGGAAGTAAAAAAGATGTTAGACCTAGGGATTATTGAGGAATCGCAGAGTGAGTGGTCGAGCCCGATTGTGTTGGTACCGAAGCCCAACGGGACTCTGCGATTCTGCAATGATTTCCGGAAACTTAATGAAGTTTCCCGGTTTGATGCCTACCCTATGCCCCGGGTAGATGAGCTTATCGAGAGACTAGGTCCAGCCAGGTATATCACTACGTTAGACCTTACCAAGGGGTATTGGCAAATACCGTTGACTAAGGCTGCTAGAGAGAAAACTGCTTTTTCTACCCCAGAGGGGAGTTTTCAGTACAAAAGGATGCCTTTTGGATTGCAAACTGCTCCAGCCACGTTCCAGAGAGCAATGGATAGGATTTTACGACCTCACCGGAAGTATGCCTCAGTATACTTGGACGATATAGTCATTTTTAGCAAAGACTGGGAATCACATTTGCCCAAAGTGCAGGCAGTGCTGGACTCTCTTTGGAAGGAGGGGTTTACAATAAACCCTGAAAAATGTGCTTTGGGAATGGAGGAGGTGAAATACCTGGGTTATATCGTGGGTAGAGGGGTAGTGAAACCTCAGGTCAACAAGATAGAGGCTATACAGAATTGGCCCCGCCCCCTCACAAAAAAGCAGGTACGTGCATTCCTGGGCATGGTGGGATACTACAGGAGGTTTGTACCCAACTTTGCCACGTTGGCGGCTCCGTTGACCGATCTGACTAAGGGTCGGAAATCGGTCATGGTGGAGTGGAATGCAGACGCTGAGAAGGCTTTTTTGGAGCTCAAGTCGGCGCTGTGCCAACACCCTGTCCTTGTAGCACCCAATTTTTCAAAAGAATTTATTGTCCAGACTGATGCTTCCGATGTAGGATTGGGAGCGGTGTTGTCACAGGTTATTCATGGCGAGGAACACCCGATAGTCTTCCTCAGCAGGAAGTTAACACCAGCGGAGAAAAACTATGCCATAATTGAACGAGAGTGTCTGGCCATTAAGTGGGCTCTGGAATCCCTCAGATATTACCTTTTGGGGAGGAAGTTTAGGTTGATTTCTGACCATGCCCCTTTAACATGGCTGAGACAGGGAAAAGGGACTAACGCCAGGGTTACCCGGTGGTTCCTGGCACTCCAGGAATTTAAGTTTGTAGTGGAGCATAGGCCCGGGAGACTGCATCAAAATGCAGATGCCCTCTCCCGAGTCTATTGTTTGAGCTCCACTGTTGCCTCCACCTCCTTGGCGTTGGGGCACAGGGGGGGGATATGTAATGGACGTCGTGGCTGGGTCCTGGAAGGACGCTATATTTCCCCTTTGTTTGGGTTGTGCTCTCTTTAGGGAATGAAAATTGATTAACCCACCTGTTAGAGGAAGTGTCTTTAAAAGGCAAGACAGGAAGTTGTAGATGGGTGTGGAGGAGTGGAGAACACATGGTGGATGGTGTTTGGCGTTTGTTTTGGGTGGCAGCAAATGAAGTGGACAGCAGTGTCCTGTTTGTAAGGCTCCTGGCAGGGGAAGCTACCTGCCATCAAGACCAAGCTCTGTTTCTGATAAGGACAGCTGTTCTGGACTTTACAAGTCGGTGAGACTACAAATCTTTTTCCTTTTGTTTTTGGCTGCTGTAAAGCTATTTAAGTTAATAAACCGTTTGTTGTATGAAAAGCCTGTGTCCTGCGGTCTACCTGGTCCCCCGAACATTACAATATATACATTATATATATATATATATATTTTTTTTTTTATTATTATATTTAATTTTTTTATATTTAAAAAAAAAATATATATATATATATATATACACTATATTGCCAAAAGTATTGAGACACCTGCGTTTACACACCCATCATGAAATTTAATGACATCCCAGTCTTAGTCCGTAGGGTTCAATATTGAGTTGGCCCGCCCTTTGCAGCTATAACAGCTTCAACTCTTCTGGGAAGGCCGTCCACAAGGTTTAGGAGTGTGTCTATGGGAATTCTTGACCATTCTTCCAGAAGGGCATTTGTGAGGTCAGGCACTGATGTTGGATGGGAAGGCCTGGATCGCAGTCTCTGCTCTAATTCCTTCCAAAGGTGTTCTATCGGGATGAGGTCAGGACTCTGTGCAGGCCAGTCGAGTTCCTCCAACCCCAAACTCGCTTATCCATATCTTTATGGAAGTGCAAAAAAATTTTTTTTATCACACTATAGTGGGGCACATACTATCTAAGGCTGGATTCACACCGATGGCATTTTTAGTGCTTTTTGCATTTTGCAGATTTGCACTACAGTCCATATAACATGGTTTCCTATGGAACACGTTCTGTAGTGCAAATCTGCAAAATGCAAAAAGCACTAAAAATGCCATCGGTGTGAATCCAGCCTTAGTAAACTATAAGGCTCAATTCACATCTATGCATGTTGCTTTTGAGCGTTTTTGCAGTGCTTTTTGCGGTGCTTGTCGCATTTTTGGATACGTATTTTTACTGTGATTTTGCCGCGTTTTGAGTTTTGCAGGGTTTTTTTATTTTTTATTTTTTTTTACACTGTGGTTGCTTAGCAACCAGCTATATACAGTGAAAAAAACTGGAAGAAAAATGCAAATTGCAGTAAAAACGCGGTAATAACGCGGTACGTTTTTGATACAGGTCCATTGACTTCTATTACATGCAAAATGATGCATTTTGCATGGAAAAAAAACTTTCCAAAAACGCAGAGGCACAAAAATGCATTGATGTGAACATGTTCCATAGGAACCCATGTTAAAAAATGTCCTTGCATTTCTGCAAAATGCATCAAAAAAACGCGTTAGTGTGAATGGAGCCTAAAAAATGTTGGGAACTGAAGACTACAAAATATTTATGTATTGCTCTCACAAGTGCCCCTGTGGGAAGCGGTTCCCCCGGGGAGGGGGGGGTACTGGACATAGAGGAGGAGCCAGGAGTAGCGGTGGGGCCCTGAGAAGAGGAGTTTCGGGGGGCCGTTCTGTGCATTTCCATTGTACAAAACAGGTAAGTTTAGACATTTTGTCTTTTTTTTTTTCCTTTATAATCAATATAAATTATGAGATATCAGCAAAAGGGCTGTACAGATGATGAAAAATACAGCGGCAAATATCCATCGCCAGTAGCTCCAAGGTTCAGTAAAGACGGAAGGTTTTTCTGAAAAAAAAAAGAGTGAGAGAAGTCAGGAAATGATCTGTAGTAAAAGAAAATCTTATAACCCAACTGAACCCTGATTATTAATTACTGGAATGCAGTCAGGCTGTGCACACAGGAACAAGCATGCTGCTCCTTTTTCCCCTTGTGTAAGGCTGCGTTCACACCTAGGGCATTTTTAGTGCTTTTTTCATTTTGCAGATTTGCACTACAGAACGTGTTCCATAGGAAACCATGTTATATGGGCTCTAGTTAGGGTTGCCACCTGTCCAGGATTCACCCAGACAGTTCGGGCTTGGGTTCATGTGTCCGGGTTTCAGACTGTCTGAAACCCGGACACATTATTTAGACTGGACTATGGCTTTTCAGCAGGATTGCTGGCAGTGGTTGCCTCAGCTGAGAGTGTCTGTTACACTCTTTCACTGCCCCTAAAGTCAGCACTAACAAACCACCCCCCCCCCCCCCCCAACACATACAGATGGGAGAGGAGAGAGGGCTCGATCTCCACCTCTTCCACCCCACCCCTACCCCTCTGTGTCTGCCCAAACGCCAATCCCCGGCGCTGTGCCTCAGAAAAGGAAAGTGGGAGCCGGAAATTTGAAGTCCAGCAGCCTCAGATCCATCTGGTGCTGACTGTTAAGGGGTGAGTGAGCTCACCATCCATCCCTGTCTGTGACTGAAGTCTCCCCCCTTCTCTCTCTTGCCTCTGAGCAGGGGCGTAACTATAGGGGGTGCAGCAGTCGTGACTGCAACTGGGCCCTGTGCTGCAGGGGGCCCATGCAGCCCCCTCTACATATGGCCGGCAGCAGCATAAGCAGCTAGGGGTACCAGTGCACCATGTACATGGGTGGCTGGAGGTGGAGGGTGACTAGCAGAGCTCCATGCTCGATTATCACACTGGCTGCTCTTTAGTTGTGCATTCCCTGCATGACCTGTGTCCTCGGGCCGGCTCATCAGAGTACTCCTCTCCTGCTCCATGCATTGCCGCTCAGTCCGATGTCTGTTCTCCCCAACCAGAGTGAAAAAAAAAAAACTACTGATGCCAGTGGTAGAACTACAGGGCTCACAAAGGTCATACCTGTGACCACGCCCTGGAGTTCCACCGCCGGACTCGGAGGGAAGGGAACGGGCTGGAGTTCAGGGGGGCCCTTCATGGTTTCTTGCATCGGGGCCCTGAAGGTTCTAGTTACACCACTGCCTCTGAGTGAGTACACTAAGGTAAGTCAGGGTTCTCAGAGCACATCTTACTTCAGATTTCCCCTTTACACCAGCAGCCGTAGTGTTTCCCTCTTACATCAGTGTCCTCTCCGTACATCAGAGTTCTCAGTGTTCACCCTTAAATCAGGGTTCCCAGAGCATCCCTTATGTTAAAAGCCCCAGAGGTCTCCCTTACATCAGAGTCTGCAGAGCCCCCCCTTACAGTGAAAGGGAACTCTGCGAGTTCAGATGTAAAAGGGGAACTCTGTGGACTCTGATGTAAAGGGGGACTCTTGTTATTAACTTCATATGATTAGAAATGTTATTTAGTAGCAAAATATATGTATAGTGTATACAAAAAATTGCTGTGCACCACAAAAGTGTTCAGGTTTGACTTGAAGAAAAGGTGGCAACCCTAGCTCTAGTGCAAATCTGCAAAATGCAAAAAGCACAAAAAAATGCCATAGGTGTGAATCCAGCCTTAATACCCAGAGCTGCAGCAAGATTTAGAACACTCTGTAATAGCAGCACGTAGGAGAGTCAGACCGCTGCTGCCACACACAAAACAGCGGCCTGGCTGCCATCTTTCCCCCTTACCCTGAACACCCATCAAGACTCCCCCACTCACTCCCTGAACTGTGCTATGGCTTGATATTCAAGGAGGTGCAGGGCTGGGATAAGGGAGGGGCACTTGCTTTGGGTGAGGTCTTTTAAGGCTGGGGGGGGGGGGGGGGGCGCCAGGTTATGAGTTGCACCGTGCTTTACACCACCAAATCACAGCTGTCGCCATTCCCTGACTCTGCCTCTGCTACCAAGGGCAGTGCCAAGGTCATCTAGGACCCAGGGCAAACAATGCCCAACTGCGCCCCTCCAAGATGTATGAGCATTATGTGTCAGCAAAAATCCCCCCCCCCCCACAAAAACACCGACCACTAATCTGCATGCTTACCACCTAAGCACAAATTCACCCCCACCCATCCCAAAAATCCCTCCAGCTCAAATGCCCACCCCCAAAAAAATATTCCCCCTTCTAGCACAAATCCTGTGCCCCTAAAATTTCCCCTCCTAGTACAGATCTTCCCTCCCATACTTCAAATCTCCCCTTCCAGAACAAAATACCCCCCCCCCCAAACCACCCTCCTAGCACAAATCTTCCCATCCCAAAAATCCCTCGAGCTCAAATGCCCACCCCCCCAAAAAAATATCCCCCCTTCTAGCACAAATCCTGTGCCCCTAAAATTTCTCCTCCTAGTACACATTCCCCCCCCCCATAGTTCAAATCTCCCTGTCCAGAACAAATTTCCCCCCAAACCACCCTCCTAGCACAAATCTTCTTCCCCTTATTCCCCCCTCCAAACACAAATCCTCGTAAATCCTAAAATCAGCACCCAGCCCCCCCCCACCCCCAAATTTTCTCTCCTAGAACAATCTTTACCCCCTGCCACCCCCCAAATTCCCCCTTCCAACATAAATCTCCTCACCCAATATCCTCGTGGACCCCCACTGCACATGATACCACAGTGCCCATGGCAGCTGCACCTCGTGCGCACACCCCTTGTTCCAGCCCTGACCGAGGGCATAGATAAGGGCGACCCTGCACAAATCCCCATTCACTGCTGCCGCAGCTGCACTCCTCGGCAACTTTTCAGTAACAAATTTGCTAGATGGCAGCATCCACCCACCACTGCCTCCCACCATTGTCTGTGCCAGTGGTTGTTTGCTAGGACCACCGACACCCCAGCAACCAATCAGGTGCTGACCAGGTCCCCAGTCTCTAGTATTCACAATAAGAGAAGAATAGGACTTCCTCCTCCTGCTTCTTGCTCTTACCCCTAAAGAGAAGCTCCAAGAGGCTGATATCACTTTCCAGTTACTTTGTCCCCACACGTTATTTCCTTGGTGCCTGGGGGAGCCCAATTGTTAGGGTCACTTTTAGAAATTATGGGGGGTACAGCCTTTCAGACAGGGCCCCCCAACCCTACCTACACCCCCCCCTTGTGGTGAAATGGAATAGCGGCACTGACTTCCATCTACACCTCAAAAATAAAAAAAAGTCTCTCCTCTACTCCCACCTCCTGGGCCCCTCTGTTCACCTGATGGGGCCTATGGAAATGTAATATAAGCAAGTAGGTGGTCTATTAAAATCCATTTAGTGAGAAATGAACAATAAAGCTGCCCGGGGGCCCCCCTATTTAGCTGCTGGGGCCTGGGCCCAGTACAACAGGACCGGTTGTACTGCCTTATCAGTGCCCCTGTCCATTGTTGATGAGTGACATTTTGCATCCATCAGCAAGAGAGGAACTCGTCATTCATCTGGCCTGTGCATGGGGGGGGGGTCACATTGGCATCATGGACAGGATGGCCAGTCTGCCACGGGAATAAGAACAGAATCCTACAACTGAGAATTCCCGTCAGGTGTAATTCCCAGAGTCCCTGGACTGAGTGTCTATTATCTGGAGTAGGGTGACCACATTTCCAAACTGCCATTCAGGGACACCGCCCCACCACGGCTCAGCATCATTCTTTTTATTGCCCCCCCCACTTGTCAGCCTAATTTTTTATTGCCCCCCCCCCCCCCGTTGGGATCCACTTTGTCAGCCTCATTTATTACTATACTGTCCCCAGCCCCAGTGCCCCGACTTGTCATCTGACCTGCTCCAATCAGGTTCCATTTGCTCCCCTTTTAAGGGCAGCACTGGGTAAAGGACTTGCTCCCCTCGGCCTTGCTCTGAGACTCTGCAAATGTGACGTCACTGGTTGCTAGACGTCAGGCGGGGTGGCAACCAGTTTAGCAATCTTCTATTAGGGTGGCTATGTGTACTCATTTCATTTCGGGACACTGTATTGTCCCGGAATGAAGGCGCCCGGGACACGGGACACAAATGCGAATTGCAGGACAATCCTGGGCAAACCGGGTCACGTGGGCACCCTAATCCGGAGGGTCATGGATCCTGGAAGGAGAAGTTGGAGTAAATTTCATAATGTGTATGTTGGTTGTGCTGTCTTTTTTTTTTTCCCTTTCTGTTTCAATTATTTTTATTAAGTTATTATACACATATAAAACTTTCCATATCGTTCCAAAGACACATATACAAAACATTCAAGAAAAATTAAAAAAACACACAAAAAAAATACAAACACACAAAAATGGATCTATCCTATAGCACAGGGGTCTCCAACCCCCGGGCCACAGCCTGTTTACAGCCGGACGATAAAGTCTGTATCTGAGGTGCAGCGGGCAGAGAGATCATCCCATCATCACCGCACTTCCGCCCACACAGCCCCGCCGCTATACTGTTGGGGGTGAAGCAGGTGAGCAGAGAGATGACATCCTCTCCCACAGATACCGCCCGCATCAGCGCTGTTCAGCCCACACAGTCCAGCCGGTATACTGTTGAAGGTGGAGCGGGGCAGCAGAGAGATTAAATCATCTCTCACCACCCACCCCGCATCACTACTGTTCTCTCTCACGTGGAACCCTCCACTCCACTCCACACCCTCTGTGCTTAGTGACAATTTACATTCAAGAGGCTGCATCTGGTGGCATGTGCAATCTGCATCTGGTGGCATGTGGAAATCTGCATCTGGTGGCATGTGGAAATCTGCATCTGGTGGCATGTGGAAATCTGCATCTGGTGGCATGTGACTGTGGCAATCTGCATCTGATGGCATGTGACAATCTGCATCTGGTGGCATGCAAGGGACTGTGGCAATCTGCATTGGGTGGCATGTGGAAATTTGCATCTGGTGGCATGTGGCAATCTGCATCTGGTGGCATGTGGCAATCTGCATCTGGTGGCATGTGACTGTGGCATGTGGCAATTTGCATCTGGTGGCATGTGGAAATCTGCATCTGGTTGCATGTGACTGTGACAATCTGCATCTGGTGGCATGTAGCAATCTGCATCTGGTGGCATGTGGCAACGGACTGTGGCAATCTGCATTGGGTGGCATGTGGAAATCTGCATCTGGTGGCATGTGACAATCTGCATCTGGTGGCATGTGACTGTGGCATGTGGCAATTTGCATCTGGTGACATGTGGAAATCTGTATCTGGTGGCATGTGGCAATCTGCATCTGGTGGCATGTGGCTGTGGCATGTGGCAATTTGCATCTGGTGGTATGTGGAAATCTGCATCTGGTGGCATGTGGACATCTGTATCTGGTGGCATGTGACTGTAGCATGTGGCAATCTACATCTGGTGGCATGTGACTGTGGCATGTGGCAATCTACATCTGGTGGCATGTGGAAATCTACATCTGGGGGCAGGCGATGTGGCAAGTGGCAATCTGGTGATAGACACCGAGGCAAGCTGCATCTGGTGGCAGATTCTGCTTTATGGTGAGTTGAACTACAGTATTTAATTTTATATTACAATATAATAATAAAAAGAATGCACTTCAATCATCCTGACACCATATTAACCAAGTGCTAACACCAGCCATTTCCTGACAAATTGGCCGCAAAAAAAACGCATCGTCACCCAGACCACCTACCCCCTAATTCCCCAAACCCCCCCCCCCCCCCCCCCCAGGCCTTGGCACAATTTTCATCCACAATGCCGGTCCACGGTGCCAAAAAAGGTTGGGGACCATTGCTACACCGACACACCTCTGAGAGCCAAATTTTTGAAGTTCTTAAAAAAGAACGGAAATATTACACCATCAACCACCCCCCCTGCCCCCAAAAAAAAATGAGAGAAAACAGTCATGCTGTCTTTAATGGGTTAATAAAGATTAGAGCAAACGCTGACATTATCAATAATACATCTGATAAACAATCAATGCTCTCAGTTGGATACAATAAACTCTACACTTACCAGATACATGAAGGGAAAAAGTGCTGTTACAGAGTCCGGTGCTCGTTGTTACCTCACAGGTGTAATTCCCGGAGTCGCCGGGCTGAGCGCCCGTTATCCGGAGGTTGGTCAGATCATTGAAGGAGAATCTGGGCTCTGAGAAGTTGGAGAATCTCCGATTCAGTGTTAGTGTTGTAACGAAGTGCAGAATGTGAGAATTGTTGGTTTTTCTCCATAAAATCTGAGTTTTGTTGCCTGTGATCACGGATTCAGGACATCCCTCCAGGCAGTTTATGGTCACCGTGTCACCCACAGACCATTCCACAACCTGGGCGGGTGACACCAAACCTGGAATAAATGGAAGAGCACCCCAATCAGTGTCAGAACCCAGAGGGGTCTTCATATAATACATATAATAAGATAAATACAGAATAATGGATACCTGGTGCCAGGGACAGGCACAGACAGATCATGGTAAAACTTTTGGTACTCCGGATCATGGTAGCGATCGGTAGACAGAAGCGATCACCTATGTATGATGTATGGAGATCATCTTCTGTGTCATGCGGAGTATTTCTCTGTAGATTCTACATTCAGATTACAGAGGATGTGATGGTCATCCTGCTCTGACCTGCATAGTGGGCAGTCTGTTATGAGTCTATTTAAAAGACGGAAGTCTAAAAAAAGTTTTAAATAGAATAAAAAAAAGTTTAGGTACTGGTGTGTGGTGGGGACTATGGTGGAGGAATTCTCTTCTGACTTCACACAGTTTCTATTTACTGAATTTATACTTCCTGCATTGTGTTTCTGTTACTTTAGATATCAGTGGTGGCTCGTCCATTAGGGGTGTAGGGTAGAGTCGCCACCTCAACCCTTTAAACCTGAACACATATGGATTACACGGGTTCTGTGGCTGATTAAGGTGGCAATTAAACTCACTTAGTGCCTTATCTGCATTTAATTAGCCTCAGAACCCGTGTAATTCATGTGTTCGAGTTTAAAGTGTTTCTAAACCCTTACAAACCACTTTGACCTACAGGTAAGCCTAGATTAAGGCTTACCTGCAGGTCCAAGAAATATCTCCTAAACCTATACGGTTTAGGAGATATTTACCTGAAGACAGCGGCGCGCAGGTGCACTGGGCAGGCCGCAGATCGCGGATGCGCAGGAGTGACGTCATCGCTGCTCCGGCGAATCACAGCGCCAGACCAGCGAAACCAACCAAGAAGATGGACGCTCGGAACTACATGGGACAGCGGTGACATCGCTGGCTCCTGTATCAGGTAAGTGACACATAATGTACTACTATGTGATGCGATGCGATGCATAGTAGTCCATGATGCTTTACCTTTGCAGGGAATCAAAGAGGAAGTAAAGCCATCAGGGTTTACTTCCTCTTTAAAGGGATGAGGTGGCAACTCTAGTGTAAGGCCCCCCCCCCCCCCTAATCCATTTGTCCAGCCCCTAATCTCATGCAGGGCCCTGGACGCATGGATTTCAATGTGGGTTTTTCTTCTTTTTTTTTTGAAGAACGTGATTAGAGCCGGAAGTTTATGTCTTCCTGCTTCTCCTCCTGGCCAATCAGGAAGCGCGTCCTGAGACCCAGTTGGCCAGGAGTCTTAATAGAAGCAAGGGCCCCGGCGGCAGCAACAGCCTCTTTCAGGAGCCTGGATTCAGCAGTGCACCGCCACCACGTTCTCCCCGCCCCTCTACCGCAGTATATGGTAAGGCCACAGATGGCGGAAGTACGAGTGGGTTGTCGCAATTTAATTGAGAGCCGTGGGAGGGGGATTCGAGTGAGGGGGGCCAGGTCTGTTTGGCCCCCCCCTTCCAAAATATTGACCATCAGCCACCACTGTTAGATAACCATAAGCCTCGTACACACGATCGGATTGTTGGCCAACAAAACCGTGGACTTTTGTCCGAAGGGTGTTGGCCCAAACTTGTCTTGCATACACACGGCAAGAAATTGTTGGATAACTTTACAGATATTTTCTTTCAATTGCTGTCGTGTCTCCAGGACACTTAAAGCCTCGTACACACGATCGGATTTTCAGCAGACAAAACTTCAGACCTTTATCCGAAAAGGCGTGTGCCTGGATTTTGTCTTGCATACAAACGGCAAGGAATTGTCGCCCAACAAACACGAACGTAGTGACGTACTATGTGGTTTTTAAGCTCTTTAGCGCCACCCTTTGAGCTCCTTCTGCTAATTTTGTGTTTGTAGAAGTTTGGTGAGTGTTGATTCGCGCTTTTCATTTTTCGTTTTTCATTTTCCGCATTTCATTTTGCGCTTTTCAATTCGTTTCTGAACGGCCGTTCGTCAACCAGATATGTTGCAGAATCGGAGGAGATAACGTGTTATTTATTATTGGCCTTGGAGTTATTGCTTTGACATTATTGCTTTGGTTGAATAATAATGATTTGATTTGTTACATTTTTTTATATCTTTGGATGCATACAATGCACTTTTTGGTTAAGTTCTATTGGCAGATATCATATCTAATTTTATTTGTTTTCTTTTTTTAATACACAATAAAAAAAATGTGTAGAATAATACTTGGCTATGTGTTTTACTTCAAATGACAGTTTGGGAGTAGACAGTTATATTTAAAAAAATTCAATGTAAAATTAACAAGGGACACCAACATAGCTGTATCTTTCATTTTATAAACTACGGGATAATGGTGTTGTGGTAACTTGCACCAAATGAAAAAAAAAAAAAAAAAAAAAAGCATAATAATATTATTCTTGATATCACTAGAAAATAAAAGTCTGAAAATCTGTTTGCAATAACTCCATCAGTATCACCAGCAAAGCAGCTTCATTATTATCTCATTAAAGAAGAAGAGAATTGTGCGCTGCGTTTCCAGATTTCATAATTTGCTGCGTCACGAATGTTAATTCTCCATTACGAACGCGAGTTTACAAGACTGACCGCTTCCGGCTCTTCCTTGCTTCCGAGCATGCGTGTTTGTATTTTGGACTTTTGTCCGATGGACTTGTGTACACACGCTCAACAGACATTTGACCGTGGAAAATTTTAAAACCTGGCATCCAACATTTGTCTGCGGAAAATCCGACAACAATTGTCGGATGGAGCGCACACACGGTCGGATTGTCCGCCAGCAGTCTGTCATCACACATTTCCCATTGGAAAATCCAATCGTTTATACGAGGCTATAGTCTAAAGCCCCATACACACAGAATCTTGGCTGGTTCCTGCTGCACCAGTCAAGATTCGAACAGTATATGGCCAGACTAAAGCCCCATACACACTATCAGATTTTCTGCTGATTTTTTCCTTCAGATTTACCAAAACCATATAATTTGAGGCCAAACCTTAGGAGTTTCAATGTGTATGCAATCAGGCAGGCCCTTCTACTACATGGTTTTGGTAAATCTGAAGACAAAAATTAGCAGAAAATCTGATAGTGTGTATGGGGATTTAGTCTGGCCATATACCGTTCAAATCTCGACTGGTGCAACAGGAACCGGCCAAGAGTCTAACCATTAATTGGGCAGGCTGAATGTTCCAAGCTGATCGGTCCATCAACTTGGTTTCAACCAGCTTGTCAAATTCGCTTGCGATTGCCGCAAGCAGCTGCTATAGCCTCTAGTGATAGTCAATGTCTTCTTGCAGCAGTGACGGCTTTCTCCATTAACACTTGCTTCCACACCAGGAGAAGAATTGCTCAGCAGGAGGGATTCCCCTCTGAACACTGTCTGTTTTGATGGCGAAACTCGTGGTTGCAGGAAAGAAATTCTCTCCGTGTATGGCCGGCCTTAAAGGTTAAAGTGTTACTAAATCCACAACAGTAAAATCAGTGTGTATATGCAGTAAAGCATGCTTGTAAAGCCTCATGCACAGATCAGACTCTATACAAACTTTCCCATGGACTTTCATACAAAGGGCGTTGGCCCTGAACTTGTCAGCATACACACGATCGGATTTTTGCAGCCAACTTTCACCAAATCAGGTGATTTTTCTGCTCTTTACCGCCACGAAGAAGATTGCCGGGCTCCTCTGCTAGTAAAAGAGCTAGCAGAAGATAGCAGAGGAGTCCGGCGAGAAGACCCCCGAAGACGGAAGATGATCCCCGGAGCTGTGCAATAAATTATTTTTAACCCTTGTGTGTTGTGTTTTATTTACATTTTTTTCACCAGGTGAATGGGTAGGGGTACATTGTACCCCATACTCATTCACATAGGGCGGGCCCGCAGACCCCGACAACCAACGGCCAGGGTTGTCGGGAAGAAGCCCTTGTCCTCATCAACCAAAGCACCCCCCATGTTGAGGGCACGCGGCTCAGGAGGTGGGGGCGCTCGCTCGCTCACCCCCTTTCCTGACCGGCCGGGTAGCGCGCTCAGATAAGGGTCTGATATGGATGTTGGGTGGGACCCCCACGCCATTTTTTCGGCGTAGGGCTTCCCCTTTAAGTCCATACCAGGTGATGGGGCCAGCGACGTGTCAATCTCGCCGCCGAAGGCGGCGACATTGACTTCCTTTGCTAGTCCTGGCTACCTGGAGCCACGTTCAAAATGAACGAACTTTCCTCCGTGTGTAGGCAAGTCCATTCATTTCAAAAGTATGGCGGACTCCCGCCATAATCCGGCGGACAAAGTTCGGTCGTGTGTGGGCAGGTCCGCTCGTTCGGAAAGTCCGGTGGACTTTCCAGCGGTTTGTCCGCCAGACTAAGTCCACCGGATAGTCTGATCGTGTGTACGCGGCATAATAGTTTGGTACATACATTCCTCTGTAAGGAAAACCAATAGGAGGTTACCCGTGATTTGGTGGGATTAGATATGTGAGCTACACACAGAAAGATACGAAACATTTTGTGTATTTACCTGGAAAAAAATAGTGTATATTGGTCATAGTGGGCTCCATTCACAGAATGAACTCACATGAGATAATTAGGTGTCAGGACACATTTTGCCTAAATATCGCTTGCGGGTTCCCCACTGACACCTGAATGTAAAGAAAAGAGTCTAAAAATAGAATAAGAAAAAAAAAAAAGAAAAAGAAAAGAATCTTTGGCAATAGAAAAATCTGGAAAAAAATGGCGTGGGGTCCTCCTCCCCCCAATGCATACCAGGCCTTTTGGGTCTGGTATGGATTTTAAAGGGACTCCACGCCAATTTTTTTTTTAAATGGCATGGAGTCTCCCCAAAATCTATACCAGACTTTTAACCAAGCATGCAGCCCGGCAGGTCATGAAACGGAGGGTATGAGCGAGCACCCCTCGGGGGGGGGGGGGTGTTGATGGGGACAAGGGCCTCTTCCCTACAACCCTGGAAAGTGGTTGTGGGGGTCTGCGGGCGGGGAGCTTATAAGAATCTGGAACCCCACTGACAACTGATGACTCATCGGTTGTTAAGGACGCAGCAGTCGGGTTTCTGGCCCACTCCTTAAAGAGGAGCTGCACAAAAAAAAAAATATTAAAAGCCAGCAGCTACTAATATTGCAGCTGCTGACTTTTAATAATATCACACTTACCTGTCCCAGGTTCCAGCGATGTCGGCGGCAGATGACGAGCGATCGCTCGTCTCGCTGCAGCCACCGCCGCCATCCTCTGTCAGGGAATCGGGAAGTGAAGCAAGAGGGCTTCACTGCCCGGTTCCCTACTGCGCATGCGCGAGTCGCGCTGCGCTGGTTCCCTGCTGTGTCTCTGGGAACTATGTGTTTCCCAGAACACAACGGGGGGGGGCGGAGCCATGCGGGGGTGGGCGGAGCCATTCGGCGGTCTCGCCGGAAGTGGGTGCAGTTACCTGGATTATCCAGGTAACTGCACCCCCCTCCCCCCCCGAAAGGTGCCGATTGTGGCACCAGAGGGGGGGAGGGATAATACTAGCGGAACTTCCCCTTTAGGGTGAAGAACCGCTTTAACAACTAGCTATTCACAGTTTGTTAAAACTGCATGCCAAAATACATCAAAAACACGGGTCCAAAAACGCACGTGAAAAACGCATCAACTGCATAGATGTGAACCTTGAGTAAGTCATATAATTTAAGTGTTATGTTGAGGGGCCCCTGAACTTGAAGTGCCCTGGGGCCCCCCAAGGTCTAAATCTGGCACTGGAGTGATTGCTACAGATCACTTACTGTGTACGATTATAACTGAAACATAGGAAATGGTTTCCTTTGCTTCAGTTTGTGTATGAATTGTACAGAGCTATTCCTGTCCATTCATTCTGTGCAGCTGAAGCTGCAGAGATAAAGATGGAGATTGAGGGCTGTGTCCACTGCCCTACCGACACCATCCACTGCTCTACCGACACCTTCTACTGCCCTACTGACACCGTCCACTGCCCTACTGACACCGTCCACTGCCCTACTGACTCCCGTCTACTACTCTACTGACTGACACCATCCAGTGCCCTACTGACTCCATCCACTTCTCTGCTGACACCATCCACTGCTCTACTGACTGACACCATCCACTGCCCTACTGACTTCATCCACTGCCCTACTGACTCTGTCCACTGCTCTACTGACACCATATACTGCTCTACTGACTCCGCTCACTGCTCTACTGACTGACACAATTCACTGTCCTATTGACACCGTTGACTGGTCTAATGACACCGTCCACTGCTCTACTGACACCATCCACTGCCCTACTAACTTCATCCACTGCCCTACTGACTCTGTCCACTGCTCTACTGACACCATATACTGTTCTACTGACTCCGCTCACTGCTCTACTGACTGACACAATTCACTGTCCTATTGACACCGTTGACTGGTCTAATAACACCGTCCACTGCTCTACTGACACCATCCACTGCTCTACTGACACCATCTACTGCCCTACTGACACCGTCCACTGCCCTACTGACACCGTCCACTGCCCTACTGACTCCCGTCTACTACTCTACTGACTGACACCATCCAGTGCCCTACTGACTCCATCCACTTCTCTGCTGACACCATCCACTGCTCTACTGACTGACACCATCCACTGCCCTACTGACTTCATCCACTGCCCTACTGACTCTGTCCACTGCTCTACTGACACCATATACTGCTCTACTGACTCCGCTCACTGCTCTACTGACTGACACAATTCACTGTCCTATTGACACCGTTGACTGGTCTAATGACACCGTCCACTGCTCTACTGACACCATCCACTGCCCTACTAACTTCATCCACTGCCCTACTGACTCTGTCCACTGCTCTACTGACACCATATACTGTTCTACTGACTCCGCTCACTGCTCTACTGACTGACACAATTCACTGTCCTATTGACACCGTTGACTGGTCTAATGACACCGTCCACTGCTCTACTGACACCATCCACTGCTCTACTGACACCATCTACTGCCCTACTGACACCATCCACTGTGAGTAGAGCAGTAGATGCTGGGCAGAGCTCAGTGATGTCTGGCCCTGATGCCAGCTCTCCTGCTGGATTAGTGGCATCATTCTGGGGTGCCATCGGCTGCTGGGGAAGGGAGCTGGCTGCTCCATCTCCCTTACTCTCAACTGGCTGCTGGGACAACATGTCTCTGGTACTGTCTCCCAGGTGCATGGATCTTTGCTGGGGAGGAAAGATCGCTTCCTTCACCCTGGCCAACTGTTGGGAAGGGAGAATGAACACCTCCTCTCCCTTCTCCCCACTTTATTCCAGCACATGAACAGGGCATCTTATGTTTCTATTAATAATGAATGGATACATGGAGCCAGGAACAGGTACAGGCAGATTAAAGGAAAACTATTGAGATGTCAGGTCATTGTAGTGATCAGTACACAGAAGCAATTAGTGTCACATACAGTATGTATGATGTACAGTAGATCAGATAAGATCAGTGTTATAAATAACATTTCTCTGTAAATTCTACAGACAGATTCCACAGGATATGATGCTCTCCCTGCTCTGACCTCATCCTGTATAAGAGTGAATTTTAATTTCAGTCTGCGTAGTAGGCAGAGTGCTATGAATTTGTTTAAATTTGAAGTTCAATCTGCTTATATTTTGCTTCCCTGTTTTTTCTCCTTCTCGTCAAAATGCTAATAAATGTTTAACCACTTCAGCCTCGGACGATTTTACCCCCTTCCTTACCATAGCACTTTTTGCGATTCGGCACTGCGTCGCTTTAACTGACAATTGCGCGGTCATGAGACGCTGCACCCAAACAAAATTTACATCATTTTTTTCCCACAAATAAAGCTTTCTTTTGGTGGTATTTAATCACCTCTGCGGTTTTTATTTTTTGCGTTATAAACAAAAGAACAGCATCAATTTTGAAAAAAAAACAATATTTTTTACTTTTTGCTATAATAAATATCCCATTTTTAAAAAATAAATAAAAACATTTTCCCTCAGTTTGGGCCGATATGTATTCTTCTACATATTTTTGGTAAACAAAAACGCAATAAGCGTATATTGATTGGTTTGCGCAAAAGTTATAACGTCTACAAAATAGGGGATAGTTTTATGGACTATTTTTTTTTTCTTACTAGTAATGGCGGCGATGTGCGATTTTTTTTGTGACTGCGACATTGTGACGGACATATCGGACACTTTTGACACATTTTTGGGACCATTCACATTTACACAGCGATTGGTGCTATAAAATTGCACTGATTACTGTGTAAATGTGACTGGCGGGGAAGGGGTTAACACCAGGGGGCGCTGCAGGGGTTAATATGTTCCCTATGGGAGTGATTCTAACTGTGGGGGAAGGGGACTCACAAGGGGAGGAGCCCGATCGGTGTTCCTCTGTACTGGGAACACACCATTGGTCTCCTCTCCTCTGACAGGACGTGGATCTGTGTGTTTACATACACAGATCCACGGTCCTGCTGTGTTCCGGGGCAAACGCGGGTGCCCGGCGGACATCGCGGGCACGCGCACTAGGGCACGCGCACCAGGGCACGCGCTCCGGGTCCCGAGTGACACCGTGACGCCCCCTAGGCGTCCGGGAATGGGAGGACGTCATATGACGCCCGCCCAGGATGGGAGATCCCATCTGCGGGCGTCATATGACTATGGGTGGGTAGGGAAGTGGTTAAATAAAGCCTTTTTAAAGACATACCTTACCTGAGACTCATATTCCTGGGCCTCTGTGCTTCCCCATGCAGTGTAGGCATGGCGGGAGATGCTGGCAGGCTGCTATACATAGCTTCCTGAAAACAAGAGTGGGTATTCCGAGGCAGGGTGCAACTCCTGCATGAAATCCAATGAATAAAGAGGGATGGGCCAGGAACATTTAGGCTAGGAAGGAAAGGGCTAGATTATACTGGATGTCCTCCAGACAGAAAATGAGGCTTCCAATGGACATTGTGAGAAGCTCATGTATAGAGCCCACAGGACCTGGACTCCAAAATATTCCGACCCCATGAAACCCTAGAGAGTATATTACCATCTTTAAGAAGACATTATGGCCACGTCCCACCACAAAACTCCTATAGAGTGTGATGGGGTCCAGATTTCTCTGCTGCCAGCTCTAACCAGGAAAACTCTGGCAGTATGGAGAGCAGTTAAGCCATTACTGGAAGCCAGTAGCGGAACTACCAGGGTCGCAAAGGTCTCACTTGCTACTGGGGGCCTGGCATTCTGCCACTGTTGGATGGCCCCAGCGAAGTTGCGGTCCGCATGGCTCTAAGCTGAGAGCGTCTCTCTCATACAGCCCAGAGCCTGCAGTGACAGTTCCCCCTCCCTCCTCCCTCGCACGGATAGGAGAGGAGAGAGACAATTTGCTCCTTCTTCTCCCACCCCTCTCCTCCTGTATGCACCGCAGGAAGTGTGAAGCCCAATAGCTGAATGATCAAACTCAGATGCTGGGCTTTACAAGTTCTCACAGTGCACACAGCAAGAGAGGGTGCGAGGAGAAGGAGCAGATCCTCTCTCTCCTCTCCCATCCGTGTGAGGGAGGAGGGAGGGGGAACTGTCAGTGCAGGCTCTGGGCCATATGAGAGAGATGCTCTCAGTACAAAGCCCTGTTGAGGAGGCACTGATAGGCACACTGATGGGCAGCACTAATAGGCACTGATAGGTGACATTGATGAACACTGATAGGCAGCATCAATGAACGCTGGTAGGTGGCACTGATGGGCACTGATATGCAGCATTGATGAGCACTGATAGGTGGCACTGATGGGCACAGATAGGCTGCACCAATGGGAACTGATAGGCTGCACCAATGGGCACGGATAGGCGACATTGATGAGCATTGATAAGTTGCACTGATAGGCAACACTGATGGGCACTGATTGGCAGCACTGAGGGACACTGATAGACAACATTGATGAGCATTGATAGGTGGTACTGATAGGCAGCATTGTTGAACTCTGATAGGTGGCACAGATAGGTGGCATTGATGAGCAATGATAGGCATCACTGATGGGTACTGATAGGCTGCATCAATGGGCACTGATAGGCTGCACTGATTGGCACTGATAGGCAGCATTAATGAGCAATGATAGACTGCACTGATGAACACTGATAAGTGGCATTGATGAGCACTGGTAGGCAGCACTGATTGGCACTTATAGGCAGCATTGATAATCACTGATAGGCAGCACTGATGGGCACTGATAGGCTGCACCAATAGGCACTGATCGACTGTACTGATGGGCACAGATAGGCTGCACTGATGTGCACTGATGAGCGGCATTGATGAGCATTGATAGGTGGCACTGACAGGCTGCACTGATGGGCTGCACTGATGAGCATTGATAGGCAGCACTGATGGACATTGATAGGTTGAATTGATGAGCACTGATAGGTGGCACTGATGGGCACTGAGAGGTGGCACTGATAGGCAGCACTGATGGTCCCTGATAGGCAGCACTGATGGGCACTGATAGGCAGCACTGATAGGCAGCATTGATGAGCATTGATAGGTGGCACTGATAGGCTGCACTGATGGCCACTGATTGGCGGCACTGTTAGGCTGCACTGATGGGCACTAATAGGCGGCATTGATGAGCACTGATAGGTGGCACTGATGGGCACTGAGAGGCAGCACTGATAGACTGCACTAATGGGCACTGATAGGCAGCATTGATGAGCTCTGATAGGTGGCACTGATAGGCGGCACTGATAGGCAGAACAGATAATTAGGGTACTGATGACTAGTATCTGATTTTCAATGTAAACAATGTACTGACAGTCTTGCGGTTAACATCTCTCCTTTCCTCACAGAGGCACAGGGTTGGAGGAAAGGACTGCCGATAACAGGCACGTCTGTTTACATGTAATGAGCTGATCACATGGTAAAGGGCCGCTGTAATTGGCCCTTTACCCTGATCTGTGATCAGCTGTGTTCGAAGTACACAGCAGTCACAGACAACACTGAATACGCACCCCAGATGGCAGGTGGGAGGCAGGGTTCTGCAAGGACGTCCATGGATGCCCTCCCAGAACTGGAAGCCCGGGCTCGGATGGAAAGGGGGGGGTCAGGGGGGCCCTTCATGGTTTCTTGTATCGGGGGGGGGGGCCTTGAAGGTCCTAGTTATGAATCTGCTGGAAGATCTAAATGCCAAGAACATCCCTTATCGGTGAGGTCCCCTTTTTCATCTGCAGGCAGAGCCAGATTTAGACCTGGCGGGGGGGGGGGGGGGGGGGGGGGTCTCAGGACACTTAACACAGTATTACATTTTCAAAATGCATGACAACATCACTTTGAGGTCACTCGTGTCCGGACGCATGCCATCATAGACTACCTTCCTTAGGAGTGTAAGCACTCTATGTGTGTTTGGCTTGAGCTGCCAAAATAATTTTTTAAAAATGATACAATATAGCAGTCCAGAGTAAAAACGTTTGCAGATGAAGAGAGGCAAAATATTACTTCCCAGGATACATTTAATAAAAGAGTCATTTTTTATTATATTAGTTATATTTTATGTAATTATTTATTTATTTTTATATCATTTTTGTTATATTGTTTTATACTATTTTTGTATAGAGAGGGGCACCTTCTATTAAGAGGGCCCAGGGCAGTTCTCCCTTTTGCCCCCTAAGTCTGGCACTGTTACGGGTGCACATAACCACAAAACAGGCATTTTTTGGAGATATTGGAGACGTCTGCCCCCCCCCCCCCCCCCCCCATTTGAGGATAAACTAGGTCTTACCCCCTGTATGGCCGCAGGCCAGCTGGGCAAAGCTGGGGCTCCCTATGGAGCTTTACCTACATCATCCTGAAAAGTTGCTTCCATATCTATGGAGCATTCTTTCCATTTAGGGTTCCCCTAGTAATACCCGTGGTACCTAGTCTACCTTCTACATTGTATCACAATATATTGCTTATGCTTATGCAATAGACATTGTTTTTAATTTCACCCTAAAGGTACCCCTGCCTAGGCACCAGGCAGGTATAGACTAGTGCAGTGATGGTGAACCTTGGCACCCCCAGATGTTTTGGAACTACATTTCCCATGATGCTCATGCACTCTGCAGTGTGGTTGAGCATCATGGGAAATGTAGTTCCAAAACATCTGGGGTGCCAAGGTTCGCCATCACCGGACTAGTGTAATCTTTTTTGGACATCGAACCTAGGGTTGTTGCGATGGATGACAACTATACCAGGATTAACCCTTAATGTGATCCTCATTATACACCTGAGACTCTCTTCACCTTCTCTAGCTGACCCAGAGACAACTTACACTATATTGTCAAAAGTTTTGGGACACCTGCCTTTAAACGCACATGCACTTTAATGATATCCCAGTCTTAGTCTGTAGGGTTCAATATTGAGTTGGCCCACCCTTTGCAGCTATAACAGCTTCAACTCTTCTGGGAAGGCCGTCCACAATGTTTAGGAGTGTGTCTATGGGAATGTTTGATCATTCTTCCAGAAGCGCATTTGGGAGGTCAGGCACTGATGTTTGACGAGAAGGCCTGGATCGCAGTCTCCACTCTATTTCATCTCAAAGGTGTTCTATTGGGTTGAGGTCAGGACTCTGTGTAGACCAGTCAAGTTCCTCCACCCCAAACTTGCTCATCCATGTCTTTATGGACTTTTCTTTGTGCACTGGTGCGCAGTCATGTTGGAACAGGAAGGGGACATCCCCAAACTATTCCCACAAAGTTGGGAGCATGAAATTGTCCAACGTATCTTGGTATGCTGATGCCTTAAGAGATCCCTTCACTGGAACTAAGGGGCCAAGCCCAACCCCTGAAAAACACCCCCACACCATAATCCCCCCTCCACCAAATGATTTGGACCAGTGCTCAAAGCAAGGTCCATAAAGACGTGAGCAAACAAGCAGGACAAAACTCTGGATAGCCGCACACTGGAAAAAGACTTGAAATCCCATCTTTAACCCTTTCATGACTAAGCCTATTTTTGGAATTTGGTGTTTACAAGTTAAAATCCATATTTTTTGCTAGAAAATTACTTGGAACCCCCAAACATTATATATATTTTTTTAGCAGAGGCTCTAGAGAATAAAACGGCGATTGTTGCAATATTTTATGTCACACGGTATTTGCGCAGTGGTGTTTTAAACGCAACTTTTTGGGAAAAGGGACACTTTCATGAATAAAAAAAAAACAAAACAGTAAAATTAGCCCAATTTTTTTGCGAAATGTGAAAGATAATGTTACGCCGAGTAAATAGATACCAAACATGTCACACTTTATAATTGCGCGCACTTGTAGATTGACGACAAAGTACGGTACCTAAAAATCTCAATAGGCGACGCTTTAAACATTTTTTACGGTTACCAGGTTAGCGTTACAGAGGAGGTCTACTGCTAGAATTATTGCTCTCACTCTGACGATCGCGGCGATACCTCACATGTGTGACTTGAACACCGTTTACGTACGCGGGCGCGACTTCCGCATGCGTTTTCTTTGCTTCGCGAGCTCGCGGGGACGGCGGGCGCTTTGAAAATTTTTTTTTTTTTTTTTTATTTATTTTATTTATTTTTAAATGACTAAATTGTTTAAAAAAAAAAAATAAATTTGATCACTTTTATTGCTGTCACAAGGAATGTAAACATCCCTTGTGACAGTAATAGGTGGTGACAGGTACTCTTTATGGAGGGATCGGGGGTCTAAAAGACCCCCCACCCCTCCTTTACACTTCAATGTATTCAGATCGCCGAAAACGGTGATTCTGAATACCGGATATTTTTTTAAAACCGGCGCCATTGGCAGCCGAGTAAACGGGAAGTGACGTCATGATGTCGCTTCCGTGTTTACGATGAGGAGACTGGAACGAAGCCGATTACGGCTTCGTTCCAGTTCCTCCCCAGCAGCCAGAGCCGACGGATCTTTAATCGGTGCTCCCGATCGAGCGGGAGCACCGGTAACAGCGGCGAGAGGCAGCGGGAGGGGGGGACGTCCCCTCCCGCTCCTCCGGCATAACAGCCGAGCGGCTTTTAGCCGCATCGGTTGTTATGCCTGGATAGCCAATCGCCTGCTGTAAAAAACGGTACCGGGATGATGCCTGCAGGTGCGGGCATCATCCCGGTATAACCCCCGGAAGCCGAGTACGCAGATGTGCGTACGCTCGGCGGGAAAGGGTTAATTGAACCAACGTGGGTCAGATCAAAACAAAATAAAAAAATCCACAGCAAAAGCAATAACAGGGTACAGGTAAATGTTGACGTGTTTCACACCGTAATCAGTGCTTACTCATCCTTCCTTCATAAACACGTGGATGAGTGAGTTTGGGGTGGAGGAAATTGACTGGCCTGCACAGAGTCCTGACCTCAACCCGATAGAACACCTTTGGGGTGAATTAGAGCAGTGACTGCGAGCCAGGCCTTCTCATCCATTATCAATCCCTGACCTCACAAATGTGCTTCTGGAAGAATGGTCAAACATTCCCATAGACACCCTCCTAAACCTTGTGGACGGCCTTCCCAGAAGAGTTGAAGCTGTTATAACTGCAAAGGGTGGGCCAACTCAATATTGAACCCTACGGACTAAGACTGGGATGTCATTAAAGTACATGTGTGTGTCTGTAAGGCAGGCGTCCCAATACTTTTGGTAATATGCAAAGGGGAGTGATTAATACAACCTGTGAGCTGCACAGACATATGGCAAAAGTATTTGTAGTTGAACACAGCAGCACCATATTACTAATTAAAGGGGATTAGATATTTAGTGCTGTGTACTAAGGTTTATGAATATGAATATTGCAAAAAAAAAAAAACTCAATATTGAACCCTACGGACTAAGACTGGGAGGCCATTAAAGTTCATGTGTGTGTAAAGGCAGCGTCCCAATACTTTTGACGCTATAATGTACCTGTCAAAACTTGTTGCTGTAAACCCCACACTAGATGTGCCTGACTCTATCAAGATCATTCCCTTTCTTCGAGAGGTAGGCTCCTTTCACACTCCTGCGACTTGGGATCCGACTTGTGAGCCCCCCCCCCCCCCCTCCAAGTCACAGGACACGTGGAATTCAATGTATTTCTATGAGAGCTGTTCCTAATGACACTACAGAAGTCGCATAAACTTCAGAAAAGGTTCCTGCACTCCTTTGGTCCGACTTTTGATGCAACTTTGGCCCACAAAATGTCAAGTCAGATCAAAGTTGCACCAAAAGTCGCATAAAAGTCACACTGGAAAATGTGCGACTTTGGAGACGCACTAATGTAAAAGGAGCCTTAGACATCTATGAAGAGGACTTCTCTGTTGGCTGAACATTCCTTGGTTGGGTGTTTGGAGCAAAAACAGACATTTAAGACGTCCGGTGGGAATTGCTCCACAGAACATCCCATAATTCTATAGGAGTGGTCCCTATGACCATATTTCGTAACATGGCCCCGTGGCTCTTTGTTAGACCTCTGCTCTGATGTTGGCTCTCTTTTTACACGCTCTCAGGCTATCTTAGACCAGGTTCACACAGATGCATCGCATCCGATTTTCAGCTGCAGTGTGATTCCGATGCGATTTTGACGTGCCTTTTGGATATATATAACTGCGATATCTGTGCTGGGGAAGAAAAACTGCTGGAATCGTACGACACAAGGACGGATAAGCGATTTGGAAGCATTTCCATTGAAGTCTATGGTCCACAGAATCACACTGCATCGCATTAAAGAAGCACAGAACCCTTTCCCAAAGTCAGGTCACATTGATGTGAACCAGGGAGAATTCTTTCATTTATTTTTCTGTTACGTTTTTATTACAATGTTGCTACACATGTATCCCCTGAACTTCCTAATCACATCAATGGTATTTTGTTGATTTGGACATTTACATCCAAAGCTTTATGGTAAGAGGATAGAGAATCAGGATGAGGACCTGGTGATTGATTCCAGACGGTTTGGGAAGAGTTGCATCCAAAATATGACACTAAGGCCCCCGTTTCACACCTCAGCGATTTGTAGCTGGAAGCGCGAAGCTCCAAAATGCTGGAGGTGGAAAAAAAATCCATTATTCTCTATGGAGATGGCTCACATCTCCACCCCAAGTCGGCTGAAGCTCAAACAAGTTCTGGAGCATTTTTGGCACGTTTTTATTCCTATAGAAAGGAATGGAAATGCGCCATTCATCTTTTGTTTTTGTGCGCATTTTGTTGCGTGTTTTGCGTGATTTTCTGCTCAAATGCAAAAAATTTAAAAAATAAAATCGTAATAATATATGAATAAATAGATGTAAAATAAATACACAAATAACGAAAAATCATCATATATAAATAAAATAAATTAATAATATGTAACAATACATAAATAAATAATAATAATAAAATATTAAATAAATTATTATTGTTGTTATCGTTATTATTAACCACTTCGTGCCCGAGCTATAGCCAAAAGATGGCTGCAGCGCGGACGCTATCTGCCGGGAGGGCGTCCCTGGACGGCCTCCCTTTAACTTCTCCTCTGCGCGCCGCCGCGGGCGTGCATCGGGGAAGTTCTGTGTTGGCCGTGTCTCCCGGACACAGCCAGCTACAGATTGCTGTAAACTGCCAATCACAGCGGCCGTTTACAGCACGATCGGCTTGCCCAATGAGAGATGATCTCATATATAAACATATGAGATCATCTCTCATCGCCGGCCTTCCCGCCTCACACAGACAGCGTGTGAGGAGGGAGAGATGAACCGCTGCAGAGATGCAGCGGTTAGTGTAAAAAAAATATTTAAAAAAATAAATAAAATGAAAATAAAGCGCCCATCTGTCCCCACTGCCACCTGTCCCCACTGCCCCAACTGCCACCTGTCAGTGCCATCTGACCCCAATGCCACCTGTCATCAGTGCCATCTGTCCCCAGTGACACCTGTCATCAGTGCCACCTGTCCCCAGTGCCATCTGTCATCAGTGCCACCTGTCATCAGTGCCACCTGTCCCCAGTGCCACCTGTCCCCAGTGCCACGTATAAGTTCCATTTGTCATCAGTGCCAACCTTCATCAGTGCCACATTAGTGTTACGTGTCATCAGTGCCACATAGTGCCATCTGTCATCAGTGCCACATCAGTGCCACATCAGTGCTACATAGTGCCATCTGTCATCAGTGCCATATCAGTGTCATGTGTCATCAGTGCCACATATTAGTGCCATCTTTCATCAGTGCCACGTATCAGTGCCAGCTGCCATCAGTGCCACCTGTCAGTGTCACGTGCCATCTGTTATCAGCATCATGTGTCATCAGTGCCACATATTAGTGCCATCTGTCATCAGTGCCACGTATTAGTGCCATGTGTCATCAGTGCCACGTGTCATCAGTGCCACGTATAAGTGCCATCTGTCATCAGTGCCACGTATTAGTGCCATGTGTCATCAGTGTCACGTGTCATCAGTGCCATGTATAAGTGCCATCTGTCATCATTGCCACATATTAGTGCCATCTGTCAGTGTCACGTGTCAACAGTGCCACGTATTAGTGGCATCTGTCATCAGTGACACGTATCAGTGCCACGTATCAGTGCCATCTGTCATCAGTGCCATGTGTTATTGTCCTGGTGCTCCAGGGAAAAGTGTAATAGGTAGTCATCAAGTTAGATGTGTAATTTATGCTCCTAGAACACCTGATGGTGCTCCCTGCATGTTGGGCCTCTCTAAGTGTCCAGGCTGTGGAAAAGTCCCACACATGTGGTATCGTAATACTCAGGAGGAGTAGCAGAATTTATTTTGGGGCATTATTTGTGGTATACACATGCCACGTGAGAGAAATAACCTATTACAATGGCAATTTTGTGGAAAAAAATCTTCATTTTGCAAAGAATTGTGGGAAAAATGACAACATCAAAAAGCTCACCATGCCTCTTACTAAATACCTTGGAATGTCTACTTTCCAAAAAGGGGTCATTTGGGGGGTATTTGTACTTTACTGGCTTGTTCTGGTCACAAGAAGCGAGATAGGCCACCAGTACATCAGATGTGATCAATTTTGTATGATTCCCACCACAGCTTGTAGACTCTCTAACTTTCACAAAGACCAAATAATATCCACTAATTTGGGTTATTTTTACCAAAGATATGTAGCAGTATAAATTGTGGCCAAAATTGATGAAGAAAAATTTATAATTTGCAAAATTTTATCACAGAAACAAAGAAAAATGCATTTTTTTTTCAAAATTTTTGTTATGTTTTCATTTATAGTGCAAAAAATAAAAAACCCAGAGGTGATCAAATAACACCAAAAGAAAGCTCTATTTGTGGGAAAAAAAAGGACAAAAAATTAATTTGGGTACAGTGTTACATGACTGAGTAATTGTCATTCAAAGTAAGAGAGCACCAAAAGCTGAAAATTGGTCTGGGCAGGGGGGGTGTTTAAGTGGCCAGTAGGCAAGTGGTTAATAATAATAATAATAATAATTAAAATATTAATAATAAAACATCCAAACCTGAACAAAAAAATATAATAATAATAATAATGTATTTATTTGTGTTAGGGTGTTTTTGTTATTTATTATTATTATATATTTTTTTAGGGTTAGGGGGTTAAGGTTAGGGGTTAATTATTTATTTATTATTACTTAGTATTCATTTATTGAATGTATTTCATATTTATTTATGATTATTTTTATTTATTTGTGTATTTATTTTAGGTAAATAAGAATATTATTTTTAGATAAATAATAATTTTATGTATTAATTTATTATTATTATTATTATTAGTAGTAGTAGTAGTAGTAGTAGTAGTAGTAGTAGTATTACCACGCTAACCCTAATGCCGCGTATATGCATTTTTCTGTCAGAATAAACTCTGACGGTTTTTCCCACGGAGTTACGACAGAGTTCCGCTGAAACGGTCTTGCCTACACACGATCACACCAAAGTCCGATCGTCTGAAATGCGATGACCTACAACACATACAACGGGACTACGCTGGTCCACCACCCCAAAGATGCTACTTGCAGGACTTTTTTTCCTGTCCCGCAAGCGCACCGCCCCAGTGTGAAAGCACTCAGACTTTCACACTGGGGAGGCATGAGAGGCAGTTTTCAGGCGCTTTACAGGTGCTATTTTTAGCGCTAAAATGCCTGAAAACCACCTTAGTGTGAAAGGGGTCTAATAAAACAAAAAATATAATAAAAAACCCTAACCCCTAATCCTAACCCTAACCTAACCTTAACTCTAACCACTTACTCTAATGAAAAAATAAAACAATAGATTATTATTATTAATAATAATAATAATAATAATAATAATAATAAATAATAAAAGAAATGAAAGCTAATGGAAATCTAAAAAAGCTGAAATACCTAGCAACAAATGATGCAACCGATAATAGACCGATAAAATGGCAAAGCTCAAAAACGGTGTATAAAAACACGCCAAAATTGTGCATAAAACGCAAGTAAAAAAAAAAAAGAACAACAAAAAAAAGCTCAAAGACGCTATCAGGCGTGAATGCAACAATTATCCAGACATAAACTGGGCGGAGGGAACCGCAAATTCATCTAAGGCTCGCCAGTTCCTAAATGTCTC
This sequence comes from Lithobates pipiens, assembly GCF_037356315.1. Taxonomy (NCBI): domain Eukaryota; kingdom Metazoa; phylum Chordata; class Amphibia; order Anura; family Ranidae; genus Lithobates; species Lithobates pipiens. The sequence continues at coordinate 21,090,841 of NW_027507748.1, forward strand.
GCAGGACAATTTTATGGGTCAAATGGTAGACACACTAACCAGAAATAAAGCGTTACTGGATCTACTGATTACCAACAATACAGACCTGATCACGGATGTGGAAATACTGGGGCAATTTTGGTAACAGCGATCACAGGTCAATTGGCTTCAGTATAAATCACACATATAGGAAACATAAGGGGAATACAAAGACACTGAATTTCAAAAGAGCCAACTTCCCTAAACTACAAACCTTACTAGAAGGTGTAAATTGGGATAAAATCTTAGGAACAAAGAACACGGAAGAGAGATGGGTTTGCTTTAAGAGCATTTTAAATAAGGGCATTAGCCAGTGCATCCCATTGGGTAATAAATTTAAAAGAGCGAACAAAAGTCCTGGATGGCTTAACTCCAATGTAAAAATGCATATAAAAGCAAAGGAGAAGGCCTTCAAAAATGCAATCATCATCAGCATTCAGACTTTATAAAGAATGCAATAAGATATAAGGGTGCTATAAGGATGGCTAATGCCGCATACACACGAGCGGACTGTATGGCGTACTTAGTCCGTCGAAACACATTTCAGTGGACAATCCACTCGTGTGTGGGCTTCAGCGGACTTTTTCAGCGTGCAGTCCGGCGTACTAAGAATTTCGTTTTTTTCGAAATTCTGTCCGTCGTACTTTGGTTTCAGCGGACAATACGGTCGTCAGTATGCTAGTTCAACAGACTAAGAATGGCGCATGCCCAGAAAGGATTTACACGGCGGAAGGGTGCTTTGCTGTGTCTTGGACTTCCTATTTCTAGTCCCGTCGTACGTGCTGTACACGTCATCGCGCAAGCTTTCGACGGACTGTTTGTGCATCCGTGTGTGGTCAAGTCCGTTCAGTGGAAAGTACGGCAGGCTGTCCGTCGGATTGTATGACGAACTAAGTACGCCATACAGTCCGCTCGTGTGTACGCGGCATAAGATAGGACATGAAATACACATAGCGGAGGAGAGCAAAAAAATTCCCAAGAAATTCTTTCAGTATGTAAACAGTAAAAAAGGGAGGACAGACCATATTGGCCCCATAAAGAATGAGGAAGGACATCTGGTTACAAAGGATGGGGAGATGGCGAAGGTATTGAATTTACTCTTCTCCTCAGTCTTCACAAGGGAATTGGGGGGCTTCAGTAACCAAAACTGCAGTGTTTTTCCTCATGACACATCAGAGGAAGCTTCTACATGATTAACAGAGGACAGAATTAAAATTAGACTTGGGAAACTTAACATATAATAGATCACCAGAACCAGATGGCTTGCACCCGAGGGTCCTTAAGGGACTCAGCCAAGTAATTGCCAGACCATTGTTCCTAATTTTTACTGACAGTTTACTGACTGGAATGGTATCAGCTGATTGGGGAAAAGCCAATGTAGCGCCAATATTTAAAAAGGGCCCAAAATACATCACTGGGAATTATAGACCAGTTAGCCTAACATCAATAGTATGCAAGATCTTGGAGGGGATGATAAGGGACTATATACAAGATTTTAGTAACAAGAACGGTATCATTAGCAGTAATCAGCATGGATTCATGAAGAATCGTTCTTGCCAAACCAATCTATTAACCTTCTATGAGGAGTTGAGTTGCCATCTAGATAAAGGAAGGCCCGTAGATGTGGTGTATCTGGATAAAGGAAGGCCCGTAGACGTGGTGAATCTGGATAAAGGAAACGCCCGTAGACGTGGTGTATCTGGATTTTGCAAAAGCATTTGACACAGTTCCCCATAAACATTTACTGTACAAAATAAGGTCCATTGGCATGGACCATAGGGAGAGTACATGGATTGAAAACTGGCTACAAGGGTGAGTTCAGAGGGTGGTGATAAATGGGGAGTACTCAGAATGGTCAGGGGTGGGTAGTGGGGTCCCCCAGGGTTCTGTGCTGTGACCAATCCTATTTAATTTGTTCATAAACAACCTGGAGGATGGGGATGGGGTAAACAGTTCAATCTCTGTATTTGCAGACGATACTAAGCTAAGCAAGGCAATAACTTCTCCACAGGATGGGGAAACCTTGCAAGAAGATCTGAACAACTTAATGGGATGGGCAACTACATGGCAAATGAGGTTCAATGTAGAAAAATTTTAAATAATGCATTTGGGTGGCAAAAATATGAATGCAATCTATAGACAGGGGGGAGAACCTCTGGGGGAATCTAGGTTGGAAAAGGACCTGGGGGTCCAAGTAGATGATGGACTCAGCAATGGCATGCAATGCCAAGCTGCTGCTAACAAAGCAAACAGAATATTGGCTTTAAAAAGGGGATTAATTCCAGGGATAAAATGATGATAATTCTCCCGCTCTACAAGACTCTGGTCCAGCCGCACCTGGAGTATGCTGTCCAGTTCTGGGCACCAGTCCTCAGGAAGGATGTACTGGAAATGGAGCGAGTACAAAGAAGGGCAACAAAGCTAATAAAGGGTCTGGAGGATATTAGTTATGAGCAGGGGTCAAGTCCTGGGGAAAAAAGTGTGGGAACTCCCATCCAAGATCCTCTCCCCCACCAAAAAAAATAAAAATAAATAAAGTTACGCTCATATGCATATATATTTCACAGAAAATACAGTACATTTATTGTAAAGTGCCAGTTTACAAAAACAAAGTAAGTTAACTTGTCAAACAGAATAATCAACACAATGGGTGATGATCTTTCCCTCGCAGGGAATTTCTAACACAAATACACCCTGTTCCAAATTCAAATACAGCAAATTAGAAAATATCACACAAACTGGAATAACGTTGCCCTTGGCGTGCAAGATTATCGGCAACGGATCAAAAAAATTAACGGATCGGATCATTCCTTGGATCTGAGTCACAGATCGGATCTTTTTTCGGATCAGCAAATAATAATTGAATTTGCAAAAACCTGTGAAAAATGTCACCACCATATAGTCCCCACTGCAATATACATCTCCCCCACTGTAATATCCACGTCATCTCCCCCAATAATATTTTGGCTGAGCATGGATGGGTATGGCTGGGTATTAGCAGAATATGTATTGGCAGGGTAAGTATTGGCAGGGTATTGCAGAATATTGGCAGGATAAGTATTGGCAGGGTATTGCAGAGTATTGGCAGGGTATTGCAGATTATTGGCAGGGCATTGCTGGGTATTGCAGGGTAAGTATTGCAGAGTCTTGGCAGGGTAAGTATTGCAGAGTAAGTATCGGCAGGGTATGTATTGCAGAGTATTGGCAGGGTATTGCAGAGTATCGGCGGGGTATGTATTGCAGAGTATTGGCAGGGTATTGCAGAGTATTGGCATGGTAAGTATTGCAGAGTAAGTATCGGCAGGGTATGTAATGCAGAGTATTGGCAGGGTATTGCAGACTATTGGCAGGGTAAGTATTGCAGAGTAAGTATCGGCAGGGTATGTATTGCAGAGTATTGACAGGGTATGTATTGTAGAGTATTGGCGGGGTATTGCAGAGTATTGGCAGGGTATGTATTGCAGAGTATTGGCAGGGTATGTATTGCAGAGTATTGGCAGGGTATGTAATGGCAGGGTATGTATTGCAGAGTATTGGCATGGTATTGCAGAGTGCTGGCAGGGTATTTCAGCGTATTGGGTAATGCAGAGTATTGGGTATTGCAGAGTATTGGGTAATGCAGAGTATTGGCAGGGTGTTGCAGAGTATTGGGCAATGCAGAGTATTGGCAGGGTATTGCAGCGTATTGGCTGGGTATTGCAGAGTATTGGCGGGGTATTGCAGAGTATTGGGTATTGCAGAGTATTGGCAGGGTATTGCAGAGTATTGGGTAATGCAGAGTATTGGCAGGGTATTGCAGAGTATTGGGTAATGCAGAGTATTGGCAGGGTATTGCAGAGTATTGGCAGGGTATTGCAGAGTATTGGCGGGGTAATGCAGAGTATTGGCGGGGTATTGCAGAGTATTGGGTAATGCAGAGTATTGGGTAATGCGGAGTTATGGCAGGGTATTGCAGAGTATTGGCAGGGTATTGCAGAGTATTGGGTATTGCAGAGTATTGGCAGGGTATTGCAGAGTATTGGCGGGGTATTGCAGAGTATTGGGTAATGCAGAGTATTGGGTAAAGCAGAGTATTGGCGGGGTATTGCAGAGTATTGGGTAATGCAGAGTATTGGGTAATGCAGAGTATTGGCAGGGTATTGCAGAGTATTGGCGGGGTAATGCAGAGTATTGGCGGGGTAATGCAGAGTATTGGGTAATGCAGAGTATTGGCGGGGTATTGCAGAGTATTGGGTAATGCAGAGTATTAGCGGGGTATTGCAGAGTATTGGGTAATGCAGAGTATTGGCGGGGTATTGCAGAGTATTGGTGGAGTAATTCAGAGTATTGGTGGAGTAATGCAGAGTATTGGCGGGGTATTGCAGAGTATTGGTTAATGCAGAGTATTGGCGGAGTATTGGTGGAGTAATGCAGAGTATTGGCGGAGTATTGGCGGAGTAATGCAGAGTATTGGCGGAGTAATGCAGAGTATTGGCGGGGTAATGCAGAGTATTGGCGGGGTATTGCAGAGTATTGAGTAATGCAGAGTATTGGTGGAGTAATGCAGAGTATTGGTGGGGTATTGCAGAGTATTGGGTAATGCAGAGTATTGGCGGAGTAATGCAGAGTATTGGCGGGGTATTGCAGAGTATTGGCGGGGTATTGCAGAGTATTGGTGGAGTAATGCAGAGTATTGGTGGAGTAATGCAGAGTATTGGTTGGGTATTGCAGAGTATAGGGCAATGCAGAGTATTGGGTAATGCAGAGTATTGGCGGAGTAATGCAGAGTGCAACTTAACATACTAGTGACTAACCTGGTTTACTTCTCGGGAGAGCACTGGGTAGAGGGGAGGGAGGAGACAGTCCGTATCCCAGCAGCGTGTGTCTGTCGCTGGCTGCTCTGGAGGCCCACTGACTCCAGTGCGTGCCCACGTGTACGGCCGACGTCATGTGACCGGTTGCTAGACGCGGAGCGGCCCTAGCCTAGCAACCAGTCACTCGGGCGGCAGAGGAGCGGCGGGCTACGCACTGGTGGCGGGCTACTCAGGCGGCTAATGGGAACGGCGTTCCCGTTGTGGAAATAGTACGGGAACGCCGTTCCCATGCGTTCCCACAGGACTCGAGACCTGGTTATGAGGAAAGGTTGTGAGCTCTGAACTTATTCTCTCTGGAGAAGAGACGCTTGAGAGGGGATATGATTTCAATCTATAAATACCGTACTGGTGACCCCACAATAGGGAGAAAACTTTTTTGCGGAAGGGAGTTTAATAAGACTCGTGACCACTCAATAAAATTAGAAGAAAAGAGGTTTAACCTTAAACTACGTAGAGGGTTCTTAACTGTAAGAGCGGCAAGGATGTGGAATTCCCTTCCACAGGCGGTGGTCTCAGCGGGGGGCATCGATAATTTCAAGAAACTATTAGATAAGCACCTGAACGACCGCAAAATACAGGGATATACAATGTAATACTGACACATAGGTTGGACTTGATGGACTTGTGTCTTTTTTCAACCTCACCTACTATGTAGCCTAAAGCCTCGTACACGTGATCGAATTGTTGGCCAACAGAGCATCAGACATTTGTCCGAAGGGAGTGTGCCAGGATCTTGTCTTGCATACAAATGGCACACAAATGTCGGCCAACAAACACGAAAGTAGTGACGTACTACATGGAATCTCAGCTCTTGGTGCCACCCTTTGGGCACCTTCTGCTAATGTCGTGTTTGGTGAGCATTGATTCCGAGCATGAGTGTTTTTAACGTTGGACTTTTGTGTAACGGACTTGTGTACACACGATAGGAAAATCTGACAACAGATTGTTGTCTGCCGAAAATTTACTAGCCTGCCATCAAACGTTTGTTGGCGGAAATTTGGACAACAATTGTCTGAAGGAGCGTACTAACGGTCGGATTTTAGGCAAACAGTCTGTCAACACACAATTCCCTGCTGAAAACCCGATCGTGTGTACGAGGTTTAAGGGGTTGATTTACCAATACTGGAGAGTGCCAAATTTGGTGCAGCTGTGCATGGCAGCCAATCAGCTTCTAACTTCAGCTTGTTCAATTAAGTTTTTGACAATAAATCCTGGTATCCGATTGGTTTCTATGCAGAGCTGCACTCACCGCAATATACAAAATGGCCATTAGATGTCACTAGAGGTAAACAAAGAGAAGCAGCCCAGCTGATACAGGGATACAGGATATTGAGGATGTAGAAACATAATATGAAAGGTATTCATAGTAAAATAATATGTAGGCGGCTGTTTCTGGAGTCTCCTTTAGAAAATACCAGTTGTCTGGCTGGTAATTTATCTGTCTGGCTCAATCCAAAGGCTTCAATAACATAGGACAGGGGTCTCCAAACTTTCTAAACAAGGGGGCAGTTTACTGTCCTTTAACCACTTCAGCTCCGGGAGGTTTCCTGACCAGGCCATTTTTTGCGATACGGCACTGTGTTACTTTAACTGACAATTGCGCGGTCCTGCGGCGCTGTACCCAAATACAATTGATGTCCTTTTTTTCCCACAAATAGAGATTTCTTTTGGTGGTATCTGATCACTTCTGCGGGTTTTATTTTTTGCACTATAAACAAAAAAAAAATCAACAGTTTTGAAAAAATAAATAAATAAATAATAATAATAATTAAAAAAAAAAAAAATATATATATATATATATATATATATATATATATATATATAAATATACATATATATATATATATATATATATATATATATATATATATATATATATATTTTATTATTATTATTTATTTATTTATTTTTTCAAAACTTGATTTTTTTTTGTTTATAGTGCAAAAAATAAAACCCGCAGAAGTGATCAGATACCACCAAAAGAAATCTCTATTTGTGGGAAAAAAAGGACATCAATTGTATTTGGGTACAGCGCCGCAGGACCGCGCAATTATATATATATATATATATATATATATATACAGTGGTGTGAAAAAGTGTTTGCCCCCTTCCTCATTTCCTGTTCCTTTGCATGTTTGTCACACTTAAGTGTTTCGGAACATCAAACCAATTTAAACAATAGTCAAGGACAACACAAGTAAACACAAAATGCAATTTGTAAATGAAGGTGTTTATTATTAAAGGTGAAAAAAAAATCCAAACCATCATGGCCCTGTGTGAAAAAGTGATTGCCCCCTAAACCTAATAACTGGTTGGGCCACCCTTAGCAGCAACAACTGCAACCAAGCGTTTGCGATAACGTGCAATGAGGCTTTTACAGCGTCCTGGAGGAATTTTGGCCCACTCATCTTTGCAGAATTGTCCTAATTCAGTTACATTAGAGGGTTTTCGAGCATGAACGGCCTTTTTAAGGTCATACCACAACATCTCAATAGGATTCAGGTCAGGACTTTGGCTAGGCCACTCCAAAGTCTTCATTTTGTTTTTCTTCAGCCATTCGGTGGTGGACTTGCTGGTGTGTTTAGGATCATTGTCCTGCTGCAGAACCCAAGTTCGTTTCAGCTTGAGTACACGAACAGATGGTCGGACATTCTCCTTCAGGATCTCTTGGTAGACAGCAGAATTCATAGTTCCTTTTATCACGGCAAGTCTTCCAGGTCCTGAAGCAGCAAAACAGCCCCAGACCATCACACTACCACCACCATATTTTACTGTTGGTATAATGTTCTTTTTCTGAAATGCAGTGTTCCTTCTATGCCAGATATACTTGGACACACACCTTCCAAAGAGTTCCACTTTTGTCTCATCGGTCCACAGAATGTTGTCCCAAAAGTCTTGGGGATCATCAAGATGTGTTGTGGAGAAATTGAGACGAGCTTTGATGTTCTTTTTGCTCAGCAGTGGTTTTCTCCTTGGAACTCTGCCATGCAGGCCATTTTTGCCCAGTGTTTTCCTGATGGTGGAGGCATGAACGCTGACCTTAACTGAGGCAAGTGAGGCCTGCAGTTCCTTGGACGTTGTTGTGGGGTCTTTTGTGACCTCTTGGATGAGTCGTCGCTGTGCTCTTGGGGTAATTTTGGGCGGCCGGCCACTCCTGGGAAGGTTCACCACTGTTCCATGTCTTCGCCATTTGTGGATAATGGCTCTCACTGTGGTTCGCTGGATTCCCAAAGCTTTGGAAATGGCTTTATAACCCTTTCCAGACTGATAGATCTCAATTACTTTCTTTCTCAATTGTTCCTGAATTTCTTTGGGTCTCGGCATGATGTGTAGCTTTTAAGGATCTTCTGGTGGACCTTACTGTGTCAAGCAGCTCCTATTTAAGTGATGCCTTGATTGTGAACAGGTGTGGCAATAATCAGGCCTGGGTGTGGCTAGAGAAATTGAACTCAGGTGTGGACAACCACAGTTATAGTATGTTTTAACAAGGGGGGCAATCACTTTTTCACACAGGGCCATGATGGTTTGGATTTTTTTTCACCTTTAATAATAAACACCTTTGTTTACAAATTGCATTTTGTGTTTACTTGTGTTGTCCTTGACTATTGTTTAAATTGGTTTGATGTTCCGAAACACTTAAGTGTGACAAACATGCAAAGGAACAGGAAATGAGGAAGGGGGCAAACACTTTTTCACACCACTGTATATATATATATATATATATATATATATATATATATATATATATATATATATATATATATTTTTTTTTTTTTTTTTTTTTTTTTTTCTGCTATAAAATATACCCAATAAAAAAAATGAAAAAATCTAATTTCTACATCAATTATTTAGGCCACAATGTATTCTGATTCATATTTTTGGTATAAAAAAATCCCAATGAGTGTATATTGATTGGTTTTTGTAAAAGTTATCATGTCTACAAATTATTGGATATTTTTTTAATTATTTTTTTTTTTTAGTAGTAACGACTTATAGCGGGACAGCAATATGGCGGCGGACAAATCTAACCCTAACCCTAACCCTAACCCAAACCCTTCTTTGAGGACCAGTGACACTTCTACAGTGATCAGTGCTAAAAAATATGCACTGTCACTGTATAAATGACACTGACACTGAAGGGATTAACATCAGGGGTGATCAAAGGGTTAAATGTGTGCCTAACGAGTGCTTACTGACTGTGTGGGGGAGATGCTTGTACTGTGGGAAGGCAGAGATCCGTGTTCCTGCTTAGCAGAGACACAGGATCACTACCTTCCTATCTCACAGAAAGACAATCTGCCTTGTTGTTTACATAGGCAGCAGTGGCGGCCCCTCCATTGGGGGCGCCTGAGCGACGGCCCCTCTATCCACGGCCGCCACCCCCTATTCATGCATCCAGCCCCTTTCAGGGCACATGAATTACAGCAGCTGGGGTGTTTCTTTTGAAGCACCTGATTAGAGCCAGAGGCATTAAACGCACATGAACTTTAATGGCATCCCATGAGTCAGGCACATCTAGTGTGGGGTTTACAGCAACAAGTTTTGACAAGTACACTATAGTGGCACAAGTATGGGGACATCTGCCTTTACACGCACATGAACTTTAATGGCATCCCAGTCTGAGTCCGCAGGGTTCAATATTGAGTTGGCCCACCCTTTGCATCTATAACAGCTTCAACTCTTCTGGGAAGGCCGTCCACAAGGTTTAGGAGTGTGTCTATGGGAATGTTTGACCATTCTTCCAGAAGCGCATTTGTGAGGTCAAGCACTGATGTTGGATGAGAAGGCCTGGCTCGCAGTCGCCGCTCTAATTCATCCCAAAGGTGTTGATGTCAGGACTCTGTGCAGGCCAGTCAAGTTCCTCCACTCCAAATTCGCTCATCCATGTCTTTATGGACCAGGAACAGGCCGTTCTACTAACACAAAATTAGCAGAAGGAGCCCAAAGAGTGGCGCTACAGAGCTGAAAAAACATGTAGTACCTCACTACGTTCGTAATTGTTGGCCAACATTTGCACGGCCGTGTGTGCGCAAGACAAGCTTGGGCCAACACCCTTCGGACAAATGTCCACGGTTTTGTTGGCCAACAATCCGATCGTGTGTACGCAGCTTTAGTGCTCTGTGCCTACTGGCTGTCCAGAGCCGTGTATGATGTGTATGATGTTTGAACAGGGGGTCAAACAGGCAAAGGTCAAACTGAATCACTGACTTATCCCTAATTATGATCTCCTTGTTAAATTTGTGATTTCGATCTTCTCTAAACATTAAGGTAAACTGATTTTGGCAGCCTAAAGGTGAACCCAGAGCTGGGACAAGGTCATCTACAGCCCAGGGTGAATGTGCCAAACTGCCCCACTAATCCCCCCATCTCAAATACTCTCTCTTCTCAAATCCCCCCCATAAAAAAATCACTCATCCTAGCACAAATCCACATCCTCTTCCCCCACCCCAAATCCCCTCTCCTAGCACAACCCCCCCCCCCCCCCACCCCAAATTTTAGTGGGAGAAGCACCTGATTGGAGCCATAGGCTCTAATAGGCTTTAAAAAAGGTGGCCTCAGTTTGCAGAGCATTGCAATCGGAGACCACCCAGGCACAGGCAATCCTATTGGACACATAACAGAAGGGAATAAGAGATGAACGGGAAGCATGGAGGACACAGGAGCCATCTCCTGACCCATCCCACAGCTCACCGCCGTTACCCGCTGCCTGGCCTGCCACCAAGATGGGGTAAGTGCTGGTCAGACAGCAAGCAGGCTGGAGGGCGAGGGAGGGGGGCTGGGGATCACAGTGAGGTTGCCTATGATGAGCACAGTGGCTGAATTTTCTGGGCACGATGGCTGCAAATGATGGGCACAGTGGCTAAATTTGATGGGCACAGTGGCTGCAAAAAATGGGCACAGTGGCTGCATTTGATAGGGCACAGTGGCTGGATATATGATGGGCACAGTGGCTGGATATATGATGGGCACAGTGGCTGGATATGATGGGCACAGTGCCTGCATTTGATGGGGCACAGTGGCTGCATTTTCTGGGCACAGTGGCTGCATTTGATGGGCACAGTGGCTGCAAAAGATGGGCACAGTGGCTGCATTTGATAGGGCACAGTGGCTGCATATGATGGGCACAGTGGCTGGATATGATGGGCACAGTGGCTGTATTTGATGGGGCACAGTGGCTGCATATGATGGTCACAGTGGCTGCAAATGGTGGTCACAATAGCTGCATTTGATAGGCACAGTGGCTGCATATGATGGGCACAGTGGCTGGATATGATGGGCACAGTGGCTGCATTTGATGGGGCACAGTGGCTGAATATAATGATCACAGTGGCTGCAAATGGTGGTCACAATGGCTGCATTTGATGGGCACAGTGGATGCATTTGATGGGCACAGTGGATGCATTTGATGGGGCACAATGGCTGCATTTGATGGGGCACAGTGGCTGCATGTGATGGGCACAGTGGCTGCAAATGATGGGCATAGTGGCTGCATTTGATGCGCACAGTGGATGCATTTGATGGGCACAATGACTGCATTTGATGGGGCACAGTGGCTGCAAATGATGGGCACAGTGGCTGCATTTGATGGGGCACAGTGGCGGCAAATGATGGGCACAGTGGCTACATTTGATGGGCACAGTGGCTGCATATGATGGGCACAGTGGCTGGATATGATGGGCACAGTGGCTGCATTTGATGGGGCACAGTGGCTGCATATGATGGTCACAGTGGATGCATTTGATAGGGCACAGTGGCTGCCTTTTTTGGAGCACAGTGGCTGCATTTGATGGGGCACAGTGGCTGCATGTGATGGGCACAGTGGCTGAAAATGATGGGCATAGTGGCTGCATTTGATGGGGCACAGTGGATGCATTTGATGGGCACAATGACTGCATTTGATGGGGCACAGTGGCTGCAAATGATGGGCACAGTGGCTGCAAATGATGGGGCACAGTGGCTGCATTTGATGGGGCACAGTGGCTGCATGTGATGACACAGTAGCTGCATTTGAGGGCACAGTGGCTGCAATTGATGGGCACAGTGATGGGTTTTTTTCCGTATTCTTCAGAATTTTGATGGGGCACAGTGGCTGCAAATGATGGGGCACAGTGGCTGCATTTGATGGGGCACAGTGGCTGCATGTGATGACACAGTAGCTGCATTTGAGGGCACAGTGGCTGCATTTGATGGGGCACAGTGGCTGGATATGATGGTCACAGTGGCTGCAAATGGTGGTCACAATGGCTGCATTTGATAGGCACAGTGGCTGCATATGATGGGCACAGTGGCTGGATATGATGGGCACAGTGGCTGCATTTGATGCGCACAGTGGATGCATTTGATGGGCACAATGACTGCATTTGATGGGGCACAGTGGCTGCAAATGATGGGCATAGTGGCTGCATTTGATGGGGCACAGTGGCGGCAAATGATGGGCACAGTGGCTACATTTGATGGGCACAATGGCTGCATATGATGGGCACAGTGGATGCATTTGATGGGGCACAGTGGCTGCATGTGATGGGCACAGTGGCTGCAAATGATGGGCATAGTGGCTGCATTTGATGGGGCACAGTGGATGCATTTGATGGGCACAATGACTGCATTTGATGGGGCACAGTGGCTGCATTTGATGGGGCACAGTGGCTGCATGTGATGACACAGTAGCTGCATTTGAGGGCACAGTGGCTGCAATTGATGGGCACAGTGATGTTTTTTTTTTCAGTATTCTTCAGAATTTTTTAGTTTGTTTGCGCCCTCACAAAAATTTTGAGCACCAGCTGCCACTGGCTGTATATATGTGTGATA